>NC_143571.1:37845735-38161470 GCF_054136105.1 Typopeltis vanoorti
AACAAACATATTGTAACTCAAACCAGATGAAGTTTTATACGAAATAAAATCAATTAAGTTCTTAAAGTGTTAAGTCCACAGAATGCCACATTTCATCTCTCTCGAACCATTTCTGTAACTATTTGCTGATGTTTGAGAGTTCTTTATGAGTTACTTGAAATAGGATACTCTTTCTTGGTGATAATTTGAATGAGAACTCCTCCCAGAATTCCTCCATTTATTTTAAGTACTGGGTCATTATCGGTGTAAAATGTAGGTTTTAATCAATAATATCACGTGATCACTATTTCCCCCTTTAAATAAACTGATATACTTGTGAAACAGACAATTTGGATTAGAATATGCAGTATTCTGAATTATCAACGGATGGCTCATCGCTTGGTTACCTCCTCTACTGTGATTTTGGCTTACTGTGGGATGAATATAATCTTGGTCAAGAACTGCAGGTAGTTATTACCTCCAAGTACACCATAAGTACCCTATTATAAAACACATTCACTACTATAAACTCTGAACTGTGCAGAGCAGAATCAGAAAAAAAAACATCTTTCTTTTTACCTAAATCGAAAAAAAAAACTCATTTTATCCAACCGTTATTATTATTAGCAGTAGTAGTATTACAAATAGAAATCTCTTATTGATAAAATAATCTACAATGATATCTTTGGATTGGATTGCATCAGATTTGTCCCGAGTTTACTATAATCATGATGTGCTAGCACATTACTTCTCAATCAAATGTATTCTTAGGATGGTTTATTACTTAAAACACGAATCTACATATTTTTTCGAACCTTGATGCAAATCCTACTCTTTCCAAGCGAGAGATGTGCATCCTGTCGATGATGTCATGGACATGCGCAAGAGTCAAAGCAATGAATAAGGAAACATAATAGAAGCAACAAATCGCAGAATTTGTCTAAAATTATAATAAGAACTATTTATAAATATTTACGAAATAATCAAGAAAGAAATTACGAACAAAAAGAAATTAAATTTAAGCCTCGAATTTCAAATTTGAAACATGATTTCGTTTATTTATTCCTTATGGTTAGTGAAGAGTGTGTGTATATAGTACAAGATATTCTGGTTCTGATTTTTCTCTTTCAGTCGTTTCTGATCGTAGGTGAATTTGTAGGCATTGGCCACAAAGTATTCCTGGTGAGATTTTACAGAGTAGTTCACCATTGCTTTCTCCAACCCCCCCCCCCTCAATTTCATCCGGGCTCGGGATCGGCATATGGCTGGGACGTATTCATGACTGTAATCCATGTGTGATCACGGGACCGGTTTGCCTGTTCTGGGGGACGAAAAACCCGAATTTCCGGGTGAAAAAAAAAAAAACCCTAACTCAGTATGAGGCGGGTTAACTTACCTTTAGTCGAAAGAGACCAGATGAAGGTTCCTCACGTCACTGACGGTAATGGAACCCAGGTCTTTTCGACTAAAGGGCTTCGTCTATACTGACTGAGCTACGGAGGCTCCAAGATATTCTAATCCTGATTATTTACTGAATATTGAAGCACTTCCTAAATGCATAGCAGACGTGATTTAATGGAAGAATTTCTCGCGAACATAAATACGGATAAACTAATTATTAGTAACCTTCCCCCATTATTTTTTCCCTCAAAACTTGTCAAATAAATTGAATAATACGGAGGATATGAAAGCAAACCCTCTTTGTCATTAATCTCTAGTTTGTATATTTAGATGTTTTAATAGTAATCCTATCTGTGATGGGATTACTATTAAAACATATAATCACCCAATCATTCTATGAACACTACCCATAAAAAGTTAAGCTATAAAATCTTGGTACTCAGGGTGAGTGAACTGTCACATGAATTGTTGCAAAACTGAAAAAAAAACCCTCTCTCGTGAACAAACATCATCCTTCTCACGCTGCTACAGAAATTCTCCTCTGCCACCTACTTAATTAGCCCTGATTAAATTCTTAGTATGTCGTATCTTGAAATATCCTATTTGGCATTATATTAGGAAGTACTTTCATCCATCTTTAAGTACCAGATAATAAACTTATTATCTTTCGTAGGTTGATAAGTCTTAGAATATGCATCGCTTTATAACATACGATGTTTTTGTCAAAAAAAGCCCTCAGATTAGGGATTACATAATCCCTTGAGCGAGTGTAGCAAATTTTCAACCATGATCAAAATGATGACATCATAGTCCATCTCTCTGGATGAGAATTAAGGATTAATAGATAAGGTGCTTCCTTTATAATGAAGAAGGTGAAATCGGATAAACAACTTCTCTAAAAAAAATTCAACAATTGATTTACATCAAAATACAGCAATGAAAAAATATTTCATACAGTTGTGTCGTATACTGTATTAAAATTTTGGTTTATTAAAATAACATTAAAAGCGAATTGGGTCTGAAGGCATGCTAATAACTGTAATGGAAATAACTGATTGTTTCCTTTTCTGTTATGTCCAGAATGTCACAAATTCTGAGCGGTCAAAGTTATTTATCTTAGTAAGCTTTGTAATAATTGAAAACAGTATGCCGCCATACCAGATAAAATTCAACACCATTTACACCATTTCAAGTGAGGGAATTTATTTTAATTTTACATTGAATTAAAACGGAAGAAGGTTTCTTTCTATGATGAGCAAATAATTAAGACTCTCCAGAAGATAAAACGAAAGAAATTATAGTAATCAAATAGAACGTTAGCTAATAATGTACTTGTAGAGCTTCCTTTCCTTTTCTAAGGGGGATGTGAACAGGGGAAGAGGAGCACTGGTTTTCCTCCAGTAGCTCTAATTGGCAGAAGGCTTCACAGATGCATAAACAAAATAAACAAACAAATAAAAAAAGTTCTGGTTTCATTTTGTATGCCGGCTACCTTAAAACTGAGTGATAGCAGAGAGAAATAAAAATTAACTAACCGCCAGAAGTAGTCCTAATTGCAAACAAACTGAAATGTACGTCTAATTTGGAAGTCCCAACATAAAGATGCATAATAATTACCATAAAAAATAAAGGTACACAATTTTAAATTAAATTGAAAATAGATGTAATTGCAAAATTAAAAATAAAAAGCGCTTTATTTTAATATAAGTACATTTCATCTTTAACTCGGCTTTGGTTTCCAAAAGAGAACCCCTTAATAATATGATATCAAATTAAAAATCAAGCAACATTAAGTGAAAATTTTCTTATAAACAATTTAAGAAGCTTACAAGCCTTAGATTTTAAAGAACCTTTGAAATGACTAGTCATTTCATGAAAAAATTATAAAACTTTCGTGACATTAATCTACCTGTTCTTAACATACAAAAATCAGTATCAGATCCTTATATATCTATCTTGCATTTGATGTGTGAAATTGAAGAGTTGGAACCTGATTTTAGCTCTTTCCGTTTGTATAATGCGAATAGTATCACAATATTATTCTACGATAAAAAGTAAGCTGAAATAATAATTAACTATTTTTTTTTTTTTGACAAAACTGACTTTTTCAAATTTTGGAAGTCAATCTGGGATCATCCTATTGAACATAATAAAGATGCCTCATGGATTAAGGAAATAGAATCAGAAATGAAACAAAAACAAATGCAAACTGTCATAATCACTAAAGAAATGGTTAGTGCTGCACAAGCTAGAAAACCCGGAGTGCACATGGCAAAGACGAACTGTATGGATTTTGGTTAAGGCATCCAACCAATCTACATAATCGAATGGCGGAAGAATTTCATTATTTGTTGCAGTCAGGCTCAGTGGAAGACTGGATGATATCTTGGGGTACTTTTCTCTTCATGAAAGATAAGTATATGGGTGAGGACCCAAGTAATTATCGTCCAATAGTATGCCTACCAACTATGCTTAAACTTTTCACTACAATCCTAGCAAATTCCATATACCACCACTTACCAGATAATCAGATTTATCAAATTGAACAAAAAGGCAATTTTCAAAAATCTAGAGGAACAAAAGACCAGATCGTTGTTAATAAAATGATTCTCAGAAATTCAAAAAGACTAACTTAAAAAAGTCTAACTTTTATAACTAACTTAAAACTAACTTAAATGGCATGGAGAGACTATAAGAAAGCATCGGGTTCCCTCCCACACTCTTGGATCCTAAAATCACTACAAATAATTGAAATTAGCAAAACATAAGTTCGTTTCTGGCTGCTGCTATGAAATCATGGAAAACAACTTTAATAATGAACGATTCGGAGATATTGGCATTAAACGTGGAATTTTCCAAGGTGATTCCATGTCACCATTGCTCTTCAATATTTCCTTGATACCTTTGTCCATGATTTTGAAGAATGCAAAACTTGAACATGAAATTCCTAAATATAATATTAAAATTTACCATCTGTTGTATATGGATGACTTGAAGTTATATGGAAAATCGGCCCAGCAAACGGACTCTTTACTGAACACAGTTCGTATTTTCAGTTAGGATATAAAAATGGAATTGGTTTAGATAAATGAGCAATTTTATCTATTAAACGAGGAAACATTAATGACACTAGCAATTTTAATTTTCATCAAGATAAATATATAAAAGTAATTTCAGCTAACGAACACTATAAATACCTAGGAATATTAGAAGCCAGTGATATTCTCCATTCGAAATTAATACAACAGGCAACAGCAGAATAAACTAAAAGAGTTAGAAATATTCTGAAAACAAAACTAAATGGATTAAACACAATTAGAGCAATGAATTCTTTGGCTATACCAGTGATCCAATGCGCAGCTGGCATAATAGATTGGGCAAAAGGAGACCTGAACAAACTGGATCGCAAAACTAGAAACTTAATGACTTTGCATCATGCATTACATCCACGAAGTGGTGTTGACTGGTTGTACCTACAGAGGAGAATAGGTGGACGGGGTCTACAGCAAGTGAGAGAGAGAGATCGTGGAAGAAGAAGAAATTAGTTTAAAAACTTACATCGACAATAGCTCTGGGTAAATACTTTAAACCATTTCACAAGAAGGCCTTCTGAAAGCAACAGGAAACAAATCCGATTAGGAAAAGAAATAGCAAAATAACCGATATGTGCGTTGGAAAAATAAACCCTTGCGTGGCCAATTTCTTCGATATTCTGAGAAAGAAACTGATGGGAACAAGACGTGGCAATGGATATACTAAAAAGAAACAGAAGAATTTATTTTAGCAGCTCAAGAACAGGCATTACAAACTAATGCAATCAAAGCAAAAATTTTTGAACATCAATAATAACAGCGAATGCAGATTATGCGATCAGAAAGATTTATTTATTTTTATTTATTCGTATGGAATTTCCTCCCTTTTCTCCCCCGAACCTACGGGGACGAGTTGAGCCCCCTCATGGGGAGGTTAAGTATTTATGATTATAGATCTGTGTGTGTTCACGTGGCCGAGTTGCCTGTTCTGGGGGCACGAAAAACCCGAGTTTCCGGATGAAAAAACCCTCCCTCAGTATGAGACGGGCTAACTCACCTTTCGTCGAAAGAGATCAGATATAGGTTCCTCACAGGAGAAAATGCTGGTCTTGAAATTCACGCTTGCTCTTGTTATTCTTCAGGGAGTGAGAGGTATGATTGAAGTCTGATAAGCGGAATAATGAATTACTGACCATTTAATACTATATATTTAGAAATGTATGTACATTTAATCATACAAATACAACATTTATTTTACAAATGATATTCTATCATTATCAATTTAGCTACTTGAATACAAATTCTACCCTACTGTTCTTCTTTATGAACTGGTCAATAACATCGCCATAAAAAGTTGGTTGTAACTTAATTTTCCCAAGCAACACGCACACTTTTAAAGTCTGGCTGGAGCTCACTGGCTAGAGCTACTTTGACTGCGTATGGCCTGTGTTTAAGACGACGTGAAGGGAGCGGAAATGGCTATGCGGGCACATGAAATCACAGTGCTGCAGCGGGGACCTGGAAGCTCCCACAAGGGAGCCAAGGTAGCTTTGACCAGACGAGCAAGCATCGGCCTTCGATACGCAACGCAAAGCTCAATTATTGCCGCCCAAGCTTAAGACGTCTTCTGTCTATAAAAATAAAAGCCTAAATGGAATGCTTATGAATGCATGCATTTATTAACAAATAAATATCACTTCTTTCTCAAGTAATGAGCTACTTGAGAAAGCAAGCATAGCAAGCATGGAGAATTCGCCCCTGGTTCCTCACGTCATTGACGGAAATCGAACCCGGGTCTTTCCGACCAAAGGGCTTCGTCTGTACCGACTGAGCTACGGAGGTTCATCAGAAAGATGAGACTGTAGAACATCTAATCAGTGCCTGCAGCAAGATAGCTCAAACTGACTATGAATACCGACATGATCAAGTGGACAAAATAATTCCTTGGCATGTTATGCAAAAAATATGGCTTTCCTACTTCTGATAACCGGTGGCAGCATAAAATAGAGACTGTATTGGAAAACGAAACAGCAAAAATTCTCTGGGACTTTAGAATACAAACTGATCGGCATTTGAAACACAATAGACCTGACATCACAATTAGCGAACATAGACAAGTTCGGATTATCGATATCGCAATACCCAGTGATAACGACATTAACAACAAAGAACTAGAAAAAATTACTAAATATCGAGATCTGGTAATCGAAGTTGGCCGGCTGTAGCTTAAACACACCAAAGTCATCCCAATAGTTATCGGTGCACTCGGTGCAACTTCAAAGAAGCTGTCCAACTATTTACAGCAATTAAACATAATCGAAGTGACCCCATATGATCTATAAAAAAAAAAGGAAGAAGTAAAAAACAGCATTACTTGGAACAGTCCATAATTTACGACGCTACCTGACAGACTATTCTTAGATTATTGGGCAGAATCTGAATTGCTCTGTATCACGAGTCAAATTGTTGTTTAAATGATATTTTGTTTTGACTGAATAATAATAATAATAAAGAATTGATGACTTTCAGATGACCATCTTAAGAGAAATTAAGTTGTTTTTTTTTCAGGAAATAACTTGTTATAAAATGTTTAAAAATGTAAACTTTTAGTCAGCAAAAACTCAGCGAAACAAAGAAGCGAAACGACTATTTACAATTGAAAACCGAATTAGAATTATAATACGTTACATGAAAACAAATATTAACTTGTTACCATGATAACTGATGATAAATAAATAAATAAATAAAATTATGTCTCAAGTTGCATTAAGAGAGTTACTTTATCAAATCAAATCAAATTTAATAAAAGAAATTATGTTTAATTTCGATATTAATTTAAACGGATTTGTAACATTAATAATTCATTTTTCTCTTTATTCACAAATGGATATAAATCGAATTAGTACAAAGTAAATGTTTCGAATTAGCATAAATTAATATGCACAGCAAATTAGTATTCAGTTTAGAAGTAACAACATCGATCAATGTTTTGTATTCATCTGTCCTAAAAGCAATTTATTAATTTGATTACTGATAGTAAACAAGAAGTCTTACTTTCTTAACCCGATTACTTCGAAAATATTTCTCCTCGTCACATTCACAGAAGATATTCTAAAATGACTTTATTATTACGAATTTAAAAAAAAAACTGCAATCTAACTGTTTGCAGAACGGCAACTGTATACTGAACTAAATAAATGCGTATTCAAATCACATCAAATTGATATTCACTCTTCTTAAATCATTTACGGTGCATCCACTTTTCTGATGAAGTAATTATCTCTGTGTAATTCATAGCCATCTGTTTTCTGGCAGTTAAATTATTTCGAACTATAGCTGACATATGGAACAAAATCAACATAATCCATTTGAAAATAGCCATTTATTTTTTCGCAGAGTTGAATTCTTTAACAGGATAAGGTAAACGTTATTAGCGTTAGCAGATTTTTTGTTTCCGGAGTCAGCGCACATTTCATCTCGCTAAATTGTCAGATAAAATTTGCTTCTTTTGTAGTTCACTCCCTTTAATGACATCCTGATGCAACCAACTAATCCTTTTACAACTTGAACTGAACACCTAAATCAAATATCTTTCTATTTCTATTAAATTTATTCCGTTTCTTTTGCTCATTGATTGACTCCAACCCGTTGAGACTAGTTGCATATTGTGCTTGATTTAGCTAGTCAATTCATTCCGATCCTATGCTCTTAAACTTGTTTATGAATTCCTATCCTAAAGACACTAAGGATAGGAATTATCTTAAAGGTCACTACTGTGACCTTTAAGATAATTCCATTACTTCCATCTGATAACGCATTGAATACAATTAGGTGGTAAATTTAGCCTGTTAGATTCAATTATTAAAAGCAATAGATCACTTGAAATTGCATATTTCTTCTTATTTTTCGTCCTTTTTAACTCTTCCTTCTCCTCCTTCGCAGACACTTACACAGCCGAATCATTCAATCGATTTCAACAAAATTTGGAAGATGGTTGTTTCTTATGTTGCTTGTTTAGGAGAATTTCAGCACAATTTCGAACAAAAAAATGAAGCGATTGTAAAAGGAGGGTGGTCATAACTTCGAGTCAACTCTATAGGTCGCATCATACAACCATTTATACCCGATCTGAAATGCAACTATTGTATCTGATCTTCTAAAAAATGAATTGTTCCTTTGCAATATCATTATTGAACATTCTTCCACCAACTTTGGTTTCAAAGTTGGTTCACAGGTTGGTTACAATTCCCTGACAATTTCCGCAGAAACGAATCAAAACAGATGACAGGCATGTAAAGGAACGAAAAGAAGGTAGAGTGCCAGTACCACTACTGGCTACATCGCTCAGCAAATTATATCTCCACAATTTTGCTTACTTCTACTAAAAAAATAAGCGCTTTCTAATTGAAAAAAAAATTCTTACATGTAAAAAATTCAAGGAAAGCACCGCGGAAACAGGATATGTTGTTGACATTATTATTTTTATTGTTGACTACGTAAATTCCTTCTGAAATTCGAGAAATATTTTAAAAACGGCAACAACAGTTGCTAGCCAGATTATCTGAAAAAACATAACAGAGCTGCAACAGATTCAAGCAGCTCCTTCTAAATAGCAGCCAACATCTTGCTTTTTCAGTTACTTGACTCAGATTTTTTTTTCATATTTTTGTTGATATTAAGATATAATCAATGTTAAGATCACCATGATTCATCCACGAATCACATATTATAATGTTAAACCCAATGTCAATAGAAACGCAGAGCAAAGTAACTCCTTAATTTATTCTCAGACACGTGTTACGTCTGAGTGATATTTCGAAAATTAATGGGTAATCGAAAGCATAATACAAGTCATTTAAGTCCTTAGTAACTGTTCTCATAACAAAAAAAAAAACTCAGTTGGTATATTAATGATGCCTTTTGGAATTGGAATCTTGTGCATGGAATTGGATTGGAATCTTGTGCATGGTGCAATCGTCATCAGGACTTTTCAACTGAAGGTGAAATAGCGGGTCTCATATGGATGTGGCAGAATTTTTTCTCACAGAAACTCGGGTTTTTCATCTCCGAAACAGACAAACCGGTCAATTTAAAGACAAAATTGAAGATAAATTGTTTTACAAAATTTTGTAATACAATTTTGTCTCCAAAATTGTAATACAGCATTATTGTAATATTGCAATCAATATTGCAATCAGCATTATATTGCCTTCATAAGATGGTGTCAATATTGCTTATTTGAATTTAAACATCGTTATATTATCAGCATACACTAAATAGAAAAACTGGCTAAGAAGCCGTTTCGAACTGTTTGTTTTTGGATTTCAATGTGCAAATATTGTTTCATACTTAGTATAAAATTACAATGGATATTTATTATTCTTTCCTTTAAATGTTTATTTCACATGCTAGATAAAAGATAATTACAGTCTATCGTTATTACTCTAGTACACAAAAACATCAATTACTTTTTCAAAGTTCCGTTGTGATGATGACGATGATGATAACATCAGCTGTGTGCTTTTTTCCCCTCACTTCTGGTTTTTATGCGAGTATATATATATATATATATATATAAAACAGTTTGTTTTATTTCCATAAAACAAACAACTATATTTGGTGAACTTTTATTATCGACATGGTAATTTTAAAGGTGGGATGCGATCCTAGCCTCTCTACTCACAATATAACACTTTTTATATCTTTTCGGATATCAAAATCTTTCCCTACGCGTAACCAAAACCATAATCTATAAATTTGATGCTACGGTTTATAAAAAATGACATAAAAAAGAAACAAATACCTGGACTTGCATTTTCCCAACTATCTAGAGATTTTTCGAGTATTGATATAAATGGCTCGATTTCCAGTATATTTATATGTGTGTGTGTGTGTGTGTGTGTGTGTGTGTGTGTGTGTGTGTGTGTGGCTCTATATGGTAAACACCATTACACCAGAAGAAGGAAAATGTTATATCCATTGCAAAAAAGTAAACTTTTAGCAATGTTGCGAATGAAAAGTGTGTATCGAGGAATATTAGAAAAGCTTTCCTCGATAAAAATGGAAGAACAAATTCCGTATAGCAAAGAACGTTTATTGAATTGGATTAACAATACAGATTTGAAATGTGTTCAAAAAACTAAACGAAATCTCAACAATAATAATGAAAACAGAAAGAAAACATTTCAAGTAGAAAATACTGATAAATATTCATAATGAGCGTGTATTTTCTTGATCACAGAACTAATGTAAATAACTATTTGGGAACATTGATCAAGTGTAATCGGATAAGTATTTTAATACCAACTAGTTTCACCAAACATAAGCTGTTGGCATCGTCAGGGTACAAGCACTGAGGATAAAACATATCACAAAATAGATCTTAGCTGTAATTTCTAAAAATTATAGTTACAAACTAAAATAGCATTGAATGTGAATAATACACGTATCGCGTGTACATAATTTACTAGTTGTTGCTAAGGAACGTTCTATAGTTGGCATTAAAGTTCATTTCTTCTGTGTTCAGAGATCTAATTAGGGTTTTCCATATCCCTGGAAGTATTAAACCTTGGTTCCTGTTAAGGTTATCTGTAGTGCGTGCGACTGTGGCTACTTCTTTAAACATTCGAGAGTGGAAGTCTTCTTCTATGTAAGGGGTACAACGTTTGTCCCACTTAATGATATGGTTTATTATGGAGAAATGTGATGACAGGCCTGATTGTCTTGTCTGTTATTTTTAACATACCCAATGTGTTCCTTTTGCCTAATATCGAGGCTTCTCGAAGTCTGGCCGATGTAACTTGAACCACACGAGCATGGGATATTATAGACTCCAGCATACTTATAGAAAGGATAGGTATCTTTTGGAGATCGTAGTAGTTTACGAATTGTTTCTATAGGTTTGAATATCACTCTTATTTTGTGTGGTTTGAGGAGACTAGTGAGCTTGTTAGAGATACTGCTCACATACGGAATGGCGATTGTTGTAATATATTAAGTGTCTTCTCGTTCTCTTTGTGGTGGATCAGAGAAAAGGATTTTCTTGACGAGTCTTTGTGGTAGCCATTCAAGGCGAAGTTATTAGATATCATTGTTAATTCATCTTGGAGGTCCTTTTCATCTGTTGTAATGCGTACAGCTCTTTTCTTTAGTATGTGTACTATGCTGAGTTTGTGAGAAATGTGGTGTGAGGAGCTGAAATGTAGATGACGTCCTCTATTCGTAGGTAGACTGATAGGTTCAAAAGGCCATTAACTTGCTTCTTAATTAAGATATCCAAGAACGGTAGTTGTTTGTCTTTTTCAAGTTCTTGAGTAAATTTAATAAAATGGTGAAATGAGTTATTTTATTGAGAAAATCAACTGGGTAGCCCCCTTTCACCTTCTTGTGCTGACCATTTATGGGGGATCTCGAAAATAAAATTCTATCTCAAATAAATCCTAAACCAATAATTTGGTGGAGATATGTAGATGATATCTTCATTGCATGGAACCACAACAAAGATGACCTAATTGATTTCTCAATAAAATCAACTCCTTTCATATTAAATTTACTCCTGAACTTGAAAAAGACAAACAACTACCGTTCTTGGATATCTTAATTAAGAAGCAAGTTAATGGCCTTTTGAACCTATCAGTCTACAGGAAGCCTACGAATACAGGACGTTATCTACATTTCAGCTCCTCACACCACATTTCTCACAAACTCAGCATAGTACACATACTAAAGAAAAGTAAAGATACCCATCCTTTCTATAAGTATGTTGGAGTCTATAATATCCCATGCTCGTGTGGTTCAAGTTACATCGGCCACACTTCGAGAAGCCTCGAGATTAGGCAGAAGGAACACATTGATTATGTTAAAAATAACAGACAAAACATATCAGACCTCTCATCACATTTCTACACAACAAATCATATAATTGAGTGGGTCAAAGGTTATATCCCTTACATAGAGGAAGACTACCGCACTCGAATGTTTAAAGAAGCAGCCACAGTTGCAGGCACCACAGATAACCTTAACAGGAACCAAGGTTTAATACTTCCAGAGATATGGAAAAACCCTAATTAGATCTCTGAACACAGAAGAAATGAACTTTAATGCCAACTATAGAACGTTCCTTAGCAACAACTAGTAAACCATGTACAAGCGATACGTGTATTATTCACATTCAATGCTATTTTAGTTTGTAACTATAATTTTAAGAATTTACAGTTAAGATCTATTTTGTGAGGGGTGCATAAGGGTCAAAGCTATATAACTGAGAGGAGACCTCCACATAGCCTTTAAAGGAATGCGGAGAACCGACCAGGGCTTCTGACATAATGTCTAATCCTCACCTTCTCGTGGTGCACCCTCTTGGGTATCTATAATTTCCTGGATACTGAACGAACGAGGATGGGCTGGTAATTTGGGATTTAGCCGACCAAATTGTATTCTTATTGGCTTAAACCAATATAGAAAATTATGGTACAACATAACAAAATTTCATGCCGACTGGGGCGTATCCCGGTTAAACAAGACCCCGTTGTTTTCACCAGGGAACTAGGGCGAACAACGAAAAGTCAGCTACTGGAACAAATCTGAATGCACACCCGAACTCAACATCACCAGAGTTAAAGGTCGGTACTATCAACATACGAAGCCTGAATGGCAAAGAAATGGAGCTAGCTGAGGAATTAGATAAGTACCAAATCGACATAATAGGGGTGACTAAAACAAAAAAGACAAAAACTGGTGAGATCTTTCTGAACAATAAATACAAAGTTATATTCAGGAAATGACAATCAAGGAAAAGAAGGAGTAGCCATAGTATTCAACACAAAATACGAGACTAATCTTCTTGAATGGCAGGCAGTCTCAAGTAGAGTGATGTGGGAAAATATCAGAATGGGGAATTGGACAATGAGAGTTATTTGTGCCTATGGTCCCACAGAAGGTTCTAATAAAGAAGAAGTGCAGAACTTTTTTCAGGCATTAGAGAAGGCAGTTGACAAATGAAAAATGAAAAGTTGATCCTTGTTGGAGCCAAATAGTAGAGTAGGAAATGATTGTCAGACATACAAAAATATTTTGGGAAAATTTGGAGAAAAGAGCAAAGCCAATAATAATGGCAAATACCTGTTGGATTTCTACTCAGGACATGGACTGGTCATTACTAACACCATGTTCCAACATACAAATGTGCACAAATTCACATGGAGAGAAGAGGCAAGGAATAAGAAAAGTCTCATTGACTATGTTATTGTTGATAGTGATATTTTCTCCCTGGCGCAGGACATCAGAGTGTACAGAGGATTTGAAATTGGAAGCGATTACTATTTAGTCTTGAGCAAGATAAAATTTAATTTCATATCGAAAGGAACAACATGTAAGAAAGTTTTAAAACGAATAAAAATTGAGCAGCTCTCAGATGTGTATTGAAGACTAAAATACACAAAGATTATTGAAGAAAAAATGAAAGAACTCGAGAACAAAAAGCAAACCTTGGAGATTCAGTGGCAAGCCTCAAAGAAAACCCTGACTGATTCAGCCAGAGTTGCCTGAGGATAGAAATATCAGAACTCCCTGGTGGACACAGGAAGTTAAAGAGGCAGTGAAGGAAAAGAAGAAAGCATATCAAAATCTCCTGGCAAATAAGTCAGCTTGTGCTCTTCGAGAATACAGAGACAAATGTAAGAAAGCTAAACACTGTGTAAAACTAGCTAAACAAAATTCACGAGAGGAAGGACTTTGGCAAGAACATAGAAAATAAATATCAAGAAGGTGGTAAGATATTCTGGAGGTTGTTGAAGAAGCTTACAAATGGACGAATGAGTGCTGAAAGGAGTCAGAGATGATAAAGGTGACATGAAAACAGGAGAAAAATATATCCTTGAAATATGGAGTAATTACTTCGAAAAATTGCTAAATGAAACAAGCAGTGATAGCACAGTGGTAAACAACACTCAACAGGCATGCAGTCAGGAATACATATCCATACTTGAAGTAGAAAAAGCCATCAAAGGCATGAAATGTGGAAACGCAGCAGGAGTAGATGATATTCGACCAGAAATGCTGAAGTATGGGTGGTATAAAAGTCTTATATTGGCTGCACTGTATAGTTCAGAAAGCCTGGACAGAGGGACGAATTCCCGATGATTGGAGTAGAGCTATAATAGTACCCATATATAAAAAGGGAAATAAAACTGAATGTGAGAATTACAGAGGTATTTCCCTACTGAGTGTTCCTTGCAAGATCTATGCAAGTATACTTGAGAAACGGTTGAGAAGAATTGTGGAAGAAAAACTGAGTGAAGAACAAGCTGGATTCAGCCAAATAGAGGCTGTCAGGATCAGATCTTCACTTTACGACAAATAGTTGAGAAAGCATGGGAATATAACAAAGATCTGTATTTAAGTTTTGTCGATTTGGAAAAGGCATATGACTAGGTGCCAAGAGAGAAGCTATTCAATGCGCTATAGGTATATGGTGTCAATGGGGCATTATATCAAGCAATACTTAGTCTGTATTTGAGTTGTAAGTCGGCAGTTAGAATTGAAGGAAGTACAGGAAGATGGTTTAATGTTAAATCTGGTGTGACATAAGGATGCAAATTATCCCCTCTGCTATTCATTATCTATATAGATCACATTATGAAGGAAAGTAGTATTAAACATGATATCGGAATTGGAGATGTTAATGTCAGCTCTTTGCTTTATGCGGACGAGGTTATACTTCTAAATAAATCCACTACAAGTTTGCAAGATTCCCTGACTAAATTGAATGACATAACTGTTGTAATAGTTATGGTATGAAGGTCAGCATTAAAAAGACAAAGACAATGAAAATAGGTAGAATTGTTCAAAATATCACTGTGTTGCGAACGGGGAACCTGTGGAACAAGTTAAACATTTCAGATACTTAGGCACGATTTTTACTGAAGTTGGTAAATTAAATATGGAAATAGACAACAGAATTAGCAAAGCTGGTATGGTAGGAAGTCAGTTGAATAAATTCATATGGAATAAGAGAGAAATTAGTTGGAACACTAAATTAGCTGTATACAAGACAGTGTTCAAACCAGTTTTAACTTATGGATCTGAGAGCTGGGTCAGAAGTAAAACACTTGACCAAAGACTAGAGACCGCAGATATGAGAGTCCTGAGAAAGATTAGAAGCGTGAACAGATGGCATCAATGGCAATATCGTATTAAAAACGAGGATATTAGGAAAGACCTTGACATTGTCGGCATCCAGGAATGCGTTAGCAGAACTAATCTCAGGTGGTATGGTCACTTAAACAGAATGGGCGAGGAAAGATTAGAAAACAATTGTTCTCGACCAGGTTGGCAGGAAAACGACCCAGAGGAATACCAAGATATAGGTGGATTGATACGGTACAATGTGCCTTAGACGATAGAAATATAAGATCTGATAATATTGGAGTCTTGACAAGTAACATACTGAATTGAAGGAAAATTGTAGATAGGAAGTTAGTAATGATGTAAATTTTTCATGTAGTACTATCATATCCTGTACATGTAAATTCCTGACATGTACCCATTGAGGGTACATGTCAGGAATTTGATGATGATGATGATCTATTTTGTGATATGTTTTAATCTCAATGCAAGTACCCTGACGATGCCAACAGCTTAAGTTTGGTGAAACTAGTCGGTATTAAAATACTTATCCGTTTACACTTGATCAATGTTCCCAAATAGTTATTTACATTACTCATAAATAATTTTGATTAGATTAGATTAAAACAATTCACACTAAACATGCGTCGCGGATGAAACTAATATATCGCTAAGATAAACACAACAAATTCGCACTAACATCTACTAATGTTTTGTTTTATTAGTTAGTTAGAATTGCTTTACATGAATTAAAACCTGTTAGTAGTTTTTCAAGTTTTTATTATATCTCCGCTAGAATAAAATTGCCTGCTATAAACTTTTACAAATGTCTCCTTCTTGAGACTAGATTCTGTGTTTTGAAAGTGTGAAATAAATTTTTTAAAATATGAAGGAATTTCTTTTTTGTTTTATATATATATATATATATATATATATATATAGTGGACAGATTTTGTAAATATGAACTCCGATATATATATCGGTTCATATTTACTCGGTAAATAATGTTATGAATATTAATTTAAATGACTATAACACCGAGAATAAAAAAAGGAATAAGGTTTAATCGTGAGACACTACTAGTTTCGTCGAAAAAATCAACTTCTTCGGGTGTTAAATACAAAGAATTATCTAAAAAATAACAAAAGCATTATAAAATAACAACAACAGATCTAATATAAAAAACTGTAGCACAGTTTAAAAAGGAAAAGCTGCTGAAGTTCCAATTGACGTTGACTACGTGCGTGAGCAATCGCAAGAGCGCCAATATTGGACAGTAGTAATGTGTGCATCAGATAAATTGTAGCTGAGGCTGTTATTCATATTGGTTGAATCGAGGGATATTTCTTTAGATTGAAGTATCCTTCTTTCGAATTGATCATAACAAGTATGTATATTGGACGTTTGAAACTTCACTCCATACTTAGTAGAACTAAAGTAAAACATCTCCCTCTTCAGTATCCAGGAGTTTACAAGATCATTTGTGAATGTGGCAAACCATACTACGGTCTGACTGCTAAATCTGTCCTTTTACGTATTGAGGAACACAAAAGAGACATATCCTGCAATAGGACCCGAGCCAGCGCTCTCACAAGCCACGTTCTATTCTCTATAAACTCCGACTAAGGACGCCAACATCTCATAGAGTGGTTTCAAACGTCCAATTCTTAGTCAATTTCGACGTGTCATTCGGTTGGAAAGAACTTTAATCAAAGTTTTTGTTTTCAGGGTGAATTAGCCTGTCTCATATGAGGGTAGAAGAATTTTTCTCCTCAGGAAGCTAGGGGTTTTCAACCCTCAAACCGTACAGACACAATCCGTTCACAGTACAATGCACTATGCAGATAGGATTAACTTCCCGAACATTGCAGTCATTAGGTTTCAAAGAAGCGAAGTTTCTTGGTTGTGCCAGCCCATTCAGCCAAACATGCATGGGGAAAAAAAGCAAAGAATAAGTTTTGGATTTCAACGAATTTACCGTAGGCATAACCTCAGAATAGGATAAATAAATATTTAATGTCCAGACAACATTGCATTTCATAATAAACAATGAATAGTTATATCGTTTTCATTAATTTATATGCCATTTATCAATTGTCAAAAATGTAATACTTATTCATTATTATCATAATAACAAATTAACATTACTACACATACCGGCCACCGAATTAGAAACTTTTATTTAACACCGTGTTGGACCTCCTTTAGCGACTGCCAATACCGATCCTCTTCAATTCCATGTGAATAGTTTGGTGAAATATGAATCGGGAGCAGCCTTTATTAAATGAATCGGTCAATTGCTGCGAACTTCCTGTGTTTGACCGCAGAAGCTTTCTGAGATGACAGCGATCTCGTTCCTGACAGTCTGTCTTAGGATCACAGTTGAGCCGCGTAGACAAGTAAAGTAGGTTATTTTTCCGCTGATTAAACACCCGGGAGATCTTACCTTTTGAGAAACCAGTTAGGCTTGTTGTTTTCAAAATCGTCGCCCCAGCTAGACGGGCAGCCATAATAAGCTCTTTATCGAACTCTGAAATATCCTTTGTTTTTTTTCCCATTGTGATCAACACCATTGACGATTACTGACCAGCAGCATTCTTCAATAGTTGCCTAGACTCTTGGTGATGCACACGACCAAGTGTTTTGCATATACGGTGCGTAAGTGAAGTTTACGTGCATCTGCATTAAACTTTCTAATTTAGTGGCCGGTATTTGTAGAATACGTAGCACGCTTATACCAAATTAACATAATTTATTAATTGATAATTCGGCACCGGAAAGAGTGTGTGTGTGTGGGGGAGGAATGTGTATCTACAGCTATTTAAAATAATCGGTCAAAATTTTCAAATCCTCTTTGTGAGTCCAGGTTTTGATTATTGCAAAGTTATATACAGCATGGTTAAGGAAATGATACTATACATACATACATACATATATCTTCACGGCCCAACTTTCCTAATTGGGTTGTGGGGACAACAGCTGCAAGAGGACCTTCCAATAGTCACGATCCTCTGCCACCAAGCTCATGTGTTCGGGTGGGATTCCCAAACGTGTCCACCCAAGGTTTTGGATATAATCTATCCAGCGAGTCCTTGGCCTTCCACGTGGCCTCCCACCCTCTGGCTTGGCAAAGAGGGCCTGCTGAGGGAGCCTCTCTTGTAGCATTCTGATCAGGCGCCCATACCAACTTAACTGTGATCTCTCAACACGGAGAAGCAGCGGTTGAATATTGAGGGTTTCCCGAATTGCAGAGCTTCTGACTCTGTAGAGTCTTATCATCCCAGCAACCCCTCGAAAGAACCTCATTTCAGCCGCTTGGATTCGTGTCTGCATTCTTTCAGTCATTACCAAACTCTCATGACCATAGGTGAGGATGGGGACATAGACTGTATTGAAGACAGCCAGCTTTGCCTTCTGGCTTAACTTCTGCTTCAATACTACCGAACGGTAGTATTGAAGCGGAAGTTAACGCTCCCTCAATATTGAGCTTCCTAAGCCAATTCGAGTATCTAGCTGTATGACATTTTCCATCATTCGTGAATATGGACCTAAGGTATTTAAACTTCTCCACCTGCCTCATTGGAACTCCACTTACATGTAGAGTGCACTGGTATAGTTGTCTTGAGACCACAAATGTTTCAGTTTTGGCCACACTGATCTTCATTCCGGCGTCTGCACAAACAGCTACAAACCTATCCAGGGTCCGCTGGAGATCATCTTTGCCAGAGCTAAGCAGAACTAGGTCAACTGCCTCGGCTGTGCCTATCAATCCAGTCCATAAATATCATGAAAAAGAGGGGTGACAGAACACACCCTTGGCGGAGGCCAACGGAGACTGTGAAAGGTTCAGAGTTTGTGCGGTTTACCCTGACACAAAACTCTGGGCACTCAAACAGGGACTTGATGGCAGTTAATAGTTGGCCATCCCTTCCATACTCCTGTACTACTTGCCAAAGCTTATCCCAAGGAACCCAGTCATATGCCTTCTCCAAGTCCACAAAATATGTGTAGAGATTCTTGGCATATTCCCAAGTTTTCTCAAAGACTTGCCTTAAAGTGAAGATTTGTTCAGTTGTGCTTCTACCAGGACGAACGCCACATTGTTCTTCCTGGAACTTTGACTAAACTATGCTCCTGCACCGTCTTCCAAGCACCGAGCAAACACTTTCCCATTCAGGCTGAGCAGAGAGATGCCACGATAGTTACTGCAATCCTTCTGGTCTCCCTTCTTGAAGACTGGTATTATTATTATGCTGTCTGCCATTGCTTTGATGCTCGCCCAGATATCCAAGCAGCCTGACACACTCGAGTCAGCCAGAGAACACCGTCTCGATTTAAGGCTTTTGGCATTTCGGGCCGAATTTCATCATCGCCAGCAGCCTTGCCCGATTTTAGCGATTTTATTGCTAAATGGACCTCTTCTGTTGTGAGACTAGTCGTTGCCCCGATTTGCACCTCTTGGATGTCTACAATTGCTGGGCCACACGGGTTAAGAAGGCTCTCAAAGTATTCCCTCCATCTGTGGAGGATATTAATCCCAAACACAACAGGTCAAGGTCAAAGGGCCTATACGCACAATAAATTTTATTGACTTTTTTCTTATTTTTTTTACGAGTTGCAGGATGTAGTTGTTTGGAAATATCTCTTGTGGTAGACTGTTCCAGAGGTAGATGGTGTAAAAAAGGAAGAGAAGAAAAGTAAGTTCATTGTGTTTTCAGATGAGCAGTACAGTTTTAACATCCTTCTCGGTTGTTAAAAGTGGACAATCAGAGGCCTTAATTACCCCTGCGGTGCACGATTTCCTCCCTCGAAGGCGGTGGATGGTCTGCCAGAATACTTTGTTTGTATTTGCATACGATGAGTCTAATCTTTCTCCAAAGGATTCCCAAGCCTTCTGCTTTGCTGTCTTTACTGTCTCAGCAGCAGCGTTTCGTGCCTCAGCATACGGCAAACGCATCTCAGGTGACCTGACCCTAAACCATGTTAGGTAGGACTCCTTTTTTGCCCGAAAAGTTTTTTGAACTTCTTGGTTCTACCAAGGTGTCCTTTTCTCACTGCCCGTTACCACACCGAGCCGCTTTCTTCCACAGCATGAGAGTGCAGAGCTATTGACAGCTGTTCTGAACAGCTTCCACTCCTCCTCAACATCTGCAGTGTGCTTGGGAATCTCTTTGAACCCGGAGGAAATGTCATCTGCAAAATTCTTCCTCACAGCCTCATTTTCCAATGATTCCCATTTCACGCAGTTTAGCTGCTTAGGTATAGCAGCGTTGATGGTAGCATCTGGTTTCTGAAGTCGTACAGTGCATACAACAAGGTGGTGGTCAGTTGACAGTTCTGCCCCGCTTCTCACACGAACGTCCAACACTGAGGAAAATAGAGAGACTATAAAGAAGTCAATCAGAGACCTTTTTTCTAGTATATATCCCTGTACCAGGTATACTTATGGACTTCTCGGTGTTGGAAGAAGGTATTCATTATGGACAAGCTGTTAGTACAGCAGAAGTCCAATAATTTCAACCCATTCGCGTTAAGGTCAGGGGCGCCGTTCCTCCCAACCACACCCCTCCATGTCTGGTCATCTGTTCCAACATGTGCATTGAAGTAACCCATTAGCAGGACTGATTTCATGTCTTCTACCCTGTCAAAAGCAGCATTCACTTCCTCTAGGAAGGCAGAGTATTCTGACTCCAGATTAGGTGCATTGGCTTGCACCACAGTTAAATCATGGTTTTTCATCTGAAGCCTTAACACACATACCCGTGCCCCAATAGGATCCACTCAGCAACACAGTCTAACAGTCGACAGTTTCAGAGCCTCTCCTCTTGGTCGAAGAAAGCCCGACTAAGTCTAGACGTCAGCGCTTGGCTTCCTCGACCAGTTCCAACTCCTTCTCTGTCAGAGAGAAGATGTTCCAGTTGCCTAAAGCCATAGTCTGGTGCCTTTGTCTTTGCCATTTCCGTCCTTTTGCAGAATCATTTCTTTGCGCTGCCCCTAAATACCCACCCAAACGGGTAATGGGCCCGTTGATGGAGTTTCCTCTAGCAGAGTGCTGAGGAGTGGTGTCTAAGGGAGACTGTAACATATTTTTCGATCGGGTCCCTCTGACTAAAACCAGAACGCGTTCCTTGGTAACCCGCGCGACGGACGATGCGGTATGAACATTTTTTGATGGTCTGATCATGTTACAGTGTTTGATAATGTCCTGTTAGCACAAGGCGAAATGACACAGCAAAATAGGAAAGATTTCCCTCGAATACTCTGATAGCATTCGGGGAAAGGAGCAAGAAGAGAAGAAAGAAAGAAGCAAGGGAGGAATAGGAGGAACCAGTCTACAGATAATATAACAGATGTATATTACATGAAGTAAGGCATGGTCCAGCATCAGGCGCCTCGGGTTTGCCACACTCGTACTCACTAAAGTGAGCCCCTGAGACTATTAAATCATATTATTAATATGCATTTTGTGCAATATCCCATTTTAATGTAAAATAATGACTCCTAACCTCATTTTAGTGTGCTATAAATATTAAACTCAGAAAAATATACTGTTGAAATTAGAAATAAGTAAAATTTTAATTAAAAAGAAAATACTGTTGAAACAAGCGAGCACGATTTACATAAGTAAGTTGTAAATCCTTGTCTTTCCTTCCTCCCACAGCTTTATTTTACCCGTGGCGTTAATGTCCTTGCTTTCTTTCTCTATCCCGGTTTTGTTTCCGCTCTTTAACAACATATTTATGTACAACTCAAATTGGTACTTATCCCAACGTGTGGAAGGCAATCACATATCCAGCTAATTAAAAAAAAAAAAAAGAAAAGGAAGATGGAAGTCTACAGTCAAACTACCGACCAATTCCCATCATCTCACTCCTCTCCAAATTATAATGTAGAAATTCACTAATAGCCAACTTCTCCGCTACCTAGAGGCCAACCAGTTAACCAGAGACCACCAGTATTCTCCTATTGAAGATCCACAACTGACTTCACTAACGTCACTTATTCACCACTGCACGTGTCATGGAAACGTTTGGATTCACAGAAACTTTTGCTCTTTCTCTTGACATTTTCAGAGCTTTTGATCATGTCTGACATCGAGGTCTTTGAAACAAACTGTCATCTTTCGGTTTACCTGCCTCCATCTGTAATTGGGATGCTAGCTTCCTGTCTGGCGGTTCATTCTTGAGAGCGTCCTCTCTTCGAGCAGCTTCACAAACCTATGCAAGAGCACTGCACTTCTGTCTTACCACCTATCCCCTTTTTCGTGTACATAAGGGACCTACTCTCAATCACCACTCACTCTATCCATAGTTTTTCCGACGATAGTACTCTCCATTTATCCTAGTCATTTGACAAACCATGCAGTGAGCATGGTTTCTCAAAATGAGTAATATACAGATCCCTAGACAAGATCAGATCTTTCTGCTTGGATGAACATTCAAACACATCACATTCAATACCTTCCTCAGTATCCAAAAAATAGGCATTTTTTTCCCGTTCAAGATGCTATTTTACAGCTAACAAGCTTTTAACTATACACAAATCCCAAATCCGCTCACGCCAAGAATGCTTGCTACTCAGATGTTCAGGAGTAGACCTAAACTTATCTAAAAATTTTGCCGCTGTCTAGAGGGCAACAATTCTGCCTATAGACGATCTCTTTCTCTCTCTCTCTCTCTCTTACAGATTCACTTCAACTTTATATCACAGACGCAATGTTTCGCTTTGTGTCTTTTCTACAGGTACTTCAATGGTCACTGCTTCACTGAACGGGTAATCAGCATTCTTCCACTTTCTGTTACATCTGTTAATACAAGAACAGTAGCTGCCAACATCCCTTTACTGCTCATCTGCAAACACAATGAAACTACCTTTCTTCTCTTCCTTTTTTACACCATCTACTTCTAGAACAGTCTACCACAAGAGATATTTCCAAACAACTACATCCTGCAATTCTTAAAAAAATAAGAAAAAGGTCAATAAACTTCATTGTGCGCATAGGCCCTTTGACTTTGACCTGTAGTGTATGGGATCAATACATAAAAAATGACTCCGACATCACTTCGCATATACCAGCAGAAAAATGTGGTAGCATATTTTTTTACAATATTGGTAACTAAGGAAAGTTTTGTTTTATATTTTTTATTTGCTGGAAATAAATTACATTCTATTTACAAGAAACCGTGATACAGTAATACCATATCGAAGTTGTGGCTGATTCAACCTTAATTTCCAATAACCGACCCTTCATAAATTTAAGACGGTTTCATCATTCTTGATCATTTGATTTTATTTCTTTAGATCTCTTAGAAGATTGTTTCCTTCATCCATAAAAAAATGTTGCTTTTTTTTCAATCAAGAAATGGACGTCCCATCAACATTTTGACGTGAACAGGTGAGATTTTCTCCAAATAAAAGTAAAGACGTAGCAACGTATTCGATCAAACCCGTATTATCGAGTATACATTTCTGTCATGTACAAAGATCACAAATGTCAGCCACCAGAATAATATCATTTCAACTTTGTCATAGCAAATCTATCATTCTGGTAACGAAATAGTTGTTTTGTTTCTTCCTTGTTTTCGTAATTTTTGGAATGAGCAAAATCCCCTTCGTCTTCGATCAGAAAAAAGACTGGTTCTTCTTTGGAAAACATTTGGAAATATTAAATATAAATCTGCAATCTCCCAAAGAATAGACTCCTTAATTTCCCTAGAGATAAAAAGTAAAATATATATTTCATCCTCTGTAACCCAGAGCGTCTTCGGTGTAATTTCGTAAGAAATAAAAGGACACGTAGATTAATAAAAAAAAATCTTACGAAAAATTTTAAGATAACAAAAAAAAATGTTCGGGGAATTCAATTATACAGACAAAATGCAATGGAACTTCCGCTGTATGCGACAGCTATTTTTTGACGAAGTAAATAAGTCATTGAATTCTTTTTTTCTGATGCGAAGCTCATCAAATAAACACCATAATTCGGATGGCATGAGTGCTGTTACTTACTTCAAGAAAGCGAAAGAGAGTTAAGATCTTGTCGAGTTTCAATAAACAAAAGCAGTATCCCATGCACAATATGGAAAAGCATACATTCACTTAAGAAACTTAAAGTTTAAAACTCTTAAAAAGACTGCTTATGAATACTAAAACGTGCAGTCTCGTCAGGCAAGCTTTCCCAAGTAGAAAACATCTGGTAGACCTAACCGGAGGCAAAGTGGATTTCTTTGCATTCAACCTTATGAAGAGTACTCAAAGTGAGGAAAAATTAATTAATCATACGCTTCGCTTACATTAAGCTACAATTTGTTTAAAATTTTCTCCACGTTCTTCTCATACAGAATAAAAGTAAACTTATTGGCTTCGTTTGAAAAGATAATGGAATTTCAGTTACTATTTTCAAATGGCCTTTTCAATATATTAATTTTGTATTTTTCAGGTCGACATCATTCGATAAGCACATTTGATCTGATAAAAAGAAAGAGATACAAAGACTCAAAGAAACCAATAAATAGGAGAAAATAAAAGAAGAAGAATAGTATATTTTCAGAAAGCACTAAAAGAACTGATTATTTTTGTATTTCTACCAGGTATGTATTTTTAGATGTCTTAGATAACTGGAGTGTGTAGACGTGCTTTGATAGACATTAACGAGAAAGCCTACAGTCAGCATTCTGGAGTATTATATGACATTTATTGCAATCGCTAGAAAGACTTGGGTTCGAAATATGGACTAGGAGAGCCGTCTTCAGGCGATGGTTAGTTAGTTAGTTGCATACAGAAACTCGGATTTTGTATCCCCACAAATGGATACTAAAACGTGAAAATTTTAGAACATTAATTCCTAAATGTGAAGAAACCCTTCCACTTTCATAAGAAATATTTAATGACACCCATCCACAACCACATTCACACAAATACAACTATATCCTGCTATATATGTTTGATACACGAGTGCTATCGCCTACTTCAAATTCTGTTAAATAAATGTAACTTCAATAACTGCTAACATAAATGAAAATATTTGTAATATTCTAAAAATTAAGTGGATATTAAATCCAACATTATTTCAAAGCCGAATATAGAAACTATAAAAGTTTCGCATGAAATTTGACCAGAGAACGTACGGGAATACGCTCGCCGATATTTACGAGTTGCCCTAGCCGGACCTTATAGGAGAGATGATCGCCCAAAAATATGATCTGCCCAAGAGTCCATATATTCCCCTCCTATTGATCCATTTTGATAAGGTTTCACTGGCCTGACAGCTGTTTCAAACTGGTTGGTTTTCATCAGAGACCAGGCAGAAATCTTACTCTCGGTACTAAGTAACTTGAAACATCGAAGAGGTGTATTTTTTAAGTGATTTTTATAAGGTTTGCAACTAACTAACTAACCATCGCCTGAAGACGGCTCTCCTAGTCCAAATTTCGAACCCAAGTCTTTCTAGCGATTGCAGTAAATGTCATATAATACTCCAGAATGCTGACTGTAGGCTTTCTCGTTAATGTCTATCAAAGCACGTCTACACACTCCAGTTATCTAAGACATCTAAAAATACATACCTGGTAGAAATATAAAAATAATCAGTTCTTTTAGTGCTTTCTGAAAATATACTATTCTTCTTCTTTTATTTTCTCCTATTTCTGCCTGGTCTCTGACGAAAATCAACCAGTTTGAAACAGCTGTCAGGCCAGTGAACCCTTTTCAAAATGGATCAATAGGAGGGGAATATATGGACGCTTGGACAGCGATAATCTTTCCTATAAGGTCTGGCTAGGGCAATTCGTAAATATCGGCGAGTGTATTCCAGTACGCTCTCTGGTCAAATTTCATGCTTTTATAAAAATACGAAACTTTTATAGGTTCTATATTCGGCTTTGATATAATGCTGGATTTAATATCCACTTCATTTTTATAATTTTGCATCGCCGAATTGAAGCCTTTTGGCTCTAGTTTAGTTTATAATATTCTCCTATGAGAAGAAAATATCTTAGTGTTGATGAAGGAAAAGCACTCGCCTTTTTCACTTCTCTCCCCAAAAAATCTTCTTTCATTTACGTTTGATCACTCTCACATTCTTGAACAACACCAAATATGTTTTTTCGATTGCCAATAACTTCAAAAAAATGTATGATTTTCTTCCGTTTATGTTTTATCTATCTTTAATGAATGCTTAATTTGCAAAAATGTGAAACTTGCCGTACTTTAGAAAACCGTTACATTTAGGGCTAAACGCCAAAATACTAAAACAATTTTATTCCCTCCGAATTAAAAAAAGTGGGACGGTTCCATGAAAATTCATCGAAAAAACATTTAGTCGAAAGACTGGGCTTTACTCCTGGAAACAAGCAAATCAGTCCCATGAACAGACATGAAACAGTTATCAAACAAGAAAGACAATCAGAAACGATATTGTTCTATAATTATTCCCTATTAAAGTAGCATTGCTTTCTCACTCTGCACGGTTCGGTATTTGTTCTAAAGGAATCACTTTTATCACAACATTTTCGAAAAGTTAAAATTTTCGGTAAATTGTTTTTTCGATGAATTGCATTTTCGACGAATTGTCGTTCGATGAGTTGTTCATTCGATTAATTGTCTTTCGATTAATTGCCTTTTCGATGAACTCTCCAGATACCCGGTATAGATACCCATTGTAAGAAAGAATTCAATATAAAACACCAGATTAAAAATAAAGTCTTCAAGTATAAAAAAAATAAAAAAATGTTGCTATGAATTTCCGTTTCAGGTGTCAGCGAGGCTCTGAAGATGTTTGAGTTGTGCAAAATTAACTTTTAAATACGACTTAACATCAATTTGTTATGACAAACGTTCTTACTACCCACTTAATTTGAATCTGTACATAGATTTTAAATTTTGAAACTGTATTGACAGGCACATCCGGAAATTTCCTGCAAATTTCGAGTCTTTGCAGGTAATTCCCACGCTCATACGAATTAAAGCGCATAAAACACAAGGAAATAAATTACAAAAATGTTGCCAAATTACTAATTGTTGTTTCAGTACTCTGATTAGGTATTCATGGACTCTCAAAATTTTGAAAGTACCAGACTTTAAGGAGTTCGAAAAAATAACGATCTGAAAATATTAATTAGCATTAAGTTGCACTTGTAATGAAGTATGTGAGTCTTGCTTGCAGTTTATTTTTATTATGCGGCTATTTTAAATTGACGTTATCAATATTTCAGATCGTATTGTTTGATACATTACCTAACTGCGATGATAATGTACAAATAAATTCAAATTAAATTTATTCATCTAGTGTAATGACATAAAAATATTTTTTTTTAAAACCGAAACGAATCGAAATGGTGGATTTAAAAGTCGGCATCACCCACATGTGTATTAACCAAATTTAGAATTGGGTAATCACTCTTCAAGAAGCCTTGACATTGAAAACTTGAAACGGTCAAATAGGTGGGAGGAGAGAGCAACGGATAAGTTGCACCTGTAATCCCAACATATTTCGAAACGCTCACTGTTTATTGATTTTTCTTTAAATAAAACTTGATGTAGAAGTTATAAATACATCTTTAATTAATAAATACATTGCAAGTTGCTTAACTAATAATATATACCAGAAGTGGCCAAATCCTGGCTCGCGAGGTGGTTCTCTGTGGCTCTCAAGGCGATTTTGGTTTTTACTGTGTGCATCATAAAAGACAAAAATTCAGGATACATATATAACACTTTTCACAGCCTTATCAATACCTATAATAACATACATGAAATACAATACATATTAATACATAGAATATTTTTCACATAATATAAACAAATATTTTAAAAAAAGGAAATTTGAATTCACAATGTAGGTCACGCGTACGACATTTTGTTCTGTATGAAAGGCACCAATGGGATAATGTAATTCACGCCTTTTTCGATTGATGTCGGCAATGATGGCTGCCCTGTTACCACATATTTTACTATGGAAGCTGTTCAATACTGACAGAACTTTTAGAACCACAGGAGATCTAAAACTAGTTAATTTACTATACAGTCAGTGTTATGTTACAATTTTTCATGGCTGTTTATATGGCAATTATTATTAATGATTATTTTTGTTATTGATTCTTCAATCAGTGATAATATTTTTTAATAGAAATATATTTTTATTAAATTATTGTAATTCTGGAAAATAATATATTTTAATTAAGTATTGCGATTAATTAAAATATTACAATGTGTTATTAAGTAAACCATTTTAATTAAATAATTATTATTTAATGGTTAATATGAGCCACTAAAATACTTCGCATCCGGGTCCCTGTGTATTGCTTGGCCTGCTCGAGATGTAACAGACAAAACATCCGGGTTCAAAATAGCAAAGAGTAATATTACCAACTTCACAGATGCAGCAAGGAATATTTGGTGGCCAGAGAGAACTGAAAAGTAGCGCAATTCAAATTTGTTACACTGAAATAAGGCGTCTCTTCCTTTTCTTTATAGGCCATTTACTTCGGTATTCGAATAAGTTGTCGGTCTCAACATGTACTGTTACGTGGATGTCTACTGTAGACAATTTCGTTCCATTAATAAAACTGATATTTCAGTTTATTTTTCTCTATACGTGATGAGTCATACAGAACACAAGTAAAACTCGCGAATGAATGAACAAGACCTTATGAAATCTTCATTTCAGTAAGCATCAGATAAGAGTGCAAATCAGTGTTGGAAGAGGAATGTGGTACGAAGTTAAAAAATATATTTTATCCTCCTTTGAAGTAATAATATTTAAAATAGAGATATAATATTATTTCGTAATACGTAAAATATATGAAATAGGAGAAATACAAAAATATATGAAATAATAATGAATTCAAATATTTCACATTGAGGAAATGCCATAAACGTGGGAGGTTTTTAAATCTTTATGTCTAAAAGAGACATAACTTTGAATACTGTTTAAATAAAGGTAATAGAAATTTGGAAATAATTTGGGAATGAAAATCAAATTTTTCTATATTGACCTCACCCAAAAAATAGTAGTTGAAAACCCTTAGTATCTACTGTATATTAACATCGATGGTCAAAAATTGAATAAGCCGAGATTTCGGTTCTTGAAAAGAAACATGGTTTATGCTATTCCAATCTCCTATTTTAGGCTCTGGCAGTAATATTCATATATGAAAAGTCATCTGCAATTTTTCAATAGCTCTAATAAATTTCTTAATATCAATATCACATTGAGAGAGGAAACCAAAACACTTCATATTCAAGTTTAAATTGATTACACGAAATGAAACGATTCATAGGACTGTACAGTAAAAGAAAACAGAGCAGACAGTTGACTTTGTGAGGGTAATCTATCAATGCATGCACTGAGGATATAAGCGCATTCCCTGTCTGAAGTCTGCTGGAAAGACATGGATTCGAATCCCATGTAAGATGAGAGGAACCATTATATGGGCTTTTCATATGAACTAAGTTCACGGCAGATCTCATACTGAGGTAGCAGGAATTTTCACTGCAGGAAACCAGGAGTTTTCAATGCTCAAAATGGTAAAACTAATGACACACTATTCACAGATATAATGCACTGATCTCATAGCCTTAGTTGCTTCGAAGGTAATTCACCAAACAACCTCTATGAAGAATTTGAAGCTTTGTCCGAAGAAGCTGTAGAATTCCAAAGGTTTGAGTTATCTTTAGTATGTCGCATTCCAGCGTTCAGTATTGTACTTTAATCAAAGAAGATTAATGTTTAAAGAAAAGATTAGAGTACTTTTCCTTTGGGGATAAAAGAGAAGTAATAGTTTGTTGTATGTAAATTAGTATTAACAGAATATTTGCAACAGTGGGGAGTCCCCTGAATTTCAGCGTGCACCTCTGTGGAATAATAATAATAATAATAATAATAATAATAATAATAATAATAATAATAATAATAATAATAATAATCATGCATATCAAGGATTTAGGCCTAGTATGACCTGTTCCGGCCTTAGAAGTCATCGTTGAATCGTTTAAGAGGACGTCCTGGTTTTCTTTTTCCTAATGACTTGTACTTTAAGCCTTGTTTTGGTAATCTTTCCGTTTTCATTCTTTGAACGTGTTCCATCCATTTATGTTTATATTTTTTAATTTTTTCTTTTACTGGTTCTTGGTTTAATTCTTTCATAATTTCTTCGTTTCTTTTGTGATCAAATAGGGTGTACTTTGCAGTTTTTCTCATAAACTTCATTTCTGCTGTTATTAATCTTTGTTTGTCTTTTTGTTTTATTGTCCAAATTTCTCTTCCATACATTAAGACTGGTAGGGCTAATGTATTGTATACTTTTAGTCTGGTTTGTTTATGAACTAGGTTTGGTTTAAATATAGAGTTAATTACACCTGCTATTTTTAAATATTTTGCAATTTTTACGTTTATATCTTTTTCATTTTCATATGTGATCATACATCGTAGGTAGTTAAATGAATTCACCTGTTCTAAGATCTTGTTATCGATTACTATTTTAGTTCTTGCTGGATCTTGTCCTTTAAAGGCCGTAGTTTTTGATTTTTCTATTGATATTATCATACCATAATCTTTGGATATCTCATTTAGATCTAAAATAGCTTTCTGTAGTTTACCTTCAGAATTTGTAATTATTATTTGGTCGTCCGCAAAGAACACAGTGTTTAAGTTTACTGTAGGAGAAAGTTTAATTCCTTGATGTAAAATTTTATTCCATTTTATTATTATTTCATTTAAGTAGATATTAAAAAGAGTTGCTGAGAGGGGATATCCCTGTCGGACTCCCTTGGTTTATCTCTCTCGTATATGATAGCTCGTGATTTAATCTTATTTGTATTTGATTATTTTCATATATACTTGTGATATTATTTGGTATTTGTCTTTCTTTTAATATGTTAAATAGAATGTTTCTTTTAACTTTGTCAAATGCTTTTTCAAAGTCAATAAATGCAATATGTGTTTCTAAATTGTATTCTCTTCTTTTCTCTATTATTAATTTTAGGCAAAAGGCCAGGTCTATACATGATCGTCCTTTTCTAAATCCATTCATATAAATTCATATAAAAATTCATATAAATAATAATAATAATAATAATAATAATAAAGGGATTGCGAATTTTTGTTTATAAATCAATATTAGCTGCATATTATAAGGTGCTATATTGATATGCATTGCATATTATGCTATTGAGAAATTAACCAGCTTTACAAGTTCACTCTGCGTAGTTTTACAACAGAGTTTTCAGAGTTGTTTGTCGAGGTATTTCCAAGTATCATTATTTGCGTGAACACTCTTAGACAAAAAAAGAGTATTAAACGTTTTAGAAATAAAAAAAAATTTAATAATGCGAAAATCAGTTTAATCATACGATTAAAAAAGGATGGAAATTTTTTGTTCGCATTTCATTATAGTTAGTTTGAGGCGCATATTTATTAAATTAAATCTCTGCTTCAAGATGGTGTTTGACTTATTTTTAAAGGTAAATTTTATGTTTCAAAAATAAGAATTTAAAGCAGTGTAAAACAACACCCATTCCTTGAATCCAAAAATAATTTGTATGCGATACCGTAGTTGAAAAACCTGTAAAATGATCATTCGACGAGAATACTGAATATGTCCTTGAATCGGACATTCACAATTCAGCATTAATACATGATTGCTCGACATCTTTACGTAATGTATTTCAAAAATTTATTATTTTCCCCCTGAAGATGTGATAAAAATAAACATGAGCAGATATGCTAGTACTCATGCACACTCACATACACAAAAAAGAAAAAAATAATAACAAAAATAAAAGAGAAAAATGTCCTCCTCGCAACACGACCTGTCAGCGGATGAAGGGTATTTCATTCATAGTGGACAGTGTTCTTGACGTGGAGAAATTCAGCCCACCTCTTGGCGTGTCTGACATCGAATTCCCGGTGCTACATCACGTCATTACCTTTCTTATTATGAGCCCATTCTATTATTTCCCTGTGAAAGGATCATTTTTTCCCCTGCAACTGAGATGTAGGTTACACCCAAGTAGAATTTGGTAACTGTCTTATTTTCCTTCAAAGCAATTCTTTTGCTGTTCAGGTGTCAGGATGCGCTCAAAAACACAAACCCGCGTTTTGTGTGTGTATGTGTGTGTGTGTGTGTGCGCGCGCGAGTGTGCACGTGTGTGTTATAATATTATTTATTTAAAGAAGATACTTCTAAACCGTTAATTTATTAAATTGACTGAAATTCTAATTTTCCTTCTAAATGAATTAAAGCGAGTTTACTTTATTAATTTCTATTCCAATTATGATTTATTAAATAAATACCACAATGCAGACTAGCTTAATAGGTTACTTCTTTTAGAAACTCTTTAAATAAGAATGGCATAAATACTTAACAATTTAAACACATTTGGAGTGGATATTTGAAAAAGCAATTAGCCACGCACTGGAATTTACTGGAGGCTAAAATTCAGTTAAGAAGAAAGTTTTATAAAGTCATAATTTTCTGATTTAATGACAACACTGAAGATAATAGAGTTGTGTAACTGATTTCGTTATATTCAGAAACTTTTTTTCTGCGGAGAATATGATTAAAACAGGAAATTTTACATTTATTGGAATTATGAATTAGAAAAGTAATTATAATTGCGTGGGAGTTTCGTCTGAAAATCACAAATAAAGGAACTTGATGAATGGGTAAATGGCTCTTGAAGAATAATGCGTGGAAATTGCGCATCTAACCAGAAATAATTTTAAACATGATGAATAAATATGCATATTTGGAAAGTAAAGCTTATTGCTTAGATTTAAGAGAGAGAGAGAGAGAGAGAGAGAGAAAGAGAGGATAAAAATATCTTCATAAGGACTCAGTAATGCAATATTGGTTCAATGACAATGTGTTGTTAATTCTAAAAGACAAGACAGACACGTGTCTCTAATAGAAAATAGGAGTTTAAAATATCTTCTGATTTTCCAATTTAAGCTACCCCTCTAAACACACATTCGCACGCGCTCATGTATAATTCCATTATACATATCTGAGGAAATCGTACATTATGAAAACACAGTTTAATATCTTCTGCAAAATTTTAGTACTCAAGTCCTGCGGGTAATTTAATTTCTTGCTGTTGTTAGTTTTCATTTCGATTTTACTTCTTTGCAGTTTATTCATATTATTAAATTTCACTGTAATATATTAAAAGAATTTTTCAATCCAATAAACTTCCTACTATTAATTTTGATGCAATATTAAAGTGCACAGTGCATATACGCCTAAGTGAATGTACAGGAAATGAATTTTCGAAATGACGAACAGATTAAAATAATATGCTAATTTAACATTCGTTAGGTTTATGAACACCGCTTGTCTACATTTTTTCCTGATAAGATTTTCTAGAAATGCTTTAGAAACTGCATACTGGTACACAACCCACGTACATATCCAACACTCGAAAATTATCCTTCTTCGAAACATGACTCCATCGGGTAAAGGGCATTTCAGGCATAGCAGAAAGCATTTGATGAAAACCATGAAATGAAAGTCCCACTTACTGCATCTTTTTTTCATTCGTAAGGATTCAATAATTTCAGATGAAGGGAAGATTTTTCCAAAATATTTTTTGTAAACTCTCCGTAATTTCACAAACAACAAAAAAAAAAAAAAAAAAAAAAATTCAATCTATCTCATTCAGATATATAGAGAAAATGGTTGACATTAACTATCACTGTTCACTGTTCGTGGAGAGCAAAGGAATATCCCAGATACGTTTTTCTTTTTCTAGGCTAGATTATGTATATAATCTAAAATTGATACTTTGACTATATTCTGTGTAATCTATTCTAGTATATGGGGAATCGGATTAGGTTGTTCTAGCCTTTAAACTATAACTTTTAAGAAGCCCTGTACTGAGTAAATGTAAGGTTATCTACACTGAGGCAGATGCCCCCTTTACGAGGCCACAAGCTGTAGCAAATGTATAAACCGACAATGGATACATGCATACGTAATGTATGTTTTAGACAAAAAAAAAGTATTATTAAAATTGAAACTTATCTTTAGTTAAAACGAAATATTATAAATTAAATGACACGTTTTAATAATTTTAATATTTTTTTAATATTTTATTTAAAAAAGTACCGTCTGACATATAAGTAGTAGTCTTTAGCTATTAAATATTTTTGAGCTAAATCTCTATCTACATCTATGTCATCTAGAAAAGAAAAGAAAATTAATGCTTTTCATAAAAAAAATTTACAAAAAGGCAAGATAACGAAACAAAAATCTATGATATCGAAAAAATAATCCACTTTTCTTATTTTCCTTTCTGTTAAAGAGAGAGAGAGATTTTGTATTTTTTGTTCGTTTTATATATTTATGACAAGTTCGTCAAGAACTAGGTGCTTGATGAAATTTAAACACTACCTAAAAGCATCACAAAAATTCTTTCCCACAATGGAATTCGAATCCACAGTGCTGTCCACTTCGCCCTGCAGAACAGTCCATAAACAGGATTTCAGAAGATTGTGATGGATCATAAGGATAGGATACAAAAACCAATTCAACCAAAGTCACCTCTCGACAGTTGATCTCCTGATGGTCAGTCCTCAATATTCATCAATAATCAGTAAGTAGTAAATATCGAAGAGCCGACATGAAACAACGAATGAGTCTTTGGACTTCTTGATGGTGTCACGTAATAATATGTTTGGATTATGTCGAGGATGAAGAACTTTTTAGGATTCATCTACTTTGTCGTCGTTTGTAAATGCGACTGTGTTACTCTATTTTTAATGTCAGAGTTAGGAATATGATCTAGAATGTGGTCGAAGGTATTAAAAAAAAGGAAAACAAAAACTGGGTGTTTTCTCCAAAAAAATAAAGAAACTTTCCTGAGAACACGCATGACAAATTACATCGAATCTTATGTCCGTCGGAAGAATATACCTTAATTATGATTAAGACTATGTCCATTTTGTCCATTTGCCTTAGTAATTTCTAGACTACGTCAACCGATCCCAATTTAATTGACCACGAAGGACATTTCACTACTTACGAGGGTGTGCCGAAAAGTTGTGATAATCGCCATGAAGAAATTGAGGTAGAATCATGTAACTTATACATTATTCTACATATTATCCGCGAACTGTTACAGCAGCGTTGTAACTCTTGCTACAACGCTGCTGCTGCATCATTTGCAATTCTCTGAGAAAAAGTATTTTCCTTGTCGCACAAGCCAGTCATTGTTCTAGGTGTTTATCATAACGTTTTATTCTCCCCACCCTGGTATGTTATGCCTCCTACTACTGTGTTTGCTTGTAAGACTTCATTAAATCATGCTTCGTCCGTTTCAATCATTATTTCATCTATTTGCATTCGTTTAGGTCATTTCATTATTATTTAAATATCCCATTACGAGAAATGTATCTCAATTGTCTGCGTCATTTGTTTGCAGTTTATAAAAGTTATTTCAAAGTTATTGTTATATGTGAATTTATTATGAATGATTCTGAAATGTCTGGAATAATTAGTTTTGTAAGCTATATTATCATAATATAGAAAAGTAATAATATTATTGATTTTGGAAACAAAAATAACGTATCCTTTTCACAAAGACTTTTATTAGAATCATTTCAGAGTGTATAAAATTAGCATTTACACTTTTTAAAGAATTCTTTATAGTGGAATAATTAGTATATATATATCCGTTCCCTAGGATGTAAAGCAATGACCTTTGTGTATTCTACAATCTTTTAAAAAAAGTAAACACAAAAAAACTCGAAATATTATAATGTAAGAACAATGATATATTTTTAAATGATCTACATGTCTGTTAATGACCTGTTTCTTAAGTAGCTCTGAAACTAAAGTATCATTCTGCTTAATTTGAACTTCGCTTCTTTTCTTTTGTCGAAGGTTTATTAATGTAAGAAAGTAAATTTTGTAAAAATGATGCATCTTCATAACAAGCACTCAAGCGCTGTGCTATCCTTTGTTCATTATCTGCTTCGATGAACAGCTACAGAGTGATTAGAAAAATGAGAATCCAGTGTTATCTCTTCTACCTTTCTTTATCACCAGCTAACAAAGCGAAACCTAGTTTACTTAAAAATTTAAGCCATGTAAACTAAACTGTTACGCATATACTGAAGATACCATTATGGCTACTGCATACTGGAATGGGTTACCATATGTGGTATGTCACAAGCTTGGCTATTACGAGGATTAACTATCTCTAGTGACAAACAGCAGCAGCAAGGTAGCTAGATATCTGCAAACCTTGCATTAAACTACCACAAATGATTAAAACAAAGAGCTGTTAAATTACTTCCAACAGTGTTTATAGTTCTTGGTCTTTTATGAGCATTTATAAACGACCAGTGATAAAAAGGTAATTGTGAAGGCACAATGAAAAATATTATGCAAAAGATCTATGATCTTGTTAGAAAATGTACAAGATTAATTCTGAGACTTTTCATTCTAGATAACGTACAGAATAAATGCTTTAAGATAGTACATGTTTCTTGTTAAGTTTCTCTGCTAATTATAGCAAATTGTGTGTAACTTAAACTACAATGTTATTTCATCAGTATTGCATCATGCGAGTTAACTCGTGTTTTCCCAAAATGTAGATCGCCGACTTACCCTTAAGTGAAGTTGCTCTTTCATTCAATCTCAATAATAAAACGAAATATTGTTCTATTATTTTCTATAATTCACTACTGAAAAAGAAAAATATCTTTTTTCTAATTAATTATACTGGCATATTATTATCAATAAAATAATAATAATAATAATTTTTTCAATGATTTTTATTATTAAAATTATAATTGCATATTATGCATTTACAAAATATGTTGTTCTAGTTTTTTTTTTTTCACAATGAGTTTCATACAAATTTTCCTTTTTTTTGTATAATGTGTTAATAAAGTTAGTATAGATGGTAATTTATAGTTTGCAGTTGAATAAGATGACATTTTTAACAGCATTTATAGCATAACAGTAAGTTATATATATTTTACAATTTTTGCTTTTAATGTATTTTAGCGCTGTAACTACGGCACTTCAATGTAATGAATACTTTTTTTTCTTTCTATTGATCTCGGTTGAGATGTAATGTCTCAGCTTGCATCCCCGAAGCTTTTTAATAAGCTTATTTGAGGATGACGCCGGTTAGGTATTTTTTATTGATTTGATTGCTGTGTTGGAAGTAGGCTGATGTTTGAGAGGTCAAATGAATGATCTGAAAGGTCTGATCAAAGTGAAATTGTCGATATATTCTGGTGTTATTACATCTGTCTTGATGGTTCACGTTCATTTTTGTTGTGGTATTCTATTTGAACTAAGGAAACTTTTTTTCCCTGGCAGTCTTTCTATGTCTTCTGAGCTTTTGATTTGTATCGGCTTTAAAGTTTGTGACTTCTTCAAGAATATCTTGACATCTCTCTGATCCACAAAAATTGGTAATTTTTTTCAGTTTTTGCTTTTCTTGCTTGGTAATGTTGTTTGAATGGTGTTAAATATTCGGATAGGAAGATTAGTATATTGTCTTGCAATGCGTTCAAGTCCTTGGCAACTGGTTTTTTATGTCTGTTGGCTTTTATGAGATTGTCTCTTGTGGACTTGCTTGTAAGATGAACTATGACTGGTGCAGGTCGTGGCAAGCCTTGTTTTTTGCTCTTCCTAGAAATCCAATTTACGACCTGAATATCGTTAAGATGTAGGGGGGATATCAATTGCACTGCCTAATTTTAAAACTACATCTCTGCGGTTTTCTAATAATAATAATAATAATAATAATAATAATAATAATAATAATAATAATAATAATAATAATAATAATAATAATTTATAATTTATAATTTTAGAATATAATTTATAATTTACTGATTGCTAAAATATTTATACATACAATAAACATCTTGTGTGACATTGCACCTTATAATTTTACAGAGTTCAGTACTAAGTGCTGCAATTTCTACATTGGATTTCAATTAAAATTTTTAATAATACTTTTTTGCCTTTATATTATGTATTTACAACACATGTTCTAATATTAACAATGAAGATTATACAGATTTTTTTGTATACTTTTTTTTCAAAGTTTAAGAAAGAGTGATTATACAAACAAATTTCTGCATTTGTTTATAAGGATTACTTGTAGATGAGTGAGGCAAGTTAATCCCACCTACTTCGAAGCTTGGGTTAGCTTTTATGAAGAGAGTGGGATTTAGCCTTCACTATTTGTGTTGTTGCTACTGTTTAGGTATGGGATGTAGGCATTAGATGCTAGTGATTTGTGATGTGTATATTAGTGTTAATGATATCTTAACTTTGTTGGTATATTTTCAAGAGTTCGTATTTTAATGTTCTGTATTTATCTACGTGTTTTAACTTTCTTGGTAGGGTGTTGAGTTTCCTGGGTATCTGATGTGATCTCACAAAAGAACCGTATGAGTTTGTTGAAGGGTGTGGGGATGTAGAGAGTTGTTGTAGGTCGTGTTATACGATATGTGTCTCTGTTGTTTCGATAGGTGATGTTTAAGTAATTCCTTGTTAATGTCATGTAGTGTTTCAGGTTTTTTATTCTCAAAATTATGTGTATCGCCATGTGGTTGTCGGATATTGGTTGTTGCGTGTAAGGTGTCCAGATCACTGTTGACACGATTTTCCTGTGTAATATTTCTAATTTTGTTAGGTGGCTGTTTGATGTATTTGCATAGACTGTTATTCCGTATCTTAGTAGGGAATCGCAGATACCGTGATATAGGAGTTTTTTTATGTTGAGTGGAATAATGTCTTTAACTTGGAAGAGTTTTGTTGCGATGATCTGGAGTTTGGTGTGTAGGTATTCTATATGGTGGGAATCTATATAGAGACCGAGGTATTTTGCGTGTGTTACAGATTTGATTTCGGAACATTGGCAGGTATTTTTGTTGTTAATGCAACGGTATGTGTGACAATGTATCGATAGTGATGCAGGGCGTATGATTCTTGGGTTATGTATTATCAACATCTGTGTTTTGGTGCCGTTGATTAGAATTGCGTTTTGGTGGAAATAGATTGTGATTTCGTTTAGGTCTTGTTGTGCTTTGCGGAGAGCCGTGTTGATGTCTGTGTGGATTGCTAGTAGGGCAGTGTCATCTGCATACTGAAATACTTGACTTCTTATGGATATGTTATGAACATCGTTAATGTATATATTGAATAGAGTGGGTGATAATATGGCACCTCGAGGTACACCGTGTTTTACTTGTATACTCCGACTGTGACATGTACCTATTTTTGTTACTTGTGTTCTGTTTGAGAGGTAGTTCTTGAACCATGTATGCAGTGTTCCTCTTATACCTATTGAGTATAGTTTGGTGAGTAGTATGTCATGTTCAAGTGTGTCAAATGCTTTGGTTAGGTCCAGCAGTATAAGGACGGCGTACTTGTTTTTGTCGAGAGCTTTGTTTATTGTGTCGGCGATGTCTTCTAATAAAGTAATGGTGCTTTTTGTTTTCTGAAAGCCATATTGGTTTTGTGAGATGATGTTGTACTCCTGTAAATAGTTCTGTAGTCTGGTGTGTGTTATTTTTTCTAGAATTTTTGAGATGACTGGTAATGTAGCTATTGGGTCTGTAATTCTGAGTATCGTTTCTTTTGCCGTGTTTATATATTGGCGTAATTACTGCTGTTTTTAGTTGTTGGGGAATAATGCCTGTGTCGAATATTATGTTCACGAGTTTCAAAAGTATTGGATTTATTTGTTCAAAGTGTGTTACAAGGTCTGTGAGTCTTATTTTGTCTATTCCTGGAGTGGTCTTTGGTTTTAGTTGTAGGATTGCTTCTTTCAGTTCCTGTTTTGTTATGGGTGGAAAATACATCGTTTGTTGTTGACTTTGTGTCCGTAGTTTTTTGTTGATCGTTGGTGGTTTGTCTTTTTTGAGTTCTGTGATGTTGTTTGTGAAAGTATAGTTGAATGAGTCTGCTAGTTCCTCTTGGTTTGTGTCCTGACCGAAGCTTTTTGCAATAAAATCTTGTGCTGAAGTTTTCTTTTTTCGGGTTACTAATTCGTTGAGTGTAGCCCATGTTTGCTTAATGTTGTCGTTATATTTCATGGATTTAGCGTCTTTTTGCCCTACGAATTTTTGTTGTTAGTTTATTTCTTGTGTTTTTGTATAAGGTTTGTAAATGTCTGTGTTTGTAAATGTTACTGGGTGACTTTTTAAGTTTTTTCCATTGATTTTCTTTTTCAGTAAGAGTATTTAGTATGTCGTCATTTATCCATGGATTGTTGTCTGTTTGTCGCCTCGTTTGTGTAGGTTTTGTTGCTTTTTTGTACATTTCTGTGAACTTTAGTTGAAAATTCTCGTATAATGTTACAGGATCGTTTATTTTAAGTAGGGAATTCCATCTGTATTTTTTACTTGGTTATCGACAATGCTTTTAAGTATGAGAGAGTTTTGTCCACTTTTGTGGTGGTGGGAGGGAGGGGAGTAGGAAACGTAATAGAACGAAGTTGAGACAAAGTAGCGATCGGCAATTTTGACGTTAATTACTGATGATCAATGCATGATTGTGTTAGTGAGTTATTGAGTATTTCTTCTCTTGTTGGTTAGTTAATGGTAGGGTTTATGTTGTGCTGACTTAGTATATCAAGATATGTGTTAGTGGTTGAAGAAGCGTGGTCAAGAGTATTTATGTTAATGTCTCCTATTAGGATGAGCCTGTGTGTTGTACGCGGTTCGATGCCGCTTAGCCATGTTTCTAACTCGTCAAGAAAACTGAGTGGATTATTATCTGGGGGTCTGTATATTGTGTTTATTGTTTATTTGATACTATTGTGGCTATTTGTGAGTTCCAAAATTAGTGTTTCTGCATGTTCGAAGTGAGTTTGTTTTTCTGTCACATTGTATTTTTCTTTTATAAATGCCACAATGCCACTTCCTCTTTTGTTTGGTCTAATAATAATAATAATAATAATAATAATAATAATAATAATATGATACACATATCAAAATGATAACAACTAAATGGTCAAAAAAGCAAAAATTTCAACGATTCTCATTATGAAACAACATTTACTAACTAGTTTACTATTTTTTTGATAATCTCCCTCGTGAAAAGTTGAAATCGTAATAGTACAAATTCGTACTGTAGTTGAACTATAATTCTATTTATAATTCAGATTCTATAATTCTGGATTTTCACTTGTAAATTGAATTTTCTCCGTTGCAATAATAATCGAGCGTTACTTCTACTCGTCTGTACCATTTTCTCTCTCTCTCTCTCTCTTTCTCGCTCGACCTCTGTCTCTGATATAAACTTGACACCATTTCAATATAAAATTGACTTTCTGGAATCATCCTTCTCCTCCAAACACTCTTGAATAAATGACCATAGAAAGACCTTCTGCTGTATCAAACAACCACTAACTGTAGATTTCCTATTTTCCACCAGGAAAACATCAGTCCATGAAGGAATCTGCTCCTCTCAATTTACAGCAAATTTCCTAGCCAACATTAACCACCTTATTTCTATGTCTTTGATGTGATCTATTTTAGATAAAAACTACCAAACTGCCATTTTATCGTCTGCTTTTCAGTCTTTGCAACTGGATCGCCAGTTAATAAATTTGGCTTTGATTATATGTAATGGTGTATGATTTTGAATGCTGGAATATTCAAAGCCTCTGCACCTTGACTCACACTCTGATTTCTATACAAAAATAAGCTTCCCTCAGAAACCTCAAATCCCATTTTTTTTGTGATAACAGCAATCTCCGTTTCTTTCTCGATTTGAAACACCTTATAGTGGAAAAGCATTTCAACTGGACGATTTTCTATACCCAATGCCTTTAATATCGATCTCCTTGCTGTTCAGCGAGATCAATATTTAAGACATATTTTGTCAATCTTAGACAAAAACTACTATATACCTTCGCTATATCAAAAACAACTAACTATAAATTTCCTCTTTTCCACCAGGAAAACATCAGTCAATGAAGAAATCTGCTGCTCTCAATTTACAGTAAATTTCCTAGCCAAAATTAACCATCTTATTTCTATCTTTGGTGCGGTCTATCTTAGACAAAAATTTCAATGCTCTCAAAACACAGCTCATCCTCTCTTCTTTCTCACAAGGAAATATTACACCTTCCCAGTATAGCTTTGATAATATCCAGATAATATTTCAGACAATGTCATTTTCTCTTGTTGAAATACTTACATCTAAAGCTTTTCCTGGAGCAAATGCATCGCATCAATATCCTCCTCTGTATCCAAACTATCTGGTGTCGTTTTTTCACTGAACACACTACTTGTTACCCATCATTAATATTGTACAAATCCCAATGCAGCCCAACCACAGAATACTAAGTGGGGACAAAAATCCTTTACTATTCCTCCCTTTTCTCCGATGCGTGTAAAAATCAATTAATTAATCGATTCAAGTCCAGCTTCAAACCTACCTTTCCATCCTCCTTTTTTTCACTCTCTATCTTTGATCCCCGAAGCAGTCTTCCTCACGCTAATTTTCCGAAGGGCTACAGCTTTCCCGCATTTAAAGAACGTAATTTCACGCATTTAAGCACACTTCTAATGCTCTTCACAAATGTTTTAAGGGAAAAAAAACTTCCAGCTAAAGCAGGAAATTCTATAATTTACGCATCTAGCAATACATGCATTTCATAATCACGTTAATTATCGACGTTAATAACTAATTAATCATACATAAAGCTCGATGGATATCAATATAAAACTTAGAACTGAAAAAGACCCAACATAATATTTTTTCCAGGTTCCTTTCAAAAATTTATCTTTCCATTTTTAACACATCGCAGGCCAGGAAAAACTTGATGCCAGTTATTAGACATTCAGCTACTAAAATCACTACTAGTTGCAAATGCAATTTATAATGTTATATTTTCTTTTTATGCGTTAATTAACTGTCTAGACTAAGACATGTAACTATTTTAATATTACTTTTAAATAAATCATTTCTAAACTTCAAAAGGAGTTTTCTTATTTTCATGATATCTTCGATTTTAACGCCCAACACACAGTGTCGCAAAGAAATGACCCTATACTTTGATAACCGGGCACATTCCATGTGTCAGATTATTATCATGTTTGGATGTAATATCTCTCCATAACATATAAATGGATATTACCTGTACCATGTTTAATATTTAATATATTAAGATATAGTTAAGGTAGACGTGTTCTGGAAGAGCGTGCCTACCTTAACCTCATACGTGCTTGTAAACTGCGCTTGTAGAGCAAACTTGTAAACTTTGCATGAACTCACTATAAAGTTCAGTAAAAACAACGCACATTAGCAAGTGAAATTTTAGAGAACTCTAACATAAGACCACAGGTGTTTTGGGCAAAACTTTATGATGAAATAAAGAAAACGTAACAAAACTGAATATTTTTACCATCACAAACCTATATATATATATATGAGAATGCGCATTTCTGTGAAAAACACAGTGAGAAAAAAACATACTGTATATTAACTAGGTGTTGTAAACTAATTTGCATTCTTCCTTTCTTCAGAATAATTTGTTATAGAAGGATATCTATTGTGAGGTCTTAGAGGGAGCAATAGATATCTTCAGTCTTCCTTACCGGCTTCAGTATAATGCCTTCTCACAGTGAAGAAAATTTTCAACTTTATAACCGATTGATATTAATCATTTTCAACACAAAATTAGAGTAATCCACCTATATACACTCTTTCGTTAATATTTTTCATTCCTATCTTTTAAAATTCATAAATTTATAATGATCACTACATTAACTATCATAATATTTAAATAGAAACCCATGAAATTTATAATCATTACGTCATACTTTCTAAATAAGATTATATTTAAATTCATTCAATTAGGGACAAATTAAACTTAGTTCTTAGGTGTTAAGTGCTTTTTCGGGAGAAGAACGAGGAGGAAGCCAGTTATTTTCAGTTGTATTACTAGTATAGTTAGGATGCAGTTGTGGGCATCAACTCGCACTACTAATAGCAAAACTTGATACAGATTAATTTTATAGAAGAAATAATTTGTGCTAGTTCTGATTTCATGCGGGGAAGAATTATTGGAAAGTTTGAAGAAGGCCGCAAAATTACTGATATTGCCAGAGAGTGTAGAATTAATCTCACACAGTGTTATATCAAGGCTCTAGACAGCGTTTCAAACCAATAGAAGGTGCTCCAGAAATTTGCTAAGAGTAGCCCTTGCTCTACTACGGAGCATGATAACAGAGTTTTGGTTATACCAGCAAAACAAACGTAATCGAAGCACAGCAGGTTAGCTTGCAAGTCAGCTCCATTTAAGCACAGGTACGCGGATATCTCGACAAATTGTGGCAACACGTCTGCGAGAAGCAGACTTATACGTCCGAAGATCTCTAGTCTGCGTCCCTTTATCTACAGATCATCGTACAGCACGTTGTCAGTGGTGTTCTATCCATAAAAATTGTACAAGACACCAATGAGCTAATGTGCTCTTTACAGATGAGAGTCGTTTTAGTCTTTCCTCCGATTCTAGGCGTCAGTTAATCTGGCGTAAATTTTCATGAGAATGCTCTTGAAAGGGATAGATAAGGCAGTGCTGGAGTCATGGTGTGGGGAGGCATTATGCCTAATGGACGCTATGGATGACGATGGCACACCACATCGTATACGAGCAGTGGAGGTACTTCTGGAGGATATTAATGGAATCGAGTGGTCAGCACGCTCCCCAGATCTGAACCCCATAAAATAGGTTTGGGAAGCAATAGGGAGATGCATTGCTACTAGACATTCCCCTCCAGAAAAAAAACAAGGCCTTATCCTTCTTCTGAAGTAGGAGTGGGCCAAGTTTTCTCAAGAACTCCTTAACAGTTTCTTCGCGCTAGATTTTGCAATACAGAACACTAGTGTGCTTTTGCATGAATGTGGTTAAAGAAAAACTTAAGTCGCGAAATTTTTAAGAACTGAAAGTATTCATGTAATTTTTTCTAAGAAAGTCAAGAAGAAATAAACATTTTCATATGAATGGAAGCATCACAAAAACTCATTCAACGTATTCTTCTCTGATAAGAGATAAGAAAGAACTAAGACCATGCGAGTCTAAACATTAGTCTAGTTCATCGATATTAGCATGTTCTTGAATTTTCATTTAATTCTAAGCTAAGTTAGCCATATTATACTGAGATAAAAGAGTTTTTATCCATCACAAAAAAGAGCAATTGTCCTGAGATCACACGCAACTTACAGACATAATGCTGTTCTCTCTATCCCTAGTTGCTTTAGCGTGATCTAAACAACAACCACCCTTCGTCTTATTGTGTTAGTCTATTCGGTAAGAACTTAATTAACCAACTAAACAAACGGACTACTAACCAGCAGCTAATCAATATAATTCGAGTAAATCTTCTGGATACAAAAAAAAGGTATTTTTTTAAGAGGGTGTGTTAGTGAAAAGATACCGTTCAACACTAAAGCGAAATGATGGTTTTAATAGGCTAAGCAATATTTTTTCTCTTACTTTAATTCTGATGCCACAAGCAATCGATCGGATTATATCCGACAAACAAGTAATGAATTTGACTATTGAAATCTGTGGAAATACATAAATATTCAAAGTTCATCGGTTGTATTTACCCGAAATGTTTACTTTCAAACATTTATTCATTTTGTTATGTTTTTGATAAAATGGGGATCCTCGAAAATTGTTTATTCTCCTTTTTTCACCCTTTTTAACCTTTTTAGATATATTATCAAAGTATAAACATTCACAAGAGAATAAGAACCCCTTTGCGAACACTTTTTACAGTGATAATCCAATTCACGAAAAACTGAAAACCTTAGCACGTTAATACTACGTGCGGACAAAGTGTCATATAAACCAGCAGTTCAACTCTAGAGACCCAATATTCAATAAGCAAAGTGGTGATAATGCTACACCTTAAAATGAGAGTTATCCACTACCTAAGGACTTTTAACAAACATTTCCACTACTGGAATTTGAACCAACATTCCAGACATGTTAACTTTCGTATTCACTGGCACTGTAAAGCAAATTGCATTGAGACTGTACTTTCTACACTACGATGCATACTAATAAGGTTCTCTGTAGCAAAAATGTTCAGTCTACTTTCTGGTATGTACTTTACATCATTTCATATTCTGCTTTTTTTTTGTATCTACTGAAGTTAAAATGTCTCCTAAGGATATAAAAGAACTAAAGCTATTAATTTCGCTGTGATGTGAATGGACTCATATAGAAGTTAAATTTTGCTTTCCTTCTTAGAGAAATCCTGTGTGTTTACTGGCTGTATGAGAACTGATGACTGCTTCAGTTTCTAATTAGGTTTTTATAGACCAGATAATTATAGGGGATTTTTTATTTTTATATATATCTAATGGTACTTTCATTTTCATTAAAAACTGCAGAATCGGTAGTGAAGTAGTTAATGATGTCGTTGATGAATTTTAACCAGTTATCCAGTATCTACAATTATCCTATTTATAAAAACCAACTTATTTCGATAAGCAAATTATTTTAAATGCGATTCTTATTTATTTGGAAGAAACTCCACGCACAAAAAAATCAAAGCATATAGAGATAGAAACTCAACAGAGTTTCAATCTCTATATGTACAGAACCTTTTATATAATAACTCTCCTTTCCTATGGTCTTACAATAAGGATGAGAACTGTTTCTTTGAATAAATGCCCCGACGCCAACCATAGAATCCACAGAAAGTCACCATTCTCTAAATGTTAAATACAGTATAACAAGAAAATAGCTTTATATCCTGGATCACCGAATTTAAAATCGAACAGAACAATACAGAAATATTTCAAATTTTAAATTATCACAAGAAATCATTTTCACTTTCGATTAGACTCTTAAAATAAATTTTCTTCAAATCTACAATATTTTAATCTTAGAAATAAGTTTAGATAAATAAAAAAAAAAATCTCTGCAAAAATTATTTTAACGCTTCAAAACTTTCTCAATTCAAACTCTCGCGAAGAAACTTAAACGTTTCTCGTAATCGCTTTATATAAAGCTAACTTATTCTCGGGAAAACATCCCAGTTTATTTGTAAAAGTGGAATTAACGTTACCCTGGGTAAAAATTGATAATTAATACTCTCGCGATATAAATAGAAAAGAGCACGTTCTGGTGGGTGGGTGGGCTTCACTAACAATGTCTTAAGTTATGTGTAATCAATGAACGCATCGGTTAATCCAATAAAAGCAATTTTTCTCGTAGTTAATTTATTAACAATTTGAGCTTCTCCTTGCATCACGGTTGCTAATTTCTGCATATCGTCGCTTCTTGTATGATGAGATAATTAGATTTTATTGAAGAAGTTTTCATCTAGAGAAAAGAAAATAATTTGTGTGTTTTCATTGTCAGCAACTCTCGTCTTTTCCATTTCACGCCTTTCTTACCTCTTCCATCCCCTTTCCCGAGCAGATGCTTTAACTTTCTTCCCGAAGGACAGTAATCTAGTTAAGAAAACCCAAGTTCACTCAAACTTCCACTTATATTAACAAGGTAATGAAATTTTGCTCAAACAACGGTTCATTTGGCATACTGGTGAAAAAGAAGGTATGCATGATTACCTTGGAATCTCCGTCACGAACACTCTTCTTCCGCTTTTCTATGCACAACAACTCGATATGTAGAACGGCAGAACATATGTACTCAACGTGGGTCAAAGTTTCGGCTCGATACCTTCATTAAAACATATTTCTTCGCTGCTTATACTCGAGTACAAAATCTTCTCTCATGATTTAAACAAACAAATTATTGCATTCCTGTTAGATTGGATGCACTTTTCTTGTTAAAATAATATATAAAGAGCTCTACAGATACCAATAAAAATATGTTGTTTAATTTCTGATGAAGTTTATTATATTAGATAATATAATTTTATTTATTTATTCTCAGAAATGTGCCTCTTCTTTTTCCCTCCTTCACAAAAAAAATTCTTCGCATAAATAATAAAAAAGGTGTAAAACACTGAACAATTAGTAAAGAAAAATTAACAAACAGTAAAAAAACACTTACATAATTTTAAGAATCGGTAAGGTTCGAAGCAATATGGCGATTTATTTATCAGGATTCCGTTGTGGGATTGCTATGTTCATTATATTAACAGAATATCAATTTCAGTTTGTTCCGAAGTTTCCAGTACCACTTTCTTCTGCAATTACAATCACCATGCATGCATACATAGGTGTTTCTACCTAAAGAGTGTTAAAAATTGCTTTTGTTGCAAATTTCATTTGGATTTTGCAATTTGGATCGTATTGGTAAGACATCTAATAAAGCTCAGAAGACTATTGGAGGCTTAAATTAAAAGAATCTTAAAAAGAAGAACGGGAAGATCTGGAGAAATTCGTATGAACGAGCATCAAAAAAGACGTACAAAAAAGGAGAGAACTTAAATCAGTCCTGGCATATCACACAACTTCCACTGTCCACAATGTACTTTGGCATAAAAAAGCATGTATTATATTAAAAAAAACTGTTTCACAAGGAAATTTAAAGAAGCTGAAAATATGCTTAGAATAATCTTAACCCAATGCAACAAAAACCAAGGCCTAATTCTACACTAAGTTTGATCATAATTCATAAAAAGTATACCTAAGTCAGACCTTGGACAGTGTGAACGTGAACAACAGAACGTGACAGCATCCAGCATTGTTCAAACATAGCATGCATGAACGCATGTATCGATTCTGCATTCGGATTTTTTAATTTGATGAACAGTTAGACGTCCATAACAACATCTAATGGACTATTTTGAGTAATTTTCTCATTTATTGTGTTTAAACGTTTAGTTATCTTTAACTCCTGAAGAAGTAAGTCAAACGACATACGTTTGTCTTACTTGTCAAACGTATGTCGTTTGAAAACTTGTCGGGCTTTGTTTATTTTTATCTCAATAAACATGCGATCCCAATACCGGAATTTTTCTCTTGAAATACTAAACCACAGAAACCTACGCCTACTAAAAGAATCTTAACTTCTAGGTGTAAGAAAGTTATAACACCATTATACAACTCCAGTTAGTCCCATAGCCAAATTTCAAGATATTGAAATTTGGCTATGGGACTGGTTTCTCCACTTGGTGCTGCAGTTTTTCCTCTGACAAACTGACCTTGGACACATTTGATGATAGTTACGTGTACATCCACGCATAAATGGTAGATTTAGGTAATTCGTGGAGTTCATGCTGCTGCCATCCCGATGGATTTAAATCTCATGATGAAAGGTCTCAAAAAAAAGACCGAAAATATTTTGCTGCATCAACGGATAGCTGTATTAAATATTTGAATTACTTTCCTTATTTTTATTAACCTAAACTTATTTCCCTCTTTGAATTTTGATAGTTTAATTTAATTTATTTATTTTTAGAAAACAAAAGGGTGAAAAAAAAGTTCCTGATTCATTGGATAGTTTTTTTTAGTTAATGTAAGAAATTAGGACAGTAGTAATGAGAATGGGTTGGAAGATTCATATTAACGATGTCGCGAATTGTCATTTAGTAACATGATATCATAAAAATATATCATGTTACTAAACTCCACTCTGAAAAATTCAAATTTGTACACAACTCGTGTTTCGATCTTTTTGTAATTTTCAATTTTTATTTTTGAATATTTTTAATTGATGCAAAGTGGCGAGAAGAATTGGATCTGCGCATCGTATTCCTCACTGCCTCTACCGTTATTTTCAGTTAGTTAAAACAATTCTGCACCACAAAATGTTATAATAAATTAGCTTTTAGATAGCATGTTTCCCCTTGCAATTTCTTTCCTGGCCAAAAGTTGTATGCTGTTTTGAGCTTCGAAATTGTGCCAAAGCAATACGGAGAAATGTATTTACCACGTATAAAGATACGCAGGTCCCAAAAGGTTGCAGGTCCTTTTTTGATACCAGTACAATCACCCTCCTCCATATTATGTTCCCGCCACAAAACTAGTATACATAATTTTGATTCGCTGTTTCCATCCATCCATCCATTACTAATTGCTATTCTGGATAGGTGAATTTTAATCAACGTTCGTATTTAGTAACTGATTAAAACTATCCAGACTTCTCAAATTTCATTATAATTAGACAACGTCAGCACTTGAATGTTGCTGTATTGTAAAATCACTAACCTGCTTAGTATTCAATAGAAATATGAAACAGTAATCCAGGAGTAAGTAAGTTCGATTAACGCTTAAACAACCAAAGAACAAGAGAAGAGTTTACCATGACTGTTAAAAAAGATGTGCGTAATCTCACTAGTGTGTGTGTGTGAATGTGCGGTGAAAATTCCTAGGTTTAGGGAAGAAAACTTTTTCCACCTCTGTATAAAACAGATAAATCGCCTGTATTAAAAAGTCATTATAAACATTACTCTAATACGACAATACAAATCGAACCCAGATACTCATAACTGATAATTCCAAATAAACGTCAATAGTTAACGATTATACTGTACATTACAATATGAGAGAGAAATGACGTCTTTCTGCAAATAGTTGATTGACTCCATTCATTCATTCTTATGATAATTCATATGCCCAAATGTATATTATGGACATCATGCAGTTTAATGTATTGTTGTTGTTCCACAATTTTGATATTAATAATACTGTAAGTGTTAACGTATATTTAAATATACGTTAAATATACTTTCAGTAATTAATTACTGAATACAAATGATTATTACTAAAAGAAAGAGCCATAAGGCTTTATTTCTGCGATGTAAAATTACATAGGCAAAGTGGATACTAGATCCAACATTATTTCAAAGCCAAGTTTGTAGAAACTATGAAAGTTTCGTCAGTTCACCTTAGAGCTTACGAGAATACAAGCCTCTGCATCCTCGAGTTGCCTTAGTTTGCACCACTTAAAAAACATACCTTTCCACTGAGCAGAACTGCTCATATTCGAAGGAAAAGCATTCACCGACACGGCCCCAATAGAAGCCACCCCGGAAAACACCTGTCCCTGGATGCTTACGAGCTCTTCTAAGGCAGAAATCTTAAGAGAGTGAAAACTCTCGTTCAGTACTAAGGAAATTGAAATGTCAGAGGAATGTATATTTTGTAAGTGAACTCTCGGTCGGTGCGAAAAAAGTAATTACTTAAAGAAAGAGCCACAAGGTTTCATTTCGGCGATGTACAATTACATAGGCAAAGTGGATACTAGATCCAACATTATTTCAAAGCAGAATGTTTGTAGAATCTATGAAAGTTTCGTAACTTGACCTGAGAGTTTACGAGAATACAATCCTCAGCATCCCCGAGTTGCATTTAAGTAGTGCAAGCGAAGGCAACTAGAGGATGCCACGGATTGTATACTCGTAAACTCGCAGGTCAAGTTACGAAACTTTCATAGATTCTACAAGCATTTGAGACAATCGGAGAACTTTTAGGTGGTGTCTCCTAAGAGTAAAATGGCGGCCAGTAATTAACACTTAATAACTGTCCTGTTAGCAATTAACGCTTAATAGCTAACAGGACGACATAGCGCTAGTGATCATAGTCACTGAAAGCGCAAAACAGAATCGAACTTATTCCAATCAAAACATTGTACGTATGCAATTCCAAGCGAGAAAGGCGGGGTCCTAATACTCAAGGTGTTACCATATACACTGCAATGTAAGCATTGATAGGATATGGTATAAGCCATATATTGCCATATAAAGTGATATAGGTATTATTATTACTGCAGACATTTTTAAAGTAGTGTTTATTCATTGTATTTTTCACATAAATGTAACCAGTGCATAGTGTCAAGGAACGCTTGCCATTTGGGATCATTTGAAAAATACACACGGATTTGTTTTATTTAATTGCCTTAAACGAAATCCAGTCTGGTAAGATACAGATCTCTTGGTAGGCTTGACTTTTTTCTTACAATAACTTCTGGTGATCCTTTATTATGTAAACATTCGCATTTTTCTGAAGTACACGGAAAATTATACCTCCTCATGATGAAACTTTTCACAGACTTCTTCGAGATATTTAACATTGCAATATAAATCTGGAAGTTTCACCTCTTGATTCACTTTCGTTCTTCATTTCTTGTAAACCTTGGCTGCATTCTAGTTTTCTTGAATTTGTCCGCACAGAATTTGATTGAGAGAGAGAGAGAGAGAGAGAGAGACTTGTTCGAAGTATCTTCATTGTCATATTTCTCTTAAAATTCTTTTCGTTTGTTTTCTTTTTCTTTTTTTTATAATGTAGCTTCCAAAAAGAATATTTTTGTATGGAGACCGTACGCTGTTTTTTTTTTCATTAATGATTTGAAGCAGAAATACATTCTTGGTTAATGCATTTCTTCTTGAATGCATTTTAAGAAATCTCCATAAAATTTCCCATAAATAAAGCAAACAACTGTCTTGTACAGTCATGTATACTGCTTCTAGTAATATCTGTAATGCGATATTAGCTAATCCAGTTTCATTGGATCGCGTCTCTGTTAAAATGCATTGTATATCTCTTTTCATCAGCGGCTGAAAGCTAATACACAAGGCTATATTTAGTCCGTGTACATGTATAAGTGTTGTGGAAATAAAGTACGTTATGTACAAGACAATATTGAGTTAGAATAAATGATATATTTTTGATTTTTTGTAATGTAGATGAGATACAATATTATAACGTGCATTCTTGAAACTTGTGTGAAGCTTATCTGAGGGTAACATTGATTTAGTCTATTAATATATAATTCAATCTAGTGTCATGAATAATAATAATAATATTAATTCGCCATATTACGAATATAAACTCGACCTTGATTGCCACAAAACACAATTGCCTTATGTTTTGAATCTTCAAGAAAAGTTCCAAGGAATGGGATGACGTAATCCTCATATTCATTCCTTTGAACAGGAATGACTTTAAGTAGAATATGGACACCCATAATTTAGTATTACAACACTATCGATATGAACTGTCAATATTACATTTTTAGAGTCTAGCCTTCTATTTTGTATCGTCCACTGCTTATGAACAAATACTGCTCTAACGTATGAAGGGAAGAAACTTTTGATCCAGACAAAACCAACAACTCTCTAGCAAAATATGGTTCCTATTTCAATAATAAACTGCTGAACGCTTCTTTGAAATATATAGGTTTCAGGAATATTTTTAGTTTGCTCGATATGGATGCGGTAATAGTTACAACCCACTCTTCTGGTAGAATATGATATAGTAGCACACAGTTTTTTTATTTTAAATTTTGTTTATGAAGTATAAATAAAGTATACACTAGTCTAGTTGTCTGTTAGAATAGCATAGATGCAGAAGAGGCTTAGGTAAAGTAAATTTCATTAATAAGTTTTATTTATGAATGGATCCTCCACCTGAATGTCATAACGATAACACTATCGTTATGACATTCCGGTATTATGTCTATCACCTGAGTGTATTATCTGGCCGGTTTGCCAGCTTTGATGAAGAAACAACAAAGTTCCCAAGAGTAAAATCTCTTCCACTGCAGTACAAGATCAACTATCTTCAATAAAAGCCTATATAAAGATTCTTCGCGTCTAGATGGAATGCTAACCCACGTCCCTAAAACTATTTATAACTAAAATATTTTAGTTATAAATAGTTAAATTAAGCCCAAGCGTGTGACTAAGTAAGAACAGTACTTAAAAAAAATTAAAAAAATGAAAGATTTTGATTTGGTTTGAATATTTCAGCATCTAATTTTAATTTCTATGCTAAAACAGGAAATGAATAAAGAAACAAAATTGCAAAGTTTTCCAGACTTCGGTGGTAACGTAACTTGACTGACAGTCTGTTATCGAAAAATTTAAATACACACCTCACAGTTTCCCAAAAGATTTTCCTCTTGTTGTTCCTTATTCTCTGATATTCCAGTGACGAACTGTTCATACATATTAATATGTGGGAGCAAAAGAGAAAATGTGTCAGCATTTGCACAGTAATTAAAAAAGTTCATTTCGTAAAGGAATTTTTTCAGATAAGAAATGAAAAAAGCAGTTTTTTTAAGGAAGAGAGAATCCACGAGATACCACAACAATGCGTTTGGTATGAAAATGGTCAAGGAAAGTAATAAATGAAATGCTCTTTCATGCAATCTCCTTTATTATCAAATGGAAATCCAGAGGAACGTGGTCAAGAAAGATGAATTAAAGAAACCGAGAAAAGAATGGAATTTCTGACATGAATGTTGTTTGTGCATTTACATAAAAAGTACTTCAAAGTAATCTTTTTCTTTCCACCGCATAACTACCTCTTTAACTGCGTTCTACGGTTTAGTCATTTTATAATGTCTAAACTAATATTTTAGGAAATTACACTTTCGCAATTAACTGTGCTCTACTTGGCTTTTTTTTTTATTCTTGTATGTTCATTATTTATAAAAGAAATTCTTTCATTTTTTTATAATTTTAAAGTTCTTGAAGGCTTAATATTTCAGTTCGTCGTTTGATTAGTTTGAAAAGAAATTCGTTAAAAGACGGCGCTTTCTATTATTAATCCTGAAGAATGTTCTCAATGATTGAAAATCTGAGAAGTTCACTAAAGCACCAACTCATTAATATCCGTTCGCTTCTGTTTGAGAAATGGGTGAACGAGGTGTTTAAAAGTAACATCACGGATCGTGGTAATCTCTCTCTCTCTCTCTCTCTCTCTCTGAATGAGTGAGTTAATATTCTAAATGTGTTCAAGCTAGACTTGTTATTTATTTAGTTGTTCACGTTTTGATTTCCCGAACTTTTTTAAATCGAGGCTTCAAGTTGAAGATGTTACATTATACCACAACAACACTATCAAAGGCAGCTTGGCATAAGAGTATGGGTTTGAATTGTAGCTGATATATGTATATAATATTCATCAAAGCTTGATTTGCTTCCTCAGTCTTAAGAAAAGGCTGATTATATTCCACTAATTCGGGCCCTACCCAAGGGCCTATGAGTTGTGGAGATACTTTCTGAAAATGAAAGCTGTGCCGAACAAAGCGGCCTTTTGCAGCTGCCCAATTTTTAATCCATCTAACTCGAGTGCTTCTAGATGTTTTTTCAATGTTTTAGGGATGGCGCCTAAAGCACCTATTATAATAATACAACTTTGGGAAAAAATGGGAACAACTTTCGTTTTCTTTTGCCAGATTCGTTCAATTTCAATTTCGATTTGCAAATCGCGATATTTTGTAATTTTTTCATTTTCTTTGTTGTCAATCCGACTATCTGCTGGTACTGATATTTCGATAAACTTAACACCCTTGTTTTCACTTTTTTCAACCACTGTGATATCGGGTGTGTTACATTCCAAGCTTTAGTCAGTCTGGATTTTGAAATCCCAGAGTAATTTAGCTTTTTCATTCTCAACCACTTTCTGGTGAACTTTATGCTTCCAATAGTTTTTAGATACTTCAAACCCATACTTTTTACATAAATGCCAGTGGATTATCTTAGCTACGTTATCATGCCTTTTACGGTACTCAATTTGTGCGATTTTGCTGCATCCACTTATAATGTGGTCTACCGTTTCTTCCTTTTCTTTGCACAATTTACATTTAGTGTCTTCTTGAATTTTTTGTATTTTTGCCTTCATAACGTTGGTTTTAATGGCCTGTTCTTGTGCTGCAAAAATTACCGATTCTGTTTCTTTGTTTAGTGCTCCATTTCTCAACCATTTGCCAGGTCAAGTTGCTGTCAGCGCTGTCCTCTATGCTGTGAAGGTATTTTCCATGCAATGCCTTATTTTTCCATCTTTCGGTTCTCACTTTTACTTGGTTGGTTTTGTATTCCAATTTTGTCTCCATGGGTTTAAATAAACCCTCTTTCCTTACCTCAATTAGAAATTTTTCCGTTGTTTGCTGCAGATAATCATTTAAATTTCGTTTTCTTCTTCAATAACTTACTTCACTTGTAATAATCCTCTACCTCCTTTTTTGCGTGACAGATAGAGCCTATCAATGTCACTGCGAGGATTGAGGGCATGGTGCATTGTCATTAATTTTCGAGTTTTTCGATCTAAATCTTCCATCTCTAGCTGGGTCCATTCAACAATGCTTGCTGAATATCTCAGAACAGGTATGGCCCAGGTATTAATTGCTTTTATCAAATTTCCAGCATCAAGCATTGATTTAACGAGTTTTCTTAATCGTCTTATGTATTCTGCTCTAGTTCTTTCTTTGATCTTATTGTGCAGAATTTGTGATGCTTCTAAAATTCCCAAATATTTGTAGCGGTCTTTGAATTTTATTGCTTTGATTATTTCACCATTGAGCAGCTCGATTTCGTTCATATCTTCAAACTTTCCTCTTGTTATTCCAGCAATTGCACATTTGTCTAAGCCAAAATCCATTGATATATCTTGATTGAATATGTGCACAGTGTTTAGCAACGATCCGAGTTCATTCTCTGATTTTGCATACAACTTCAGATCGTCCATGTATAAAAGGTGAGATATCTTTGCACTCTTTTGCGCAGTTTGATAACCATGAGCAGTTTTATTTAAAATTCTAGTTAAGGGGATCAATGACAATATAAACAATAGAGGAGATAATGAGTCTCCTTGAAAGATGCCCCTCTTTTATGTTTACCTCTCCAATAGCAGGCTGCACATACCGGCCATTCAATTAAATTGAATGGCCGGTATGTGTAGCCTGCTTGCCTAGAACATGTTCTATGTACTATGTTCTAGGTACTTGATCATAGTACCTTGAACATGTTCAAGGTACTATGATCAAGTACCTTGCATATTATTATTATTATTATTACGTGACACCTCCAGGGAGTCCAAAGACGCGTCGAGGGAGTACACCTGTTCTACAGCTCTCCACCAACTACAGCGAACCTCATCATGTACACCAACGCCATCTACTGCCCACCACCACTAGTATTTTCTCAGCGGGTTTGAATCCGCCCATGGCGGGATTCAAACCCGCAGCCTTTTGGCAGGAGAACGGATACGCTAATCACTCGTTCAACCAAGTCGGCATATATATTATATATACTCTGCGTAAGTGACATTTACGTACATCTGCATAAAGGTTTCTAATTCAGTGGCCGGTGTGCGTATTTTAATGCTGAATCTCATATAATGAAATAATCTCTTTCAAAATGAAATCCGTTTTGAAACAAAGAAATATTACAGAATAAATGAAGTGCAGCAATGAGAACAGTACTTATTTTAATATTTTACACAAATTTCTCGAATCAAGTCTCTCGAAGAATTACCAGTGTAGCATTTTGAAACCAGTCTGATCATTGCCCATAATAACTTCTTTTTTTTTTTTTCAATAGAGATTTTTATTGGTAAGATTTAACGTTAGTTAGTTCAAATAAATAATATTCTAAGCAGTGAAGGCTACAATGCTAGTGGGTTATATCTGTTTTAATATGGATAAAAAAGCTTAGGTCTAGAAAAACCTTGCACTTTTCATGTGAGACTGCTTAATCACTTTCATTTGCAAAATACTTATAAAGATTTCTCATGTCCTAGACAGAATTCGAACCTAGGTCTTCCAAAACTGGGAAATGTCTAGAGCAATTGGAAGAACTGCGGGAAATTACGCCCTTCGACTGGAAAATACCTAAGTTCGATTCTCAACGTAACAAGAAGAATTGTTATTTGGAAGTTTTCAATTTAAAGACAATCATCAGATCTCATAAGGAGGTAGCAGGGTTTTCCTTTGGAAATCCGAATTTTTCATCCATGTACATGCAAGTCAGTCAGCCAGAGAACACACGTAATTTACAGACAACACGTACTGTTAGTGAGTGTAGATGAATAGTGCATTATGTGTGAAAAAGATTAGTAGTGTAGATGGTGGAATTACGTGTATGTGGAATGGCGTGCCTTTCAGCGAGGAGTCCTTTTAGGTGTAAAGTAATAATCATAATAATAATTATTATTATTAAGTTCTTCTATTGTTGTTTTTTTTTCATTATGAAGAATGCGATTTTTAGGGAGGAAAATCCTTGCCACCGCCATATAAGACTGACTAACACCAACTTCAATTGAAAAAAAGCTTTATAACGGTTCTTCATGTACTGATGGTGTCGAAACTCAGGTGTTTCCAATCATAGGTTATCATCGCTATCAACTGAATTAACGTAGAGCAGCTAAGCTTATGTGGTAAGTGTATTATGTAAACTATGTTTTTTTTCTTTTCATGAAGATTTGTCGTGTAAGAGGGAAAAAAAGCATCAATCTATAGGGGAAAAATTTGGCCTACCCAGCTAAAATTTTCCTTGTGTTTTAGGCGAGATTCGAACCCAAATTTCATAAACTCAGATCTTTAGCCCAAAGATCTGAGTTTATGAAACGTGCTACCGGAAAACCATAATATTGAACGCACAGTCTTTAAGACTGATAGTTCGTAAACATACGCAATATGTGATAAGAAGCAGCATGTACGATTACTACTAATTTATTATTTATAATAATAGCAATTATAAGTGGCATGCTTATTATGATAACTAAATTATACATGGATATTTCATTGGGTTTAAGAGAGTGAACTGTCATTTTAAGGATTTATCAAAGAAAACACCAAAGAATGATGAACGTCTAGGTCCGTAATTTTTCAGTTAATATTACGTTAAAAATCTGAAATATTAGACTGTGGTTGCTTGAAATTACTGCCGAAGCAACTAAGTCTATAAGACCAGTTGTCTTTAATTTGTGTGTGATCGGATTGCCGGTATCTTTCAATTTTCTTTCTTCAATAAAATTCTCTAAATGTTGTTCATGTTGTTGTTATGGTGATACAAGATACAGATGGTGCTCTAATACAGAATATGAAAAAATGGTTTCGTGATCCTTCCTTTTCCAAAATTTCATTTATACATGTTATAAATGAAACTATTTATACATGTTAAAATAAATATAACTGTGAATTAAACTTTCATTTATAAAATTAACAGAAAATTTTCTTTGAAAAATGTTTTTTTTAAACCTGCTCAAAAAACGAAATATAATTAACAGAAACACAACTATCCATTGTATTTTAATAATAAAAAAACTTGAAAATTATAAAAAAATTTAAATGAAAAAATTTTCTTTAATAACAGCTCTAAAACACAAAATAGCTCATCTACAGTGCCGCATCTTCAGTGAAACAAGTGAAAACAAAGTCAGTTTTATTAATGAAGTTCTTCAGTTATTTTCTAGTTGCTTGTGTGTTCAGATTCTCTGCGTTTATTTTTGGAGGGAGAAGACGAAGTGTCTCCCTCTTGTGATGATAATGCTCTAGTAAGTGTGTGGAAACAGTAAAAAAAAAATTTATTTCTATCGCTTTCACATCATTAGTGGAAGCGATAGATTCTTAACACTGTTTTTTTTTTCTTTTTTTTTCCTAAAGATAGAGAGGAAGACTGGGTTAAGTTCTTATTACAGAAAGAATTTTCGCTTGTTTTGTTTTCAATAACTCATTCAGGAAAGCGTATATAGCTCAGTATGAGAATCATTTTCTAAACAAGCCTTCAGTGTTCTGTCATCCAGGATCACATAGACAATAATGACTTCACTGTGCTTCATCAACAGTATTTCCTTCGAGTTTTGCATAGTGAGATATTGTATATATACATGTTCTGGCGCAGTTTCTTTGTTGACGTGGAGAGTTTCTTCTTCAAAGAGGTTTGTGAATGAAACTAGACAAGTGTTTCACATCTTCCACCTCAATGTAAAATAATTGTTTCAAGTTTTGCTTTATCAATCAGTCGTTCGAAAGTTAACTTCTTAAGGTTTGTAATGATATATCGATCCATTGGTTAAATCAATGAGGTAGCTTTTGGGGACAAAATGTTCCTTTTTATCAGCTGATGCATTATTCATAAATAAGAGCCTTCTTCACCAAGTTTTCACTTTTAAGATTTTCAAGATTTTCACTTTGAAGTTTTTCACTTTCACTCTACCGAAGGCAGAAATATTCTCAGTCCAGTCTTGATAAATTTTGCGGGTCATCCATATTTTTCGATTACTAATCTAATAAATCACTGAAAATCGAGACTTAATCACATTTTTCAACATTCTTGGTTTCTTGGAAATAAGAGATAAGGAACAGCTACATTTTAAGATCTCTAGAATCAATCGATCTCAATATCCAAGCTAGACAATCTTTCGATGCAGGTATTCAGGCATTTCCATTTATTCCTTAATAATATGTGTTCTTTTGGACATCTTTTCTAGAAGGACCAGTTCCGTTGAAGTTAAATAGTTGGGGAAGGAGAATAACTTTGATAAAATTCTTCAAAATGTCTCGCAAATTTGTTAATTGCAGTTTTATCTGTTGATGCTTCCTCTCCATGCTTTGTTCCTTGATCCTTGATCTACTCTTAAAAATATCTGAATAAAACTTGCTTTAAATTCTAATGCGTGGCTTCGTTCTTCTGTTTCGGATCATAAAATATGCTTCACTTCTTCCTTCTGTCGATGCATCTGTATCTTTTCATGTCTAGCTGCAAACCACTTCAGCAATTTCTTTTTAAGAAGGTGCCAGAATTTCTACCCTTAACCACTTTTACAGAACTTTGTGCATGCTTTACAAGTCCTTTCTAATGGTATGGTCTTTTACATATGACCGTGACTCAAATCTGTTTTATTCTATTCGTGTAGCTTCTTGACTGAAAGGACCATATCCAACAAGGGGACCATATAATGTTCTGTTCTGTTTCTAATAATAGGGTATGCATAGATAGCGAGTATAATTATTGTGCATTGTGCTTCTGATTTATATTTATAACGATTATGCTTATATCACTAATTATTATTAAATGTTCAGTCGCGGATGGTTATGAGCATGAAAGCTAACTGGTTATTCATGTAGAAATTCTAACGCGTTTAAGTGCGGTGATCTATAAATAGAATTTAACACCAGATGTGCTGTTGCTAAAGTACGCGTATTATTTCGATGCAAATATTTTCAGCATGCTTAAATTTACATTTAGTAGCTGATATTTCAGTTAGGACTAATATATCAATCCTATCAATATGATTCTTTAGATACTTGTATTGTAGCATAAGCCAATATTTTGGAATTCTTCTGATGTTTACGTGCATTACAGAAAGAACCTTCACCATGTCAGTACATTGCTTGCATTAGGTGAGATTGTGAGTTAAGAATTATTGGAAATTATTAGAGTGTGTTGTCTTTCGGTTATTACGTGTGATACTATTTTTAATACCTTTTACAGTTAGTAAGATATCTTCCGCTGCAAAATTATTACTTTTAATAAAGCCTTATTCTTTAAACTTGTTTTGTGATTTATTCGTTCAACTTATCGAAAATGTTTTGTACAAACGCAATTAGCTAGTCTTTTATATCTTCTGGTCTGTTTTCGAGTGACAATGTATTTTTTATTTCTTTTAAGCTCTTCGTCTTGTTTTGCCGCATGTAAAATGTGCCAATTGTCAAATTATCCCCTGTTGTTGATGGCTGTATTTCTTTATTCTCTCTGCAGCAGGAACATTTTCATTATTCGTCACGTTTCACACTGGACGCACTGGACGTTTCTTTCCAGGTGCATTCGGAATGGCAAGAACATATAAAATGAAGTTTCGAAGGCTTTTTCTACAAGTTATGTAATTTCCTTCGGGCTTACCATCCTTTGGGTATTTATTGCACTTCATGACTCACCTTCCCTTTAATTCCTTGAACTGCTATTACCCGTTAACAATGGGTTTGTTAAACTTTGTTCCTCTATCATGGTTGACCACTATCTGCACCTGAATTTTCAATACACATAATTTGAAACTACTTCACGGATTTCAATAATTTATACATTATCATCTTCAGATTGTTGAGTGGAACCACCTTGTAAACACTTGCAAAAATAAAAACACTTTAAAACACTAAAAACGGAAGTTGCAATAATAATAATAATTCAGTATGTAGTATAAATATCATAGTTATTTTTATATGCCTATATACATATACACAATTAATAATAATAATTATAATAATAATTGTTTCTTATTTCTTTAGGAGGGATTTCTGATTTCTTCCTCGAAGCTTTGCAGAGCTTATCTGAGGAAGATAATAGATGGCGATCGTTTCGTGGTTATGTTTCTATACTGGACGCAAGCCAGGTGTTGATTTTACTGTTTGTTGGTACGTGCTTGGAAGACTTCAACTGCTATTACACAGTTTAACTTTTGTTTTGCAAGTAGGGTGGGATTTAGACATGGTGTATTTGCTTTGTCCGTGTAGTGATGTTTATTGAAAGGGGTTTGTCATAGGTTTTGTATGTGTGTGTGTGTGTGTGTGTGTGTGTGTGTGTGTGTGTGTGTGTGTGTGTGTGTGTGTGTGTGTGTGTGTGTGTGTGTGTGTGTGTGTGTGTGTGCGTGCGTGCGCATGAGGGAGAGGGGAAGAGAGAGAGAGAGAGAGAGAGAGGAACAGGAATTTCTCTAATTTTCATTCTCGCTATAAAGTTTATATAGCGCCTGTTTCAGCTCTCTGTATGTCCCTAGATTTCTGTCGTCGAACGGCATTTTGTTTATCATGTCAGGTACGTAGAAGTTTCGGGTGGGTTTGCCATGGTGATTGTTGTATTTATATGTTATGTGGTTTGTTGACTGTGGTCTTGTTATCTGATATGTTGTTCTGCTTACTCTATAGGTTGGGCTGTAGTAATGTTTTAACATGATTGCGTAGTGGCATAAGAGTTTCACATTAAAAATTTTGTGTTCTGTCTGTGCTGCCTGCATAAGTGTGGGTTGTTCCCAGAATATCAGTTTTACCATTTTATCTTGCAACCATTGTAACATGTTGTCTGTAGTCTGCGCAAAATTCATATGATGTGATTGCGTATCTTAAAATGTTTTCACATGATGCTTTATAGAGTAGTATTTTTATGTATGTTGGGACAATGTCTTTTAATCGGTATAGTTTGCTTGCTATTATCCTACGCTTGGTATGTAGGTAGTTTATATGGCTATTCCAACTTTCATCAGCATCGAAGTGAAGTCCGAGATAGCGTGTTGTTTTCACCTGTGTGATGGTTGTGGTTTTAGGTTCAGCACTTTGTGTATAGGAGGGTGAATGAATGTCGGATAGTGAGATATTTAATTTCTATGGGCAGGGTTTGGGGATTTTTGAATATCATTAGCTTTGTTTTTCCCAGGATTTATATATATGCCGTTTTCGGTTAACCAGTTAGTGATTTGATGGAGTGTGGCATGTTTGGTCTGGGTGAATGTAACATCCATGGTGAAAGACTGTTGGAATTTTCCCGTGCTAACAGATTAGTTATTACCAATACCTGCTTTGAAACATCCATGACGGACCTATATTTGGACATCTAACATTGATAGGTCAAGGAACGAGATTCATTACATCCCGGCTCTCCAGCAGTGGAAGACAAGAGCATCTCTGATGTGCATACTTGTCCTGGAGCAGATTGTGGTACAGAACCATCAACTGATAAGCGCCAAAGTAAGACTAAGACTCCAAAAACTTCCAAGTCAGGCACATTCCACTAGATTGGATGCTAAAGTAATTCCTAGTGGATTCACAGAAGAAACATCAACTCGGCTGGATGATTTTTTGGAGACCAATGAGGAAATCTCACCAGACATGCTTTGGGAAGCAGTCAAGATGATAATACAGGATACAGCAAAGACGTATCTCGGCCCAATAAGAAAACCAAGAGACCCATGGATATCAGATTCAACATGGGAACTAGTCAAAAGAAGGCGGTTGGAAAAACAAAGAGACACAGGGACCGAAGAATACAAGAGATTACATAGAGAAGTCAAAAGAGCCATCAAGCAGGACAAGGAAAAGTTCTATACTAATAAATGTGAAGAAATAGAGTTCCAGATGAGAAGTCATAATTAAAAAAGGATATTTTATTTAGTTCGTGAGTTAAAGCACAAGTTTAAGCGTAAATTGAATGCCATCAAAAACAGGAATGGATCATTACTAACAGTAGAGTTGGAAATCAAAAACAGATGGAAAGAATACTGTGAGGAACTGTACAGCAGAGTGGATAAAGAAAATGTGGTCTTCCCACCAAGAAAATTTTGATTTGGAACCTCCTCCACTTAGGCATGAAGTTGAAAGAGCAGTTAAGCAGCTTAACAGCAATAACCCAGGTGCAGATGAAATCCCAGCAGAGTTAATTAAGGCGACAGGGGATGGAGGGATAAGAGTGTTTCATAGATTACAAGGATATGGGAGACAGGATCATGGCCTAGAGGCTGGAAGAAGTCAGTTTTCATACCGCTACATAAGAAAGGTGATATGAAGGCATGCAAGAATTATGGAAGTATTAGTTTGATATCTCATCCAAGCAAAATTTTATTAAAGATCATGCTAAATAGGATTGAATTGAGGCCAAAGTTGAGGTAGAGATGCCCGAGGAATAAGCAGGTTTTAGGAAAGATAGAGGCACCAGAGATCAGATCCTTTACTTTAGACAGATCATAGAAAAATATAAAGAATTCAGACTATCTCTGGTAATGTGTTTCTTAGACTACTCTAAAGCTTTCGACTGTGTTGAGCACGTGAAACTGTGGGAAGTAATGAAAAGAATGGGTTTTCCTCAATACACTATCAGGTTGATAGCCAACTTGTATAAGGAGCATGAAACCACAGTAAGAACTGGTGTTGGATTTACTGACTGGCTTCAAGTTGGAAAAGGAGTTAGGCAAGGATGTTTACTTTCTCCTCACTTGTTTAGTATATATGTAGAGGACATCAAGCGTTAAGCATTGGATGAGCTCAGGACACGAATTAGGACAGGAGGTAGATTGATCAGTAATATGAGGTATGCTGATGATACAGTACTCCTTTGTATTGACATGGAAGAACTAGGACTAATTCTTGACAAAGTTAACAAGATCAGTAATAACAGAGGACTTCAACTCAATTCTAGCAAGACAAATATCATGGATGATCTAAGACAAAGATCAAACAGAGAAGCTCTTGAGAAACAAGTGTACCTTAATGGAGAAAGAATTGAGGAAGTCAGCAAGTTTAAGTACCTGGGATCCATTATTAATGTGAAGAATTGCTGTTCAAAAGATGTCAGAAAAAGGTTAGGAATGGCTAAAACAACAGTCAGAGACCTGTCTAAAATCTGGATGGATTGATCTATCTCCATGGGAACAAAGGTAAGGATTTTAGATGCAGTTCTTTTTCCAACAGCAACTTATGGATGTGAGATTTGGAACCTGAAGAAGTCAGATAAGAAACGGATATCTGCTTTTGAGATGTGGTGTTACAGAAGGCTGTTGAGGATATCATATACTGAAAGGCGTACAAATGAATGGGTGTTAGAAAAGATTAGTAGATCTTTAAGGCTCCTTAAGGATATTGAGAGAAGAAAGTTAAAATATTTTCGACACATAGAAAGAATGGGAGGAGGGCTTCACATAACCGTAATAGAAGGTAAAGTTCCTGGAAAAAGAGGCAGGGATAGACCATCAATGAGATGGATGGATGACACGTGTGTGGTGTGACTGATCTTCAGAGAGTTGAGGCTGCCAGAAAAGCAAACAACAGGACTACGTGGCAAGGCCTGGTGTGGAACATCACCGTGCATCGGAGTGACTGTATAGCATCTGTAGATGCCCAGTGAACATAGTAGTAGTATTGGTTAAATTTTTCGGTAATATGTATGGTATGTTTTTCAAATAGTTCTCCAACAAAATCGATTAAACTGTCTTTTAGTTTTTTTAATCTATTTTCAAGTAATGCATTCAAAGTTGGCTCACCTGGGTTTTCGTTGTTGTTTTCTTTGTTTTTCATTCCCTCTGCTGTTGATTGCATTCCTCCTGCAGTTGAAGGGAACACTCCTTTGTTTTCTCTACAATACAACAACAACAACACTAATAATAATAAAAGATACCTCAAGTAAAACGTAAGAAAAAAAAGTAATATGGTATGGTGATATGAAATTATTCGACGACAGAGTCACTACCTCCAGCCCTCCGGGAGCTAAAATTAACGATTACTCGAATGCAATCGATAAACAGAAAATAAAAGTAAATGAATAGTAATTATCGGAAATGATTTGAGTTGTGATGAATATACTATGGGAAAGCATATGAAAGAACTGCTAGAAGAAGAGAGAAAATTTAGTCTGCATGTACCAATATATTACAGCACTAATTTATGAATGAGGGCTATGATAGCAAACTATTCGATGGCCAAGCTGTGTGAGGAAATGAGTATGAGTTTTGGGATGTGTGCAGTTCGTTTAATGGTAGAAAAGTCTTATAAGAGGGAATTGTCTGCACTTAAACGGATTCAGTATCAGTCATGGGAGAATCTGGGACATTCATCATAGGAGGAACGATGTGAATGTGTGCACACGTGCAGCGAAGGTATTCTGACTCCATAATGATATGAATGTAAATGAGTATTATGCATCTGGTAAAGGAATGGGCACATACGCTTTGGGTTCACACATTTTAAGTGTATATATATATATGTGTATGGGTGGAAAGGGAACAGCAAAGAGAATATTGTCCAGCTGTACTAAGCCATGAAAGAACTTATTTCCATTCTCAAATATCAGGGACATTGGGAATAAAGGTTTTGGGTTTACTACTGTGGTGAATAAGTTGTGACCTAAGATTGTTGGCATTAGTGAAACCTAGCTTTCAGAGTCAGATGTATTTTTAGGAAGGAAAGGAGATATAGGACAGCAGTGGGAAAATTATTAATGGTATCAGATGATTTGACTTCAATTAGAGTAGAAACCCATGGAAGCAGAAATAGCAATAATGTTCTGCGTATTAGCAAGTTTAAGGCTATTTGGTGTGAAGCTGAAGATAGCAGGATGATATATATGGCAGGGTGTTGTCACAGACCTGGTGGTTCAGCCTGGGGATGATGAGATGCATAGCTTAATTACTCCCTTTGCCCCGATTGGTAAAGGGAGTAATCAGTACTGATGACCTAAAGTATCTGAACGTTGCTTGATTAGCAGAGAAAACTCATGATAAGAATGAAGGAGAATTTATTGAGCTGTTTCGAGACAATTCTCAAGCATTATGTGAAAGAAGAAACTCAAAGTCAAAGAGCATTAGATTTCATCATTGCATCTGACTCAATATAGCACAAAGATTGCAGTTAAGCAGGAAACTGTATTGCATCAGTTGGTGACGACAACTGGTGACAAAGTCCCAATTAATGCAAAACTCAGGAGAATACTATGTGCTGTACCATAGTATAACATAATGAATAGGAAGGATAACAGCAGTCATGGAAAGGATACTTTAAATGATGTGATATCTGAATATATCCTTGGAGTTCAAATAAGAAAGAGCATGGGAGTGAAATGGATGTGCAACCTTATTAAGTAAACGAACTATTAGAAGAGAATGATGTGGAATGAATATCATGAGAACAAGGGTGACAGAAGTTATTAAATAGATAAAGTGCAGGCCAGAAAAGTTTAGAATATCGTACTAAAAGGTAACTCGGTGTGTCCACGGCTAAAAGCAACCGAAAAAAGAAATTTATTTTTATGCTACGATTATCAGTGTTGGAAAATACCTTTACTGAATGAAACAGTAAGCTAGTAGTATGGGTGGCACTTCTGACCAGATCAAGATCAAGATAAAATGAAGAATCGTGACATGATTGATTGTTGAGATGATGACGTCGTTGTGTGTGTGACGTCATGGGTTTGGAATGTAAGGAATTTCCCTGGGGGCATATGTATCAATGACTTCAGTTCTTGTGTTTTGGTTTGCGTATGGAATTATGGGTGATGGTAGAGATAAGGGTTAGTGTTCTGATTGGTGGGGCACTTCTGACAGATCAAGATCAAGAAAACAAGGAATTGTGACATGGTTGTGTGTTGTTTTCAGATGTAGATAAGTGACGTCATTTGTTACTTGTCAATAAGTGACATAATTTGTTAGTTGTAAATAAGTGACGTTGTTGTTTTGAATGGAAAAGATAGATATATTAGTGGATAAGGAATCGTGTCGTGATTGGTGGGACACTTCTGATCACATCAATATCAAGATAAGATAAGCAATCGTGACGTAATTGTTAGTTGTAAATAAGTGACGTTGTTGTTTTGGATGGAAAAGGGCGATATATTCGTGGATAAGCATTCATGTCGAGATTAGTGGGACACTATGAACCAAATAGGGGTAGGGTGAAAGGGGAAGCGACGTCAGTGTCCTGAATCTGTGTTGTTATTAGTTGTAGATAAATAAATGGTTTGCGTATGGCATTATGGGTGATGAATAGTGATAAGATAAATTTGGAATGTTTAGAATTTCATTGGGGCCCCCTTCTGTGAGGGGCATCAAGTGGTGTGTTGGGTTTGTGTATTGCATATTTAGAGATAAGCAATCATGTCATTGTGTTTGGAAATTTCTGGGGAACAGATGTCTCTCTTTGATATCATATGGTGTTTTGGTTTGCCTATGAAATTGTGGATGATATTTTTGAGATAAGATATCATGCAATTTTCCCAGGGTGACACACATCCCACATTATCGTCATGTTTTGCCTTTGGTTGTCTGTTGATGGCTGTACTAATTTTCCAATACATTTTGAGGTATTTCTTTCCTGTTAAAGGGTAGGACTTCTTAGAGTAATAATGGTGGCAATGATTAGGCTTTTCTGAATAATTTAATTATATGCTGATGGCCCTCAAACACACACATACACGCAAATTAGACATGAAAAGTCCCTAATGTATCCATGTTGATACTCTAGTATGTACCCTATGATTATTCTTATGGAAAAAAAACTATTCAGTATTAGAATTATGCTTACCAAAATATACGAGCAGTGATTATTGAAATTACAATTATCAATTGTTAAGTTTAAGTTAAAAAATAATTAATTTACATTTCTTTCCAAAATGGGAACATATTGTTACTATCTAGGTTTACTGAATATTCTAAATTGTTGATTTTTAACATATATTCATAGCAAAGAACACAAACACAAGTCTGAAAATGAAGTTGACTTTTTCATTATAGGTTACTGGGGCTAACATTTATTCAAAGCACAAAAACATACAAAACATAGGAGTTGAAAGATATTTCTGTAAATAACCAGAAAAGCTAGTTGACTACTTAATTTAGATTACTTAATTAGATTAGATTACATCCAATTGGTTCTCTGTATTAATTCTTTCTCACAGTTGCTCATGGAATGTTATTCCAACCTTGGTGAGAAAGCCTATGCACCGTTTTGTTTAGGGCAAGTGTCATTTCCGGTTTCGAATTTTGAATGCTGTTAGAGTATGGAATTCTGACAATTGAAATGATTTTTTGTTTCAAATTGATGGGTTATTTTCTGTATTTTACTTTTAAAATCCAGTTGAACTGCATATTCTAGCAGAATAACTGAGCAAAATTAATAAATAAATAAAATGTATGTGAATTTATTTTCCAACACTGTAGATTTCTCATTAAGTATTATCTCAAAGATATCTTTCTTATCCGGTGTCGCCAAATTGTTGTACATAGGTGAGAAATCGTGTGTTGAGGTTGGAACTCTTGGTTCCCGTGGGAAATTATTGCTGTAGCAAATTAATGCTTACATTTATTTTTTTAGAAACCAATATTGACTATTAATTTTACCTGCGATTCCTTGTGCTCTTAACCTATTTCTGTAACTGAAATTAATTTATTTTTTTCTTTAGCATTAGTAATTTTAAGTAACGGATATGAGACAAACAAGGTTTTGAATTCTCTGCAGCATTTTCATTTAGAAACGTCTTTTGCCAGCACAACAAATAAACAGTTATTTCTTATTATTTCAAATGAATGTTAGCTCTGTAATATATACTTTGTTAATTTCTATGTTACCATTTATTTGACTGTAATATTATTAACAAATTGTAATTACTGAATCTAACATACAGAAATTAAATAAAGTGAAAAAGACAGTATTTTTTTCTTATTCTTCTGATTTTAATTTGCGCTGATGTTTATAGTGTATGATTTGCCACTGGTTCTTACGTGTAATTCATGTGATTTTCTCCATATGACATTTCAAAACAAGTTGAACTATAGTTTTTACATAGTTCAACTATGTAAAACTCATATCCGTTAGTCCCAATTGACTGTTGTCCTCTCAGCCTGACATTTATTTCAGAGTAGGGATATTTATATATATATATATATTTTTTTTAACACAATTATTATATTAGATATTCTTTCCAATACAAATAAATAATTATTTATTCTTATTTCAAACGAAACAGAAAGAAAGAAAGAAAGAAAATTTGAAAAGAAAAAAAATGTTTACCTTAAAATAAATATTTCTGATCACAGCAAACAAGAAATTCATCAGCTTTTTCAAAGTTTTGAAATTCATGCACATATTGTTTTCATCATTTGGTATATATTTAAATGAAAAATGGGTCTGGCTATTAAGTTCGTTAATGTTTTTTGATTTTTCTCTTCCAATGGCAAGTATTTTTTTATATATATGCATGTTGATTCACTTGTTATCTGCATGCTATGATACCTTTTTATTTTTTTGTCACTTTTGAGATGAAATATTCTCCACTGAAATTCTGCCTATTAATTTAATACCCATTTCCTTTTGCTTCCAAGAGTTGACACAGCTTCACTGAGTGGATTTTCAAAAAAAATGTTATGGTCTTACTTAAATTTGTATAACACATCAACGACACCCAATTTGTTCATTTAAATTTACACACTTTATTTGAATGAAATATTATTTAAAAATTGTATTTACTGAATCTAAGATACAGAAACTAAATAAAGTGAAAAATACAATCTATTTTTGTTCTTTAATCTTCTTATTGTTAAATTTGCACTGTTGTTCAAAGGTTCTTTCCATGCTTGTGGAATTGCCATCATGTGGTTTTTGATAATGTGACTCTCATCTGAAAGTTAATTTTCATTTGGTGATCATTGGGAATTTATTACTGTAATAAAATTAAGTGTTGCATATTTATTTTATTGAAACCGATACATATTTCTGGACATTATTAAAAGCACAGAATCTTTCATTATGTTTCCAAAAGCATTTAAAAGTACACATTATGTTTTCACGTTTTGGGCATCCAATTTCATTTAAATCAAGAACAGGCCTCCCTATTAACCTCGTTAATGTTTTTGATTTTTCTCTTCCCTTGGCGAGTAATATTTGATATTTGCATGTTGATTCTATCATCTAATTTCTTAGTTTGTCCAGAGATAGTGAACCAATTTCCAATTCAGCTGATGGTTATATTTTATTAACCAAGAATTCTGTTTTTTAATTCTTTCATGTAATTCTTTCCAACAACAAGGTGATTTTGTCAATGCATATCTTACAATAATTCCATCAGAAATACAAATTTCTTTAGGAAATAAATTTGAAGCCGTATTCAAAAGAAATTGACAATCAGTTATTCCAATGATAACTGAAAATTCGTATTTTCACCCACTGTCGATATTTCATCTTCGTTTTCCTTCATTCTTCTTCTTCTTCTTAGATTACTTCATATGGCACCACAAAATAGTTATTTATTATTATTATTATTATTTCACTGATTATTAGCTCTAATCTTATATTTTATGTTAATTTTTTGTTACAAAATTCTAAACAATTAGAACTTTTCACAAAGAAACTTTCAAAGAATTTTGTGGCTCACACGTTATTTTTACATTACCAAACACAAAACACCACAACACAAAACAGCAACTGCAGTGGATGAATGATTACCTTAAATCCAAAGTCACTCGACTCTATGGTTTTTCTTATAGTACTGTTTACCCTTACTATGCCCTACCCTGACCGTTCCTTCAAAAATGAACCTTTTGCACAGATAACTCAATGACATGTTTTCGCATGCTGTTGGATATACTGTTGGTGTGTTTTTATCTTACTTTGTGTGGGGAAAGGTAAAATTAGTATATGTGTTATCTGGAGGGTACAGATATTTTTTCTATACCAAACTTTAAGAGTTTGAGTCACGTTTTTGGGTTAATTATCTGCTGTCTCTCTGTAAAACAACCAAATTCTAACAGTTCGGATTTTTGATTACGTGAACGAATTGTTTTCAGATAACTCAAAGAATGTCAATAAGTAGCATTAGACAATTTCTAAAATAATCAATTACATGGATATCAGTTTTCAATACCTTTTTCCCCATTCCCGGCATTAACACGTTTGCTGCCAACTACGAGTATACTTGTAATTGGTAAACCTTCTACAGAAGCCAGCTACGAGTATACTCGTATGATGCTTACCACTGGCAATGAGATTATTGTACTGACCTTGAAGAAGTGAAAATGCTTGGCTTGTGGAGCTAACATCAAAACTGTGTATTCTCATAGATGGTATATGCTCTCCACAAGCCAACTACGAGTATACTCGTATGACACTTACCGCCGGCAACTAGATTATCATACTGACCTTGAAGAAGAGAAATTGCTTGGTGTATGGGAACAGACCATGCCAAAGTAGCGTGTCAGCAAACGTGTTAATTTCACGGTAGTGATTTTTTTTACCATAATTAAACAGAATGCATTAAGGTATAAAGTTATGGATTTAAATATCAAATTCTAATCAGAATAACTGAGTAAAATATTCACTGTAGAAAAACACAAAGCACACATATTTGTTCATTTAAGTTTACAAATCCATATTTTATTTTGCTGAAATATTATTTACAAGTATATTCACTGAGAAAATATCGAAAAACATGTAATTATCTAAAAATATTTCACAATATTTAGTTTACACTCTTAACATTTTCCAAAGAGTTCAATGAATAAAATTTTTGTTACTCACTGTTTCTTGGTCACATTACATCAAAATAGCTAGTCATGCAAAAGAGTTTTTAAATCAGATACCATGGTAAGCACAGATCCATACATTTGATATTGTGTCAGTCTGGAAATGACACCATGCCTCCCTAAACATTCTGTGTATTCTTTTATCAGCAAATATACACAAATAGTTTTCAGGTTTCAGCTGTGAACTTATGTTAAAAATCAACAATTTGGAATATTCAGAAAACCTAGATAGTACCAAGATGTTCCCATTTTGGAAAGAAATGTAAATTAATTTTTGTTTTAACTTAAACATAACAATTGATAATTGTAATTTCAATAATTACTGCTCGTATGTTTTGGTAAGCATAATTCTATTACTGAATAGTTTTTTATTCATCAGAATAATCATAAGGTACATATTAGAGTATCAACATGGATACATTAGCGACTTTTCATGTCTAATGTGTGTGTATATGTGTTTGAGGGAAATCAGCATATAATTAAATTATTCAGAAAAGCCTAATCACTGCCGCCATCACGACTCTACTCTAACAATTCCCACCCTTTAACAGGAAAGAAATACCTCAAAATGTATTGGAAAATTAGTACAGCCATCAACAGGCAAACAAAACATTATGACAATGATGGATGGATGTCACCCTGGGAAAATTGCATGATATTTTATCTCAAAAACATCGCCGACAATTCCATAGGCAAACCAAGACACCATGTGATATCACAGAGAGACATATGTTTGCAAAAAATTTCCAAACACATAATGACACGATTGCTTATCTCTAAAAACCACCTGCAATGCTTTACGCAAACCCAACACACCACGTGATGTTCCTGACAGAAGGGGAGCCCCAGCAAAATTCTAAACATTCCAAATTTATCTTATCACTATCCATCACCCATAATGCCATATGCAAACCATTTATTTATCTACAACTATTAACAACACAGATCCAGGACACTGACGTCGCTCCCCCTTTCACCCTACTATTTGGTTCATAGTGTCCCACCAATCCCAACACGAATGCTTATCCACCAATATATCGCCCTTTTCCATTCAAAACAACAACGTCACTTATTTACAACTAACAATTACGTCACAACTCCTTATCTTATCTTAATCTTGATCTGGTCAGAAGTGTCCCACCAATAACGACACGATTCCTTATCCACTAATATATCTCCCTTTTCCATTCAAAACAACAACGTCACTTATTTACACCTAACAAATTATGTCACTTATTGACAACTAACAAATGACATCACTTATCTACATCTGAAAACAACACATAACCATGTCATGATTCCTTATGTTATCTTGATCTTGATCTGTCAGAATTACTCCACCAATCACAACACGAATCCTTATCTCTACCATCACCCATAATTCACATATGCCCCCAGGGAAATTCCCAACATTCCAAACCCATGACGTCACACACACAATGACGTCATCATCTCAACAACCAATCACATCACGATTCCTTATTTTATCTAGATCTTGATCTGGTCAGAAGTGCCACCCATACTATTTACGCTTGTGTTACCCAAGCTGATGCCATTGTTTATATAATGAGCGCACACTTGACTATGCCTATCCACCACGCGTATGCAACGTGGAGCAGGACTACTGCTGCATCGGATGAAGAGATAGGTGCATGAAAAGGAGTCTCTAGATCCATTGCATGGCCTTGCTAAAAATTCAGCAATAGGGACAGATGTGATATCAGCACACACACACGTCTATGCTAAAGGAATGTTCATCTGAACTGCTTGAGCTCTTGACATGCATAATTTGAATGACAGCTCAGAAAAAATTCCATAAGCATGAAAGAAATATATAATATTCCCGTTGCGAGTAAGTTCAAAAACGAATATGTCCCCAATGTTCTATTTGAGAGATGGTTGTAAGAACTTTCATACAAAAGTGGGTTGACATAAAAGCAATACTTTGCAAATAACAGCATGGGTTTACTAAAGGGAGATCATGCCTGAGAGGCTTGCTCGTATTTTCTAATTATCGCACGGCCTATTTGGATAAAGGAGAATGGATACGCTATGATACTATTAAAATTTACTATGGCATTTGATAAGATACCACATGAAAGGTTGTTGCATAAACTGGAAAATATGAGATTTGAACATAAACCATTCAATTGAATGTAGGAATGACTGACGGAAAGGTATCCGAAAGTGGTGTGTGTGGGGGGGGGGGAGATTAATTTGCCAAAATTAATGTGACCAATGGCGCATCCTAGGGATCGATCCTTGGAGCATGGTTCACTATATGCATTAATGATATTGGGGAAGGATTGGCGGGAGATTGTTTGCGATGCAATGATAGGCAAAGCAATCACGGATGCTATTGATATATGGCGTTTACAGGTTGATTTTTCTCACATGGAAAAAACAAGTACAACTCAGAGGATAACTGCAATGCTGGAAGGAGTATTGAATTGTATGGATAAGGAAATCATTTTACCTTTTTGCAAGGCCTGGATACGACTGTATTGAACTATGGTGCTTGGAAAGTATACAGATTTGATCTCTTGAGTGTTGAGGTGATAAAGAAGAGCTTGTAGAAAAGGTGCAAAGAAAAGTTAAAATGATGATATCGTCATGAATGGAATTGGATTATGAGTACAGATTGAGGGTAAGTGTACTGCAAACACTAGTAAATAGGCGAAAGAGGAGCCATATGCTAGAAGTCTATACAGTTCTGAAAGGATGTTATAGAATACCGATAATTGGAGAGATACTGATTTCATATTTTTCGTCATAATATTAATAAAGATGTTAAGAAGATAAGGGAGAGCATCCCAAAAGTGACCTTGTGTGTGGTTAAGAAAGAAACAAGAAGTAGATTTTTCTCACAGAGCATGAATGTGTAAATGGAACAATTTGCTTGTTGAAGTGGCGAGTGAGTTTAACAGAACGTGTAACAGTTGGAATGAGTGATGTATAACCTTTCGATGAGTCTTTGAATCCCTGGATATCGCCAATAATAATAATAATAATTATTATTATTGTAATTTTTTAATGTGCGACAAAGTTTACAATCTATGACCACTTTGCGATGCACTCACGTTCTCTGCAATTATTTTATGGTTTAGAGAGTTTGAGAAGTTATTATTATTATTGTTATTATTATTATTATTATTATTATTATTATTATTATTATTATTATTATTTCGGGCGACTCCAGGAGTCCTTAGACTCATCGAGGGAGGCCCTAAACATCATGTCCACACAACTATGTGATTACATTCTCGCAGTATCTATCATACCTTGTCTTGAACTCGTTCACCGTCATAGCACCCACATCAGACTCTGGCAGCTTATTCCACTCATTTACCATTCTAAAAGTAAAGAACCCAGCTCTAACACCCCTGCTAACCACACTCTTGCCCAGCTTCCATAGGTGTCCCCTAGTTCTCCCTCCACCAGTCCTCATCTCAAAAATATCCTCTGAATTAATCCCATAGAATCCCTTTAGCAATTTGAATGTCTCAATCATATCTCCCCTCCACCGCTTATCAACTAGTTTCTGAAACCCACAAATCTTCAACCTGTTCTCATATGGTTCATTCCATAGACCTGTTATCATCTTAGTCACTCGCCTCTGGATCCTCTCCACCTCTTCCCCATCAAGAAGGAACCGAGGTGACCAAATCTGGGCACAGTAATCGAGATGAGGTCTTATCAAGGCTCGGTACAGAGGTACAATAACTTGCTTGTCTCTGCTCGTCAAGGTATTTTTCAACAACCAAGTGAGTTGATGAGCTGATTTAGCTACTTTTGCAGTGTGCCCCCTAAACTTCATCTCCTTATCCACCAACACTCCCAAGTCCCTGGTCTCATCGATCTCTTTGAGTACAGTTCCACCAATGTGGTATACTGCTGCTAATCTTTTCACCCCAAAATGCATAACCTTACATTTTGTCACATTAAATTGATATCCATTCTCCTTAGCCCAGAACTCCAATCTATCTCAGTCATCCTGCAAGACTTTGACATCTTCTGCATTCACTATTGCCCTACCCAACTTTGCATCATCAGCGAACAAATGATTGTTCCACTTAGATCCTTCCCTATATCGTTAATGAACAGATTAAACAGCAGTGGTCCAAGAACAGAACCCTGCGGCACACCACTAGTCACAGGCCGTCTTTTGGACTCTACTCCTGAATAAACTACTCTTTGATATCTCTCCATCAACCAACCACCTATCCATCTCACCAACCCTATATCCTTTCCCATATGTTGTAGTTTACGGATTAGTATTCCATGTGGTATCCTGTCAAACGCCTTTGCAAGGTCCAGAAGTATCACTGTAAATCCATTTCCCTTATCCAGTTCAGCCGTCACCTTGTTGTAAAACTTGAGCAAGTTACTGAAGCATGATCTACCCTTCACAAAGCCATGCTGTTCCCTGTGCAGTATCTCGTTTTCATCAATCCATTCCTGTATTTTTCCCTTGACTACTTTCTCTAAGACCGTGACAACGACTCCTGATATGCTGATCGGTCGGTAATTTGCAACCGTAGTCTTGGATCCTCCTTTATGCAGTGAAACTATTTTTCCCTCTTTCCACCCCTTCGGGACTAAGCCAGACCTGAGACTCAGATTAAACAACATGGTCAAGGGCAGTGATAATTCTTTAGCCGCTTCACGCAAGACCATGTGCCGGTATACCATCTAATCCCACAGAAGTGTTCACATTAAGGTTCTGTAATAAACTAATCACCTCCACTTCATTCATCACTATTCCCGTATAAACTAATGGTTCCTTCACTTTTTCAATGTCACCACCTGGATGATATGCTTTTGCAAAGTGCGCGCTCAGTAACTCCACTATATCGACTGATTCAGTGACCTCCTTACCATCGTCATTCCTTAAAATCATTTTGCCGTGTACAGATTTTTTCTTGCTTGCAGCATATTGAAAGAACTGTTTTGGATTCTCTTTTGCTTGCAAAGCTAGTTTCCTTTCATAATTCGCTTCTGCTTTTTATACCACACTCGTTACCTTTCTGGCCTGCACTTTATACCGTTCGTGTGCCTGCAGGTCACCCCTTTCTTTAAATTCCCTCCACAGTTGTTTCTTTTTTTGCAGCTCAAGCTTAATGGTGTTATTCATCCATTTAACCCCTACTTGTTTTACTATTCGGACCCTAGGTATACAATCAGCCATTACCTCCTGTAAATGCCCCTTGACCACTTCCCATGCTCTATCGACGTCTGATCCAAGCAATCTCCTAAGCTTGTCATACTTGCCAGCACGGTAATTCCACATATACCCTGTCTTATTCGAAAATTCCACACCTTTAGCCACCTCCCAGGTCAAGACCTTATGATCACTCTCACCAATAGGTGGCAACATGGTCATATTCATTACAGTCAAATTCTCAGATGCTATTACCAGGTCAAGCACTCTCACATCCCTAGTATTTTCAATTACATGCTGTCTCAGATAGTTATCCCTTAATAATTGAATAAAATCCTTTTCCTTCCTCACATGTGTCCTCTCCTCCTTCCAATCCATGTTACCATGTTGAAATCCCCATAATAATTACCCTCCTTCCACTCATTTCATCAATTTGTTTATGCATACTATCTCCACCATCTATTCCATCACCTGGTCTATAGCAGCACCCAACTGTATATTTTATTCTGCCAGTCTCAATCTCACACCAAATAGCCTCAAATGAGCTTTTTCACTATCCTGCAATACAACTTCAATTCTCCTTGGCTGCAGTTCATCAGCTATCATCAATAACACCCCTCCCCCCATTTTATTCTCTCTGTCCCTCCTAAACACACTATAACCTACACATTCTATCCCACTAACTATATCTTCTTCCGTCAGCCATGTTTCACTAATGCCAATAACCTGTGGCCAGGAAGAGCCAATCAAGGCCAAAATTTCTTCCTTCTTGTTCCTAATACTCCTGGCATTAGTATACATGAAATGCAGTGATCATTTAGTCCCACCCCTATATTGATACGTTATTCTAAATGACCAATTCCCATTTTTTGTCCTTAGTGCTGGCTGGGGTACATTATATACATTCTTACACTCATCTGTCTTACTGATGTCTGCATATCCATTCCCCCCCCCTCCTTGGTAGTTCTAGTTTCCCTGGTTTTGCACATCCATTTTCACTTCATTCAGCAACACTCTTTCCAGTCTCCGCACACCAAGTCCATTCAAATGCAGGCCATCCATCTTGTATAAGTCCTTTCGCCCTTCAAACTCATTCGACACGTCCACGAATTCCACACCACACCGTCTGCATAACCTACGCATAATGTCATTTGCGATTATGGCCCTCCTCCTAAACTCCTCTGTGTCATACCGCGGCAACAGACTAACCATTCTAACTCTGGCACTCTTTTCTTTCGCTACCTTTAACAATACTTTCAAGTCCTCTCTCATAAAAAATTTTTATGAGAGAGGACATCAGTTAGTTAAGTGTTAGTTAAGTTATGAGAGACATCAGTTAGTTAAGTGGATTTCTTCTACTCAATGGTTGGTTTTTAAGAAAACAAGACTATCCTTTGTGTGAACAGCTCCTTATTATAATAAAACACAATCAAGAGGAGTTCATTTTATATTTTACGCAGTGACATGTTGTTATTTTGTTTTCAGAGTCATCAACTAACTTGCATATATCACAAATTTAGTCTCTTCCAAATAAATAGTTACTACTATTACTACTACTACTAATAATAATAATTTTACAATGAAAATATATGCCATGACTGTTTTTTTTTTGTTTGTTTTTGATAAATGATGACTAGTGGCATTTGACCTCTACGCTACTGCAGTTTGTTTTAAATTTATTTTGTTTTTCTGGAGTTTTGATAAATTATAAAATTCGCAAAAAATACTGTACAAGATATATTGAATAAGTTAACTAAATTTATGACTCTCCTGAGGCATGTGTGCAGGAATCTCTCTCTCTCTCTCTCTCTCTGAACAACATTTATTTCCTTTTCTCTCAACGTTCCTGTTACCTACAGAAGTCAACCTTCTCCCCATCATATACCTGGTTCTTTTCATCCCTCTTCAAGTAATTTGTTTTCCAACTTTAATATTTAAGAAGCAGAAGTGATTTTTCATACTGGAAGCATTAAACAAATATTCGCCATTATGAATATTCTTAATCATGTCAATTAAATATTTTATGTAATCGATACGTGCATGCTATATCAGATGTAGAAGACAGCAGTTACTTAATCTTTTTTTCCTTTTAGAAACGTCTAAGTGACCTCTGTAATATTTTATCTTCCAGTAATGAAACCTCTATCATCTGATTTAAAAAAAAAAAAAAGAAACGGTTAACATGTGGAGGTCGTCTAATGCGAAATGGTGCTGGTGATGTTTCAGTTGCATTTCCATTGAAGTTCGACAAAAACGTTTTGTGGATATCTATCTTACTCAGCAGTGATGTATTTAGCTTTTTTTTTTTTTTTTTTTTTTTTTTTGACGTTTCAAAAGAACGCGTTACGGGAGGGAAAAAATGCGATTAAACGTTGTGCACATCTAAGTTGCACGGGCCGCAGGAAACATTCCAGGAAGTAGATCAGTGAACAAATCTGCTCGAGTGCCAAGTAGCTTGTTATATTCACGCTCCATTCAAAAGCATTTATGGACACAGTAGGACTCAAAACCATAGTGTATTGGTCATAAATGTTTATCAACGTTATCTTTGAGTGGCGGAGAGAGAGAGAGAGAGAGAGAGACTCATCTTTTATTAGAGACCGAAAGTGCCATGTTTTGTTTTGGTCTCTAGAATCTTACTGATTATGTAACATTTAGTGCACTTGCAGGTGTGAGTGTATCATAGGTCCACAACCTTTCCTGGATTGGATTATTAAACTTGTTGGGAAATTAAGTTCGCAAGCGTCTTGCGCTATTTGTTTATAGGTAAACGTGATTGAGCTCGCAAATTAATAGAAAATAATAGAATATGACTACGTAATCTGTTTTGTAATATCAACAGGCAAACTGACCTGAAGAACAAATGCAGTCTAAAGTCATAATGCGTTCATCTTAATTGTTTAGACTACAACTCAAACTAACATCAACAATAATAACTTTCTATTGTGCAGCCGTTAGAACCATTGGAACATTCTGATAGTCAGAAATAAATCCTTTCAGCTAATAGGAAAGAATTCAGATACAAATCTCGGGAGGAAAACTAGATTTCTTTTCAAATAAGTTTATGAAACAATGCCTGTTATATGTTATTTAGCATTAATAAAGAGACAACAAGTTTATGAGAAGCACATGTGAGAAGCACAAACATCCCGTCGTGGATAGGGATGTTTGCGACTTCCTGGAGGTGTCACGTAATAATAATATCAATGATAGGCTTTTACATTTGTCTTTTAATCTCAATGTGATCATTGGTGATTTGTCTGGTTTGATGGAAGAAAGGTTTCCGACAAATTCTTTTTTTTTCCATTCGTTTGGGTCGTGATAATAATTTCAACTGGAAAATATAAGAAAGTGTACCTCGCTTTCTTGAGAGGGTTCAAATTTGAGCCTTTCAAACTCTCATTGATTCCAGATGGAGCTGAAAGAATTTGTTTCTCTTAGAAAGAACAAACGCATAAAAATCTACATGAAAGCGCACACACAAAGCTGAGAGATAATATCAACTTTGAAGACTTGTTGAATTGTCTAGAATATTTCAAGAAAAACACATAAAGAAATGATGAAAAGTCTTCACACACCAAACTACAACTGCAGATAACGGTTCTATAACTACATACAACCTGCATAGCTCGCTCAGTAAGGACGGTTCCCTTGGATTAGAAAGAGATGGGTTCAAATCCTGTATACACACGAAGAACCTTTATATAAGTATTTTTTCAGCTGAAAATAAGTTAGTCTTATAAGGAGGTGAAAGGGTTTTTTTACTCCCGAAAACGCGAATTGTTTATCCAACAAATTGTCCAGAAAATAACTCTCAATTAATAGACATAATACGCTGGCCTCAAAGACTTCGTTGATTCGGTTGTTATTTCAAATGGCAAGCAGTAGTTCAAATGTGGTACAACACAATTTGGACATGCTTAAGACATACAATTCAAGTCAGAAGAATGCTTTCGATTTGCAAGCGCTATTGAGAATGAATATATATGTCAATATTCGACCATTGATTGCATTATTGAGGATATTAATCAAATGGAATATGAAACTCTTTGTCTGTATCTCTGGAATTTGTTCTTTACAATAAACAACAAAAGAAGAATAATTCTTCTTTGAGTCAGTTAACAAATCGGTTAAATAAGTGTTTTAATTGCTTGTTTTATTTCATTTTATTTGATTATTTTTGTGATTTGAGTATTCCAAAACAGCGCACATACACACACACACACTCTTAATGGCAGCTTTAAACAAATCTTAATGAACGCTTTCAAACTGCGTATTAGCTTGTCTTCAGCTGAATAGTCATTGAGGAAAACGACGTAATTAAAAGACGTTTGCAAACAGCCTGGTGTAATTCCCATCAAAATACCAATAGAACTTCATCAAACACCAAACTTTCCCTGCTGTTCGTAATGAGAATATTACCATGCTTGCTTTAAGAATGGGATTTAACCTGATAATTAATTATTATTTACTTAATTGAAGATTTCTCTACAGGATAATTTCACTGTAGAAATTATTATTATAACCTTATCATAATTTCAATTTCAGTAAAAATAAAATCAACTTTAAGTGAGATAAAAAAAAAGTCGTTTTGAAATTAGGTTGTCGAATTAACAAAGGAAATGGGGACATTGGCTTATGTCTGTTAATTGTATTGTGTTATTCTAGCCGGTTAACTTGCCTTTCGGGATCAAATCCTTTCCACCCAGTATGGTGGAAAGGTTATGACCCCGGTGTGAGCCCGACTAATCCACTTTAGGCTGAAATCCTTGATAAAAGTTCTTCGCGTTCCAGACAGAATTCTAACCCAGGATCTTTCCTACCAGAGGGAATAGTTGGATACCGACTGAGATGGACAGACATTTTTTTTGCCTGTGCACTTTCTTTTGACAGTTAAAATTTAATCGCCAACTTAAATTCAACTGTCAGAAAAAAACAACCCTAAGATTAATTTACAATTTTTAACGTTGTAAAATAGGGAAAAATTACTGAAGATATTGCATAATTTTTGATATTCTAAAACGCTCTTCGTGAAGAAAGGCCACTGATCGACTATAAGTAGGGAAATGTTTGCAGACAGTCATAAAAATGTTGTCATCCCAAAAGATAACAGGGATACACGTGTGTGTTAAACATATTTTGTGATAGCGAAAGATAACAGCGATTCACTCGTTAAAATATTTTAACAAGTCTATCTCCATTATCTTTCGCAGCCTTATTTCGTCGTCGCTGTATTTCCTTTTAATCATAAAAAAGTATTAAGTATAATTTCTGGGAACTTCCCATGCTACTCCTCTAAAACACTATTAATATAATTAACGGCTATATTTTAGCCTGTTTTTGTTTAGGAGTGTCCCTTATATTTAATACATTGGCTAACATAACTCAAAGGGGGTATATAATTTAGGACATTACGGGCGAGTGTAGAAGGCAATTATGGCAGAATAAAAAATGTTGAAAAATTATGTACATACCTTGATTTTGGTTTAAAGATGCCTTCTAAATCCAAGCACTTGTGGAAGGGGGGGAAGAGAGGGAAAGAACATGGGGATGTACTTGGGACACGGGAAATAAGTTTGGGAACCCGGGTTACAATTAATAACATATATATAAATATATATATTTATATTATTTTGTTGTGGGGAGAGGGGGGAAGGAAGGGGAAGGGTATCCTTATGTGGAAACTGGGGTAAGGGTTTACGGGGTGTGGACCGTTTCGGTCATCGTCTGACCATCGTCGGAACATTGTGGGAATGACTGTAGGGCTATGTCAAGGCTGCAAGATGTATCTGCCAAATTTGGGCATTTGTTGTCGCTAAATGGCAGATTCTATGGCAGATACGTAGACGATATTCCATACATTGGCAAACCCCCACACATCTCCGCCCCACAAACATCCCTCAACGACCCTGGCAACAGACCACAATTCACCATGGAAACAGAACAGAACAAATCCATCAATCTCCCAAATCTCACATTAATCAGAAGCCACAACAGAATTGCCACGAAGATACCTCACAAGCCCACACACATGCCGGAAACCACCTCCATTTCAATTCACACCATCATAAGGTCTTGACCTGGGAGGTGGCTAAAGGTGTGGAATTTTCGAATAAGACAGGGTATATGTGGAATTACCGTGCTGGCAAGTATGACAAGCTTAGGAGATTGCTTGGATCAGACGTCGATAGAGCATGGGAAGTGGTCAAGGGGCATTTACAGGAGGTAATGGCTGATTGTATACCTAGGGTCCGAATAGTAAAACAAGTAGGGGTTAAATGGATGAATAACACCATTAAGCTTGAGCTGCAAAAAAAGAAACAACTGTGGAGGGAATTTAAAGAAAGGGGTGACCTGCAGGCACACGAACGGTATAAAGTGCAGGCCAGAAAGGTAACGAGTGTGATAAAAAAAGCAAAAGCGGATTATGAAAGGAAACTAGCTTTGCAAGCAAAAGAGAATCCCAAACAGTTCTTTCAATATGCTGCAAGCAAGAAAAAAACTGTACATGCCAAAATGATTTTAAGGAATGACGATGGTAAGGAGGTCACTGAATCAGTCGATATAGAGGAGTTACTGAGCGCGCACTTTGCAAAAGCATATCATCCAGGTGGTGACATTGAAAAAATGAAGGAACCATTAGTTTATACGGGAATAGTGATGAATGAAGTGGAGGTGACTAGTCTATTACAGAACCTTAATGTGAACACATCTGTGGGATTGGATGGTATACTGGCAATGGTCTTGCGTGAAGCGGCTAAGGAATTATCAGTGCCCTTGACCATGTTGTTTAATCTGAGTCTCGGGTATGGTTTAGTCCCGAAGGCGTGGAAAGAGGGGAAAATAGTTTCACTGCATAAAGGAGGATCCAAGGCTATGGTGGCAAATTACCGACCGATCAGCATATCAGGAGTCGTTGTCAAGGTCTTGGAAAAAGTAGTCAGGGGAAAAATACAGGAATAGATTGATGAAAATGAGATACTGTACAGGGAACAGCATGGCTTTGTGAAGGATAAATCATGCTTCAGTAACTTGCTCAAGTTTTATAACAAGGTGACGGCAGAACTGGATAAGGGAAATGGGTTTACAGTGATACTGCTGGACCTGGCAAAAGCGTTTGACAGGATACCACATGGAATTCTAATCAGTAAACTACAACATATGGGAATGGATATCGGGTTGGTGAGATGGATAGGTGGATGGTTGATGGAGAGATATCAAAGAGTATTTTATTCAGGAGTAGAGTCCAAAAGACTGCCTGTTGCTAGTGGTGTGCCGCAGGGTTCTATTCTTGGACCACTGCTGTTTAATCTGTTCATTAACGATATAGGGAAGGATCTAAGTGGAACAGTTCATTTGTTCGCTGATGATGCAAAATTGGGTAGGGCAATAGTGAATGCAGAAGATGTCAGTCTTGCAGGATGACTTAGATAGATTGGAGTTCTGGGCTAAGGAGAATGGATGTCAATTTAATGTGACAAAATGTAAGGTTATGCATTTTGGGGTGAAAAGATTAGCAGCAGTATACCACATTGGTGGAACTGTACTCCAAGAGATTGATGAGGCCAGGGACTTTGGAGTGTTGGTAGATAGGGAGATGAATTTAGGGGGCACATTGCAAAAGTAGCCAAACTACAAGATATGGCAATGGATATCGGGTTGGTGAGATGAATAGGTGGATGGTTGATGGAGAGATATCAAAGAGTAGTTTATTCAGGAGTAGAGTCCAAAAGACGGCCTGTTGCTAGTGGTGTGCCGCAGGGTTCTATTCTTGGACCACTGCTGTTTAATCTGTTCATTAACGATATAGGGAAGGATCTAAGTGGAACAGTTCATTTGTTCGCTGATGATGCAAAGTTGGGTAGGGCAATAGTGAATGCAGAAGATGTCAGTCTTGCAGGATGACTTAGATAGATTGGAGTTCTGGGCTAAGGAGAATGGATGTCAATTTAATGTTACAAAATGTAAGGTTATGCATTTGGGGTGAAAAGATTAGCAGCAGTATACCACATCGGTGGAACTGTACTCCAAGAGAATGATGAGGCCAGGGACTTGGGAGTGTTGGTAGATAGGGAGATTACATTTAGGGGGCACATTACAAAAGTAGCTAAATCAGCTCATCAACTCATCTGGTTGTTGAAAAATACCTTGACGAGCAGAGACAAGCCAGTTATTGTACCTCTGTACCGAGCCCTGATAAGACCTCATCTCGACTACTGTGCCCAGATTTGGTCACCTCGGTTCCTTCTTGATGGGGAGGAGGTGGAGAGGACCCAGAGGCGAGTGACTAAGATGATAGCAGGTCTATGGAAAGAACCATATGAGAACAGGTTGAAGATTTGTCGGTTTCAGAAACTAGTTGATAGGCGGAAAAGGGGAGTGATTGAGACATTCAAATTGCTAAAAAGATTCTATAGGATTAATTCAGAGGATATTTTTGAGATCAGGGCTGGTGGTGGGAGAACTAGGGGACACCTATGGAAGCTGGGCAAGAGTGTGGTTAGCAGGGGTGTGAGTGCTGGGTTCTTTACTTTTAGAGTGGTAAATGAGTGGTATAAGCTGCCAGAGTCTGTTGTGGGTGCTATGACAGTGAGCAAGTTCAAGGCAAGGTATAATAGATACTGTGAGAATGTCGAATAGTTGTGTGGACATGATGTTTAGGGCCTCCCTCGATGGGTCTAACGACTCCCTGGAATAGCCCGAAATAATAATAATAATATGTTTGGCATGATCGGGAATAGAACAGTAGAATTGAAAGGAAGTAAAACTATTTCTTTAAAAACAACTGGACATGAAAAAAGCCGTTTCACAGTTGTACTTGCTTGTATGGCTGATGGTACTAAATTAAAACTTATGATAATTTTTAAAAGAAAAACAATGACAAAGATCAAAATTCCAAGAAACGTTTTTGTCCATGTTCATGAGAATGGTTGGATGGACGAAGCAGGAGTTAAGCTGTGGATAAAAAATATTTGGAATACATGACAAGGTGCATCAAAACATCCAAACAGTCTTTTAGTGTGGGACATGTTCAAATCCCATTTAACGGAGAGCACAAAATCTTTATTAAAAGAGAATAATACCAACATGGCAGTGATTCCAAGTGGGTTAACTTCACTAGTGCAACAGTTGTATGTTTGTATAAACAAGCCATTTAAAGACAGTTTACGAAAACAGTGGAATACGTGGATGCAAGAAGGAGAGAAAAGTTACACAAAAGGAGGACAAATGCGTCTTTGGTAACTATGTGTGAATGGGTAGCGAAAGCATGGGATGAAATAAAACCAGGTACAGTAATAAAATCTTTTAAAAAATGTGCAATATCTAACAAATTAGATAGCTCGGAAGATGAATTTGTTTAGAATGATCACGAAATTGATGCTAAATCTGATATAGAAAACGAATACAATTTATATGACGATATACTCGAAGAAATTACAGAACCAGAGTTCAATGAACTTTTCATACATTCAGACAGTGAAAATTAAATTTTAATTATGTAATTATCTACCTATTTTCTTTTGTAAATAAATAATTATATAACATGTAAATATTTTTTTCTGTAAATAAATCTGATATAAGTTGAAATATTTTTACTTATTTACCCTTTTTTGTATATTGCTAATAAATTTAACAGAGTGTGATACGTACTAGTTTATTCTTGGAAAGCAATCAATTTTTGACCCGGCGTATAAGTCGACCTAAAAGATTTAGTACTTTTTTTCGATGCCGAAAAGTTGACTTAAACGCCGGAATTTACGGTATATGTATATATGGTAGATTGAAAAGTTCACGGCCTAACAATGAAAAAACGAATTTATAATTTCAAAATTATTTTTATTTTTCAACATAATGTCGCTTAAGACTAATACATTTATTCCAGCGATGCTCCAGCGTCATTATCCCGTCCCTTTAGTAGTTCTGAGTAAGATCTGCAAAATACCCCTCTACAGCTGCAATCATTTCTTCATTCGAAGAAAAATGCCGACCAGCGAGTAAGAGTTTTAGTTTTGGGAAGAGATAGAAGTCAGAGGGAGTCAAATCTGGGGAATATGGTGGATGTTTCAACAATTCATATTGCAGATCCCTTAATTTTTCCATTGTCAAAACACTTTTGTGGGCAGGTGCATTGTCCTGATGAAACATGATTTTTTTTACCTGCAAACCGGGCCTTTTCTCACGAATTTTTTCGTCTAGTCTGGTTAAAAGATCGTGGTAATATTCCCCACTTATTGTTTCATCCTTTTCAAAATAATTAATAAACAAAATGCCTTTATCATCCCAAAACATTGATGCCATGACCTTTCCTGCTAATGGAACTGACTTTGTCTTCTTTGGCGCTGAACAACCGACATCTGTCCACTGTTTTGACTGCTCTTGGATTCCGGTGTGTAAAGGTGAATCCAAGTCTCATCCACAGTAATGATTCGATGCACAAAAATCAGTTTTATTCTTGTTAAAACGCTCCAAGCACTATTCAGAAATCTTGATGCAAGTGTGTTTTTGATCTGGTGTGAGCAAGCCCGATACCCATCTTGAGCAAAGCTTTTTCATTTGCAATTCTTCATGCAAAATATATCCTACACGTTCTTTGGAAATGCCTATAGTCTCAGCAATTCACGCACTTTGACTCGCCGGTCATCTAATACTATATTGTGCACGTTATCAATGATTTCTGGTGTTGTTACACTTTGTGGACGTCCTTCACGCAGATCATCTTCAAGGCTGGTAAGGCCGCGTTTAAACTTGGCAATCCATTTCTTAATTGTCGAAAAACGAAGGAGAAGAGTGCCCATAAACTTTCATGAACTCCGAATGAATTTCCTTCGGCGTTAAACCTTCTTTTACATAGAATTTTATAACCGCACGATACTCAATTTTGTCCATTTCAAGGGATACAGACTTTTTTTATACAGACAGCTGTATAAAAAAAGCTACTTGATAGAAAGACTTGTAATTTCTCATGGATGCTTATAACTGATGTGCCAACTTTTAAAAAAAAATCTTGCCTATAGTGTTGCCAACTACATGGTCGAGGCCGAGATTGTTTCAGACAACAATTTGATTTGATATATATATATATACAGTATATATATATCAAATCAAATCTATCAAATATCTTAGTCCAACCAGGAATATCAATATCATCTCAAAGACACTTTATCTTCCCAGAATCTTAACGAGACGTTTATTACCTCTATCAGTCTTTAGACCGCTGTGTTCACCGCCGTGCAAAATCCCGTTGCTGTTAAAGCTGAAATGTGTACTGAAACGTGCAAAGGCACTGTTGAAGTGGAATATCATCTTGCTTTCAGTGAATCATCGTTAGCTACAAAAGATATAGCTCATATCAGTGAGGTTTTGGTGGATATTCTAGTAGAGGACAATAGCTGCAATCAGGTTGCATCGTAAATTACCATTCTACAGAGAATTAGTGATGCGACTGCAGCCATCTATGTTAGAAGATCTCACAAGAGCAGGAAATACCTCAATACCTTCTGCTTCACCGCTATCGTCTCAAGAAAGAATTAAAGCCAGTAAATTTCCATCTCTTCTTCAAGTATGCCTTAAATCTCGGGATCAGTGTCCTTTCCCTCAGTATAGAGTTTCAAAGAATATTATTAGACTGTCACTCAGTGAAGTATCTATTACAGTAAAGGTGGATCATTATTTAAAGACGGAATTTTTCAGAAAACGTTCTCCTTCCCAGTTAGTTAAGAATCATGCTTCGTCATCTGTTCGATCCAAGATGAAGAGAGAAAGTGTCTTTATTCCCACATCCAAGCATTATATAAGATAAAGGCGTTTGTGTTGAACAATACTGGGTGGAGCATCGCCTTCTACCCCAAATGAGAGGAGTACCCCCACGAGGAGTTTGTCCGATTTTGGAGGGATCTCTTCTCCACTCCTTCCTTCTATTTCAAGGTCCATTCCAGAAGCAGAAGTTTTCCGTTCATCTTCCATTAATGAAATAAAGTCTTCACTTCCAACTAATTTGTCAGCTGCGAGGCCAGGCGGTTTTACTGCTGCGAAGCTTCGACGGGTTCCTCTGCCTATCTTGCAAGATTTAATTGATCTACATCTGTTTACCAAATGTCTACCATCGTATCTTTGCCAGTCAAGAACAGTGTTCATTCCAAAGGAGGAAGATGCATCTGTGACATCTGGCTACCATCCAATTACAGTTGCTCCTGTTCTTTTTCATAATTTGCTAGCTTAACGTCTGCATTCATACATCCAACATGATTTTAGGCCGAGCCTTCATTCCTGCATATGGCTGTGCTGAGGGTCTCTCTATTGTTTCCTCTATTTTTTCTGAATCTTGAGCCAAATTCGGCATCTCTTTATGGAGTCTCTGGAACTCCAAAAGGCCTTCGACAGTGTATCCCTTCAAGCTATACTTAGAGCGCTGTCTATTGCAGAATGTTCAGAAGCTTTCCTTATCTACATATCAGATATTTACTATGCAAATTTCCTTACAATCACCCTGGGCTCAACTCAAAATTAACATTCAACCTCCTCTCTCTCTCTCTCTCTCTCTCTCTCTTTCTTTTAGTTTCTTCAATTGTGTCATTATTGATGAGTTTCTTTGCTCTCTTCCAAGCCATATCTTGATACAACTACTGTAAATGCTATGGCATCTGCTGATGACCTTGAAAAGATCCTGTAGGTCTTCTCTAGTAGAGAAGACCTGCAGGATCTTTTCAACCAAGCAGTCGACTTCTTTCAAGTTCATCAATGTGACAAAGTCGAGTACGCTTTCTCTTGTCCCATCAGGTAGAGACAAAAAATTGAAGGTTGAGTACTTCGAGTTTTCTCTGTACAGAATGTCCTTGCATTCTATCTCCGTTCTGGAGGAATGGAGATACCTTAGTGTTTTCTTCTTTCCGAAGAATCTTTTTTTTTCTTCTCTCTGTAAAGCTCTACTTAAACCTCAACAGAGGGTCTTCATCCAGAATTATTTCCTTCTTCCTGGACTCTCTCAGTACTATCCCGGATGGATGTAGCACTTCGCTTAGCAGTTCATTCGTGGTTACGTCTTCCTCGCGATGTGCTACTACTATTTTGGCATGCCGCTGTAAACCATGGAGAGCTTGGTAATCCCTCATTGCGATAGTTAGTGACTAGAATACGTTTATGAAGATTACAGAAAATTTCTATCTCCTCGTCAGAAATATGTCTTGCTGCCCCTAACACTTCATGTATTGAAGATGATTACAGACGTAGCTCTAGATGTGTACTTGATGAAGGACATCGATTACGACTGCCTTGGATGAACAAAGGAGATGGACTTTAATGTTGCCCCATTCAGTAGATGGAGCTACATTACAAGAATCTAAACATGTTCCCTCTCAGCATTAATGGATCGAGGATAGAGCTCGCTTCCTACTTGGCTTTGGATATATAGATTTAATTAGGACGAGAATCACTGCTCTGACGTCTCGAACTCGTACAACTCGGGGAAGAAGTGATGACAAGAACTGCAGAGTAGGCTCTCATAATATAGAAACTTTGGCTCATGTTGCTCAATGTTGTTATCGCATACGTGGAGTATGGATCAGAAGACAGAATGGAATAGTGATAGTTATAGAGAATAGGTTGACGAACAAAGGTTGGATAACAGCAGTACGGTAGGACTAACAGTGGATTGAGGAAGCCTGACCTTATAATTAGTCGTTATTGATGTGCAAGTGTGGGTGCTGGGAAACCACTCACTACCCTCTATCATGAGAAAGACTACCTTATGCTGAAAATCAAGACTTGGTATGGCTACTTCATGAACACCACATTATACAAGCATTTACTGCGGATACTGAAGCTTTTAAAGGTGCATGGTGTCAGCAGAGTTATATGGACTGGACTTCACTGGACTCCAGTGTTTCATATTTCAGGTATGCTCCATATTTCAGGTATGGAGCAGTGTTTCAGCGCGTAGTTAGAAAATAAATAAACTCCAATAAGCGGGACGGTTGTCTAACACCGGGTGATGCAATTTATCTCCTACTTAAAGACAAACACCCACGACGGAATTCTTACCCGTAGCCTTTTTGGTTGGAGAGCGGATATGCTAACCACTCGGCCAACTAGGTCGGCGAATATCATGTAGATGTATATGCCATTGCCACGACAGTTAAGTCATATATATATATATATATATATATATATATATATATAGAGTATAGTAGAAATATATGTATAGTAGAAATGATTATCGTCATTTCGAAAGACAAGCTGTGTCAAAACTAAGATTGCGGTTTATGAAAGAGAAAGAAGTTTTTAGCGTATATCTATCTGTAGGCCTATAATATTGTCTTGCCTAATTATTAATTACAAATGGTCCTATTGAAACAAAAACTAAGATGGATCGACAAATTTTTTTCTTTGGATTTCATTTACTGAATTTCAGTAACATCTACCAGTACCAAAAAGCTGTCAATGGACGAATAGAAAAATAAAACGAATCTAATAGCATTTTGCAAAACTCACCTAATATCTGTCGAAACTGTCCCAGCTGGTGGGTACATATTTGCCCTCTTTGAAGTATTACAGGAAAGTCAGACTACAGAAATTCCTACTTCATTTTTAGTTAAACGAACTATTCCTCTGTCGTTTAGTAAACCTAAGCATAATTTACGAAGTGTAAAATTTATTTGCGATAATCTCCTCATGCAACAGCGACGCGTAGCATGTTTATGAACCCTTTACATCATTAGTTCTTATTAAGGAATAACAGACACGGAACAAACACGAGAAAATCCGTATCATTTATTTTGTTGAACAGCGCAATTTAGAAATGTCACAATGCCCACCTGCACAATCATAAATCATACTACAATTCAGCAAACCGTGTGGCATTTAAAATTACGTTAGTTATTTAAAGTAGAACTTTTCCGTTCTCGCTAACACGCAGTATAAACATGTAAAGAAAAACTGGCTACTACAGTGAACCATCGCAATATCCTCGACAGTTTGTTTCTGTCATATTAAGTATGGAAAAATTGTTTTCAATTTAAAATATGTAATAATTAAAAAAATTTAAACAGATTTTAAATATGTTTTAACTATATTAAATATGTTTTAACTATAACTTATAACTATAACTATACTTAACTTACTTACTTAAGTTAATTACTTACTAAGTAACTTAAGTTAACTGACTTAACTCACTTAACTATAACTAAATAAATAAATATATATATATATATAATTTAAAATAAGATGAAGTAGCTGTGGGGTCGCAGAAGATTCGACATGGCAATAGATATTACTGAACTTGGAATTAACGCTACATATGTTAAGTGAAGCAAATCTGGAAGTTGTAGGGAGTAAAATTTCTCTTTAATGACTTTATTTTACAAACTGTACGTTGTACTGGATTAGAAAACACGTTATAGTCATTCATAGAAACCCAAAAATGATCTTTCGTTGCAAACACCCCATGGTTCGAATCCCATCTCCAACGCGCAGAACCTTTAGAAGTGTTTTTCAAATGAAAACACTTCTAAAATATTTGTACATCCCGCTAAAGAAATGGCCAGAGAACACGCCAGTTTGCAGAGAATACGCTAGTAAAGAATACACTAATAGCTTTATGCGCTTCTGGGAGTAAACCAACCTAACTCTATGCTTAGCACTTCTCACATATACGTACCACTATACTGACTTCCTCTGGGTGCACCTAGCGAGATAACGGTGGCAATAATAATTGCCAAATGGCCGATGCAACTCTAAAAATATTACTTATATTGAATGCTCAAAAGAAATGAGAGGAAAGTCAATCGGGACTTTGATGTACAGTAGAATCGAAACATGGTGGACTACTATTTCAATTGAAAAAGCATGGAAAAAGAAAGAAAGAGAAGGAGAGAGAGAAATTAGAAGTTATCAATTAGTCAAACTATTCGCTTATTAATAGTATTGAGGATTTCGGGGACGTTTAGGTGATCCAATCCATCCGCTCAACTTCACTTTAATGGTCCAAAGACTTTGATTAGTTAGTTGGTTATCATCATTATCCATAGATTCTGAATATGCAACCCAAATTTGCTGCTTAAATCCGGATTTGCTGCTCAAGCTCCTTCTTTTTCAGGTATCACATTTTTTACAGCTCTTAAAACTAGGTTCCAGATTTATTCAGTCTCTATATTATATTCACCTAAATTAGGTCTTCCTTCGAGAAATGTTTTGATCCAGATCCTCGATCCTTTCAACTGTCTTTAATCATGATCCTCCATGCAGAATTGCTTCGTCTGTCTGTTCTACATACTGACTACCATCTCCAGCTAACTCACTGCCATTTGAGCAAGTCCTTTTGTTTCAGAGAAGGCTTCCTCGTGTCATTGATGAGATTCGATCCTGGGTTTTCCATCCAAAGGATGCACGTCGTGTGCCCACAAATTAAAAAAATATTGTCAACACACCCGTAGTGGAAGTTGGACGCGAAAGTAAAATGTAAATTTCTTGAAGTAATGATGACGATTCCAACAATAAACTATGGGCTAAGTAGTCAATTTCTTTCTCGAAAACATGTGATGCCGACGGTCGAAACATGACTACTCTTACACCGTAACGTAACAGACGTAAGCCGAACTTGTTGCCATGACAATATGAAAGTATTATTAGGTTACACCAGGCTTAGTAAGTACTGTAAACTAAACATAATATTTTCTTCGGTGGTGGCTCGTGGCTTGAAACCGTGGGGCTGCTGCAACTTTAGAAATATACATACACACTGTGAGTACAGTGTATACGTGTTTGGATAAAATATCAAAATTATTTTAAAAATTAAAAAAAAAATTAAGCATGAAAATATTGTTTATTATCGATAAAATGATACAGTTTGGTATAATTCAAAATTACTTAAAAATAAAATTCATTCCTTTAATTGTAATTAAAGGAATGGATTTACGATTTTTGGACATTACAATTAAATCCTTTAATTATAATGTTCAAATATTTAAAGAAACAGAGTAAACATGATAAGCCCTACGAACACTCTACTACTGACGCAAACTGCATATAAACAACAGTGGAACTGCGCGACGGACAGTGCCGCATTAACTTATTGGTTCGCATCTCACTATGACGTGCATATGCTTGCGCGCGTAGCAATATGACACGTGGTAAACACGGTGCTGCTAGCGTCCTTCATCCTCCTAAGTGCTACAAGATGGATTTTTATTATTTTTTTTTATACAAAATAAGAGAATTGTATAGGATTGTTGATGATAAAAATTAAATATTACAAGTAAATATAAATAAATTAATAAATATATTTATATATCGAGAAAAATTGGGGGTGCTGCAGTTCCGCACTACCTATGCACGAGCCGCCCCTGATTTTATTATAATTATAGATGTATTACTTTATTTTTTTTTTTTTTGGTAATGTAGGATGGACTCTTCATTCCAAGATGAACAAGAGCAGAGTGACTTAAACGTGGGCAATTAATTCTAAACGAAGATCGAGAATGATATTCAGACCTTTCTCTCTAGTGCACTTAATAATCATTTTTTTTTGTTCCGTTTTTTAAACTGTTTGTTTTAAAAAACGTTTCCCCTATTCCTTATTCTAGCTAACTATGCTATCAAATAAATTGCATTAGTATGTAGTTTGGTATTATGGATAGGAAACTGGGTGATATGAAGTCATGTCTACGGGAGAGTCTTCTAAGAACCAGACCATCAGGAGAGAAACACCACCCAGAGTTACATTCTGAGGCTATAGATGAAGCTTTAGATTGAAATAGAGTATCATCAAATTGTTGTTCAGTTAAGAAATCAACCAATTTATCATTTTATAATATAATGAATTGTTAAAAAAGTATCAGTTAAAAAAAAATTAAAAAAAAAGAAGTCATAACAATTGCAAGCCAGTTGAAAATGTTAACGTTGAAAATATAATAGACCAATTTTGTAACCCATGACAGTAAGGCTTTCGCTCAAGGTTAAATATAGCCTCGTGTATAAGCCTTCAGTCGCTGATGAAAAGAGATATACAATGCATTTTAACAGAGACGTGACTCACGGATAAAACTGGCTTGGCTAATATCACCTTATAGATATTGCTGGAAGTATCCATGACTGTACACGACAGTAGTTTGTTTTGAGATTAAAATGCATTCAAGAAATGCATTAATCTCCCCGATTAAAAATCGTCCCATTTACAAATTGTATTTCTGCTTCAAATCATAAGGGGAAAATGGCATACGGTCTTCATCAAAAAATATTCTTTTTGAAAAGTATAAAACAAATGAAAAGAATTTGAAGGGAAATATGGCAATGAAGATACTCCAAACAATAGTCTCTCTCTCTCTCTCTCAATCAATCAAACTCTGTACGACAAATTCAAGAAAACTGAAATTCAGCAAATATTTACAAACAATGAAGAACGAAAGTAAATCAAGAAGTGAAATTTCCAGATTTATATTGCAATATTAAATATCTCGAAGAAGTCTATGAAACGTATTCAGAAGTATAGCTTTCAGTTTACTTCAGGAAACAAAAAGCTCATTTGTATTCCTATAATGCTATACTGGCAATGCTTACTTTGCAGTGTATATGGCAACGCCTTGCGTATTAGGATCCCGCCATTGTCGCTTGGAATTGCACACGTACAGTGCTTTGATTGGTATAAATTCGATTCTGTTTCGCGCTTTCAGTGACTATGATTACTAGCGCTATATCGTCCTGTTAGCTATCAAGTCACCGGCTGCCATTTTACTTACGAGACCTAAAGCCCAAAATTCTGAAATTGGTCTTTTGCTTTCTGCCGCTAGATATTGTTGTATCGCACCATTATGCGGACAGTGTTTAAATGTAAATATGTTTATTTGCTTAGTTGTTTATTGTGATCTAACATTTTTGAAATGCGCGATATGAAAGCCAAAATAATAAAAAAAAGTTTGCATCAATTTTTTTAGACTGCTTACATGACCTTTAAAATGCTATAAACAGTGTCATCAGAAAAGGTCCTTCATCATCACATCCAAAAAAAGCCTGAAGAGCATGATCACTGATTTTTTCGTTGAACCATGAAGGGTACTGCACAAAAAAAAAAGTCTTCAAGCCAAATTTACTTAATGGAAGATTATAATTGCAAATGACCCATGTGAAGCCCGCCGAACTGGTTGCAAAATTATTGCACAGAAAAACTCAACGCAGAATTGTCGGACAACAATTTTTAGCCAAGAACAAAGTATCGTTTTCCCACCATCCCTCACAGATAAAACTATGAAGTTTTAAAGATCTAATTCGAACTGTAGATAGTGATGAACGCAATTTTCACACGAAGCCTACTCAGTGTTTCTAGCAGTAACAGAAACGCTTAAATCTGATATTAAATTCAAGAGGAGACCAAAAGAAAGAAACAATCAAGTTTTGAGACTACTTCTAGAAATTTTAGGTATTATTTCTTATCGAGTTCAAATTAATGATATCGAAACCTGAACCTTCATAGTTTTTAAGTTGGTCGTTTGGTCTATTATTTCTGATGTTCAGGAATAATAGATCTGCAGTTACGGTGGAAGTAACTAAAGCTATGAGGCCAGAGTATTATGTCTGATAATTGCATATGCTCTGATGGCAGTTTTCCTACTTTATTGGATGGAAAAAAAAAAAAAAAAAAAAAAGGGGAAAAATCCGAGTTTCCGGAAGTGAAAATCTGCTACCTTCAAATAAGACTCGCTAACTTACCTTCAGTTGAAAAGTCCCTATAAAGATTCTTAGCGTCCTTGACCGTGTTACTTGGACCCACGTATTTTCTTTTAAACCAAAAGGCAACAACCGAAAAAACCAAAAGGCTACTTTCATAGGTACAAGACCCTCGAGGCTCTTGTACCTATGAAAACTTGATAAGTTTACTTTTTTTGGAAATTTACTCTAGAAGCTTGTTACTATCAAACAAGTCGACTTAGTAGACTCGTTTCCAAACTTTATGTAATAGTCCCTCCCTCACTCTCCTAGCTTAGGAAAGGTTTTCATTGCTCCCTCTTTATTTTCATTACGGGCTGTGTGTGTGCGTGCGTGCGTGTATGTGTATGTGTGTGTGTGTGTGTTATTAGGACTACAACTGCACTTAAAATAAGACTAACGCGTATTTCATTTAGTTAATACGTTCATAATAATTCTGTGCTCACCAATGCCTTGGCTGAACACTCCATGTAATAAAATACTTTTCTTGTATGCATGCACAATTACAGTTCAAAACTTAAATTACATTTAAACTTATTCCTAACATGAAATTGCTGTTGTAATTGCCAGATTAATAAATAAGAAATTCAGTTAATTAAATAAATGAATTTCTTAATGGATAATGAAAAATAATTATAGGTGGAAGACTATTTATTTATTTATTATACCTAAATAAAAAAGAGCCATTGCTGATAAACAAAAACCCATAATCCGACGTCTAAGGGCTATTTAAGATTATTAATTCCATGTCCGAGAGCTTTATGATGCCTATCGACCTTCCAGCTTAGAGTTAACTTCACTGCGGCTGCGCAAATCTTAAAATGCCCTTTCCATAGCGGTTCGATTTTCCTGCAGATGTAACAGTATGAAATACAGCTAGAGGTAAACTCTGTCAGCATGCCAAGTGTCCTTAGACTATTTTCTTCTGCGGGTACGGATTTTTTCCTGCTATTTTCTCTTTCCCTCCCTCCCTCTCTCTCTCTCTCTTTCACTCGCTTGGTTTCATGAGATAGCATTGAAATGCCACATAAAAACAAACAAATGTAAATCCTGCCTAATCAAAGTATCAAAACTGATCAACTACCTTTATTAGAATGCGATGGACATTCCAAATTTGATATTTTTTCTCTCATAATTACCTCTTCTAAATAAATAAATATATTATTAGTGATAATCTCTATAATGTAAATTAATTTTCATTAAATGCAACGTAATTAACGAATATTAATTATTGAATACTGTCGTTGTTGTAAAGATGCTTTAGAACAAAAGATTATCTTAGTTTCACTTATTGCTGGTAGATGACACTACTTGATTGAAATAGTTCACGGTTCCATCTTTCAGAGAATGTCAATAGATGGCAGCACAGTACTAGTTATTATTAGTAGCAATATGTTGTTTTTTTTTTTGTAAGAAAAAGAAACATAAAAAAATATTTCTACTTTTATTTCTTATGTCAGATAATCTCTGCTGATTAACCAATTGATGATGCAATTTAAAACTATTTTAAAATAATGTTCTTTTTAAAGTGTTATTACAATTAGAGCTTACAGTATCAGAATGATTACATAATGTTACTTATAAGAACTGTTTCAGAAAGAGAGAGAGAGAGAGAGAGAGAGAGTAATTCGGGATCTAGAGGAGAAATTGGTTAATCGACCGTGAGATGCGATGATTAATAATACCCTTGGAGGGTAATGGATGGCAATGCTGTAGCCAATGAAGTTCTAACTGAGGCTCGGCTATTGCTCTTCACCTCCTGCCATGATCACAGCTTTAATAGCTCAATAACACCTTATCCCTACACTGTCCTCTACAGATAACGGGGAAGATGAAAAGCATTCTTGCTTCGCCCCTTTAAGCCACTCCTTATAAGGATAAGAGAGAGAGAGAGAGAGAGAGAGAGAGAAATATAAAAGGAAATTTAAATGCGATTCTTTTCCTTTTTTATTCTATGAAATTTCCTTACTTTTATTATTTATACTGTTTTATTTAATTATTAAAATATTTTATGAAATATAATAACATTTTGCTATTTAAAATTATAATAATAATAATAATCTGCAAAATTATGTAACAGTCAACTGTGGTGAAGAGTATACGGGGAGAGTATGAAGTGCCATGTAACCCTGCTTGCGTACAGCATACATGCTCTAAGGATATACTTCACTAATTTTTACCATTCTTCTTATTTAAATATAGCAAACATTATCACATAGTTCACAAAACTTAACTTCCATAACCCTCTTATTTTCCAAACAATTAAGGGTTATTTTCCGCAGCAGGGGCTACTTCTCGCCTGCCCGAATCTATCCCGCTTTAGACTATTGTTCTCACATTTGGATCAGTGCACCAAAATCTTATCTAAACAGTGCTCGATTCTCTCCAGAAGAGGTAGTCTAGTTAATTGCTACAAACTTACTCCAGTCACTTTCTCAATAACTTTCTGCTTATGCCTTATACCTCTTCTGTAGATATTTTCATGTTAATATTTTAAGGAAGTTGCCACTGTTTCTGCACTTTCCCTTAGGTCTTTGAGCAAAGCAAGTGCTAGTCTAAGAATTTTTTATTGTTTTTAATGTTATTAATTTATTAGAAGATATTACCATATACAAAGTTCTCGATAAAACCAAATTTAACATCCTTATAATGTTATAAGGATGTTAAATTCATCTAACGCATCAGTCTAACGCATCCGATATTCTTGGCTATCAAATATTGCTAAACAAATTATACTCCGTTTGGAATTCATGGAAAGCTGCACTCCTGGTTCAGGAATTACCTGTTAAAACAAAAATAAATGCCAACAATAATGCAGTTATACAAGTCAAACGTGGTGGCTCCCAAGATGCAATATTATCATCAAGCATTTTCAAAATATACATGAATGGTATTCATAACCTTTCCATACAGGACCAATTATATCAGTATATAAATTGCACTACTAACAATCGACAACGTCTTCAGTAGTAGTCCGGTCACTCTGAACCAGATCAAGATCAAGATAAGATAAGGAATCGTGACGTGATTGGTTGTTGAGATGATGATGTCATTGTGTGTGTGACGTCATGGGTTTGGAATGGTTGGAATTTCCTTGGGGGCATATGTGTCAATGGCTTCAGTTCTTGTGTTTTGGTTCACGTATGGAATTATGGGTGATGGTAGAGATAAGGATTCGTGTCGTGATTGGTGGGACACTTTGAACCAGATCAAGATCAAGATAAGGAATCATGTCGTGAGTGTGTGTGTTCTTATGAGATGTAGATAAGTGACGTAATTTATTAGTTGTAAATAAGTGACGTTATTGTTTTGAATGGAAAGGAAGATAGATAAGGAATCGTGTCGTGATTGGTGGGACACTTTTAACCAGATCAAGATCAAGATAAGATAAGGAATCGTTACGTGAATGTTTGTTATTATCAGATGGAGATAAGTGATGTAATTTGTTAGTAGTAAATAAGTGACGTTATTGTTTTGAATGGAAAAGGAAGATATATTAGTGGATAATGATTCATGTGATTGGTGAGACACTCTGAAAAAAACAGGGATAGGATGAATGGGGGAAGCGATGTCAGTGTCGTGGATGTGTGTGTGTTATGAGATGTAAATAAGTAAATGGTTTGTGTATGGCATTATGGGTGATGGATAGTGAAAAGATAGTGTTGGGAATGCTTGGAATTTCGCTGGGGCTCCCTTTCTGTCAGGGACATCACGTGGTGTGTTTGGGGAACATATGCCTGTGATATCACGTGGTGTTTTGGTTTGCCTATGGAATTGTGGGCGATGTTTTTGAGATAAGATATCTTGGAATTTTCCCAGGGTGACACATCCGTCATTGTCATCAAGTTTAGTCTTTGGATGTCTATAGGTGACAGTACTAATTTTCCAATACAGTTTGGGGTATTTCTTTCCTGTTAAAAGACTATAGGAATTCATAGAGTAGAGTCTAGATGACGGCAGCGTTTAGGTTTTCTGAATAATTTAATTGTATGGTGACGTCCCTCATACACACACTTTTTTTTCATATCTCATCTATATTTTATTCTATATTCATATTCTAATTCATATTTTATTCATAACTCATCGAAATATTTTGATTTGTCTAAAATTTAAGAGCTTAAAGTTTAATAAATAAATAAATTGTGTGTGAATTCAGTGTGATTTCAAAAAGTGATCTTATTTAAATTGCATAACACATAAACGACAACATTGTGTTCATTTAAGTTTACACATTTCATTTCACAGATATTATTTACAATGTAATATGCAGAAATAGAAATTTACAGATATCACCATTGCATGTGGTGTTTTTCTTGTAACATTCCTTTGATGAGACATATGCGATTGAGTGATTTTGAGACTGCTTCCCATATGACAATAGACAGTTCAAAATACATAAGTATAAATAGTACTGTATAGGTATAAACAAACATCTTCCACCTTTGCGATGGTTCTTGATTTTCACCTGCAAAGAAAAAAAACTTATTGTTAGTGATGGAAAAGTTAGCAGAATACTATAATCCTAATACAGTAGTTAGTTTTGGAAGTTATCAAAGCTTTACAGAGGCATACAAATTTGCCACATGAAACCGTGAAAAGTTGGTTAGCAACACAACCTACCTATGTGAGACATAAACCCATTAGAAGAAAGTTTAAGCGCAATCAAATCAAAGTCCCGACACTTTTACACACTTTTCAATGTGATTTGGCAGATATGTCATCCCATGCAAAAGAGAATGGGGCGTGTATTTCCTTCTTGTGTGTTTTGATTGTTTTTCCAGTTTTGCGTGGGTTTGAACACTGAAGAAGAAATCAGCAGACGCTGCTGTTAATGCTTTCGAGTCTATTTTTAAAGAAATGCCATATTACATAAACACTGATCAAGGAAAAGAGTTTTGCAACAAGAAAGTTCTTGCATTGTTTAAGAACCATAATATTCATTTCTACACGACCAGGAGCGAAATGAAAGCACCCATTGCACAAAGATTTATCAGAACATCGAAAACAAAGATCTACAAATGGCTGACGTATAATAAAAGTAAAAGTTATACGAAAGTTTTGCCGACCCTTGTACATACTTATAACCTCACACCACACCGCACTATCGGTATGGCTCCTTCGGAAGTTAACTTTCACAACGAGGATCGTGTTTGGAAATATTTGTACGGAACCCAAGAGGAGACTACCAAACCAAAATTTCAAGTAGGTGATAGTGTGGTTTTAAGTGATGATATCCATAAATTTAGAAATGGGTTTTGGGGTAACTGGACACGAGAATTGTTCACTGTTGCTCAGGTTATTAATAGAAACCCTGTAGTATATAGAGTTCGCGGTCGGGACGGAGAGATAGTGGAGGGAACTTCCTATGAACCTGAACTGCAAAAAGCTGATATACCCAATGAACTTCCGGAAGATGTGTATCTAATCAAACAAGTACTTAAACAGCGCAAACAGAAAGGAAAGCTTCAGTATTTTGTTAAGTGGCTCGGTTATCCCTGATTGTATAATTCTTGGGTTCATAGAGATGTTTTTCTGAACCCTTCCCAGTGACACCAGTATGAAAATTTCCTACTAACACGCAAACGAAATTTCAAGTGGAATTAATAAAAAGAAGATAGTCGTTTTTCTCAAAAATTTGAATTTTTGAGAAAAACGACTATTTTCTTTTTAAATTCTAAGGGGGGGGGGGGAAAGAAGCTATTGTGGAATAATAGTAACAATAACAGCGATGTGAAAACTGCACAAGAGAAAGGCGGCACTGCAAATTATGGTGTTGGGAAACAATCATGGATTTTTACCTACCAGGTAGAATGTTGTTTAGTTTTCTGTCCCACAGATGGCATCTTTTGCTGATGGGGTATGTGAGTGTAAAGAATTATCCTTGAAAATACCCATAGGGAAAAGTGCATGTATCTGTTGACACTATGCACTTTGCAAAAGTGTATCCAAATCTTTTTTGTTATGGAGGTCGTTTTGAGTTGACAGCTCCATTTGTCTCTATGGACAGAAAATGGTACAGGAATTTGGATGTATCATGGCTCACCCCTTACTGCTGCTATTATAGATTCCAGGTTAATCTCAGTGGCTATGCGAGAATTTAAAGTAATGCCTTTGCATTTGGTCACAATCTTACCCCCCCCCCGTGTTCTGTAGGAATAAGCTTTGGGGCCTGTGGTAACAAACTTAACTATAAAGTCACCATCCCGTTCATCACCTAGCTCCCCAGGGACGATGAGTAATTGCCCGGTTTTTCACTGAAAATGACAGAATCAATATCTGTGTATAAAAGCCATCTTTGCAAAGGTTCCATGACCTCATATAACTTTATCCTACTGTAGGCAGCTACAAATAAGGAGATGACAGCATTCCCTTTCCTATTTTCAGGCTCAGTGCCTTCAGTAGGAGAGTAGGCAACCATCATTTGCTCTTCTGAAACTAACCTGGCATCTTATATAACTTTACTCTTATCTAAAAAAAGTTCTACGAGGTCTTCACAAGAGGAAATCACCTGGGTCTGAGTTCTTACCATTCTCATACCAAGCCTTCTCCATAGGGAATTCAAACAAAGCTTAGCAAGTGAACATTTACCAGGATTTTTACTAATGTGTTCACTATTTAACATAACACCTTCCCTTAGCAAAAACTCATTCAGATAAGACTGTCGGCTTTGACCTTCAGGCCATGCAGATGCTTCCTGTTTCAGTTTCAGAAAGGTATCAATGTAGTGAGCAAAGAAGTTTTCTTCACCTTCAAATTTTTGAGAAAAATGCCACACCTCATAAAATTCTAAAACTTTATAACCGAGAGCACGTGCTAAATCTAATTCTGTGCACCAAAAACCTGTAAAAGATTGGTCCATATGAGAGCATAATGGGGCCATTTCGCAAGCACACTTTCCACACAGGGCAAAGATTAATTTTTCATTCACTGTGATGGACAAAACCGGTAAAAAGAGATCAGTAGGTGCTTCCAATTTTTGCGTGGCAAATACCAAAGTATACCCCAGGAGAATAGTCAAAATTATCGAGAATAACTTCGGGATGCCCCATAGAAAATACCTGGTATTTCATTACCCATGGATAAAGGCTATTGAAGTCCAAATAGCAAATAACTTCCCCTTCTGAGTGAATTTTGTGATACATTTTGTAGCAGTCGGTTCTGCCGCCATGCAGAGCACTGGGTGAAATGGGATCTGGAATTTTAAGAGCAACAATACATTTTTCATGGCTGTGTTTTCAGAAATTTCTGTATTAAATTGGCATTCCCAAATTGAGATCATATCGAATCCTTTGCTACGAAAATAGTTTTTGCGAAGCTTTGTTGGCTCAAAAAAGATGCCCATATTTGTGTTTCTGTATGGTTGGTAAGTATTTGGTCTATAACATTCCTGACATCGATGGTAGAAGCTACCGTAGTATTCATAATAAATGTTTCCACATTTCCCATCGACAAAATAAGGTCTGATCCAGACTCCCCCACACACAGAATGTGCATGTATATGGTTATGTTGTTCTGTTGGTTCTTGCCATTTGAGCCAAGCCAAAGCCTTTTGACTTTGCATATTTTCCTCGCTGTAACCCCGATCAGGAAGTATGGCCAAAGTGTTAGGTTTTAAAAAGTTCTGGAGAAATACTCTAAAACACACGCCTGCAATTGTCATGGAGAAACGGATCGGTCTGGGTGAGCTGTATGAAGAGAGTGCGAAAAGTGTTGCAGCTGTCATGCAAAACACACACGTCATCCTTCATATAAGCCAAAAGTTCTGTGTTTTCAAACAGCATTCACTGTCTAGCCGATTTTCGTACCAAGTCTCGAACTCTGTACGAGTTTCTTTGTTCATAAATTCTGGATGGAAATATGATTTTTCGGGGATGACTCCATGATAATCCAGAGAATCAGATGTGTGAGACTTATGAGGAAAGAAACCCTTACAAACTTCTGGGAGATCGAACATGGCTGGTAATTTCCTAAGAGAGACACTAATGTAGGAAAAACTGTCAAGAAATTTGATGTTTAAAGGGTCATAATAGATAGCAAGTATCTTCGATCCGTCAAACACTACACGGGGTTGGAAATTTTTTGAAAAAAGATATTCCAAAATAAAATACCCATTAAAACCACGAAAATTGTGTGCAATCACACAAACATTTTCGTATTTTGGTTTGATAGTCTGAAGGATCCTACCATCTTGCCCTCTTTTGATGATATTCTTGACAGAAAACAACTCGTCTAGGAACTGACCCACACAGTTTTCACCCCAGAACTCATGTTCGTGACTACCGAAATCAGCTATACATCATACTGGAACATGACGATGATTTTTAGCAATAGTTTATGTGTCAAAATAAATCATAGTAACCTGCTTATGTGAGTCCTCCGATTTTTGCACAAAACAAATCTATTTTGGGTGCTCTGATTTGCAGTAGCGGCAGTAATTTTCAGGTGGACAGAATTGGCTTTTATCTGTAGAGAAAGTAGCCAAACACTGTCCACAACGATGGATTTTTGGACAAATATTATTTTGTATGTGCAAATTCAGACATTCGTTGCCGTAGAAAAATCTATTGCATGACTCACACAAAAGAAGGTCATGCACACTATGACTGGTGTTTGTTCGACAGCAGATGCATACATTTCAGCATTTATGCATTTGCAATTTGATTGCGTTTTTGAATGTTCGAAAACAACTGGGGCAATAATAGATACCCCAAACAGAGCTGGCACACTATGCACAAAATCATAATGAGAAGAGTGAAATAAGAGACAGATCTGTTATTTGCATTTGGCTCCCGAAACACCACAGAAAAATTAGCATCTGCCGAATAAATTACTATTTGGTATTCTGGAGTCAAATGCTTTTGAAAAATACTCACCTCTTGAATACCACAAGAAATGAGCAGAATCCCTGCAATTTTGTGGAGAGATAAAGCCCTCTTTGTTTGTAAATTTTTATGATCTAATTGCACTTGCCTGTATGTTTTGGCACCATCAATGTGTGATGAAACACCCAGAACAAGTGCTCAGGCCATGCAAAGATTGTCTTTGTTGGAAATTTCCACAAAGTTTGTTTTTTTTTTCAGAAAGTCATCCAGGCTAAGGAGCGTTCTTCTTTTTTACATTGTTTCTGCCATCATCATTATTACTTATATTGATAAGTATGACACCTATAGAAAGATCATTTGCCAAAAGAAACGCATGTTTTGATTGGGTGAAAGCATAAAATGCATCAACTATCCTTTGGATAGTTAATTCAGAAAGCAACATGAATGGCAGGTTAATATTGCTTCCAAACTGGATGCACTAACGCCCAACCAAACGTGAGAAAAAAATTCATACTCGATAAACACTGAATGATCTTATTAAGCATATCTTGAAACATTTCAAAAAACGATTCCGGTGGGAGGAGTTCAAGGTCACAAAATATAATTTGGTACTCCAATTGATGAGTTTGATATTTGATAGAGAACTGTGACTGATCCATTGAAACAGTATAAAAATCCCTGTAGAGTGAGGGGTCAGTAATGGTAGAAGAGGTTTTAGTTTCTCATTCAGAATGCAAATATTGTGGGGGGTCACCACTACTTCCAGCCACACCAGCAAGAGAAACACATGAATTAACACCATGACCTGTGTGTTGTTGTTGTTCATTTTCACCTATAAATGAATCTGTCAAATCAACTTCGAGAATAACTGGTACATGATTATGCACAATGCTGTCACTAACAAACCGAATGACTGATTATCGTTGTAATAAAAAAAATTACTTTCTAGATTCAGAAATCCTTTTTATAAATAAATAAATGTTAATCATCATAAAATGATTTTACAATTGCGACACTATGTGATGCTTTCACTAACACAATTTTACTAAACATCAGCCCTCTAAATCTTTCCCAAAAATAACAAGCAAAACAAAAAATAAATAAAAAAGTAAAAAAAATGACTTATGGACAATTTACTTAACACAAAAACAGTTTTAAGTATTTTCATGAACATGTTTTTTAATTTCCATTGCAAAACCACCTTATAAACTTATATATTAAAAACTTAGACATTAAAAAAAAATTTCTAGATTTCAGATAAATATTACTCATCATAAAGTGTTTTTGCAATTTCGACACTATGCAATGGTTTCACTAACACACTTTACTAAACATCAACCCTCTAAAACAGACATTAAAAATTTTTTTTTATAAATATTTTCTAGATTTCAGATAAATGTTACTCATCATAATGTGTTTTTGCAAATTTCGACACTACGATATTCTTTCACTAACACATTTTTACTAAATAACCAACCTCAATATCTTTTCCCAATTAATAACAATATATATATATATATTAATAACTTATGGGATTTCACTTAACACAAAACAGATTGAAAATCATGAACATGATTTTTAATTTTCCATTGCAAAAACCACATTATGACCTTATAGACAAAATTCGCCAATGTAGTCACTAAAAAAAAAATTCTCAAGTAATGTTAATATTTTCTAATGATATTGCCATAAAAATGACATAAAAAATTAACTTACATTTTCTCCAGAAAAACTCATTTTGGAACTACGAACTTCTGAATGCATACAGATATTCCAAATACTTGAAAGACAACGGGAAGCAATGAGCCCACAGTCTATTTATAAAAAATCAGAACCAATGGAAAACCAATAACTACAACACGTGACATCGAATAACTTAGTCCTCATCAATCACATCAGGTCAAATTGCAAACCTTTGGTACTCAATACTAATGTAAACAATTCATGTATCACTTCAAAAACATTTAGTCACATCAGAAATCATGAATAACACAACCCTGGGAAATTTTTACCTTTGAAGAAACCGCGACACATCTATGAAAGGAAGTGTTTCGAATAAATTAGTTCTCATTGATCACATGAGGTCAAATTGCAAACCTTTGGTACCCTACACTATTGTAACCAATTCCTGTATCATTTCGAAAACATTTAGTCACATCAGAAATCATGAGTAATGCACAACCCTGGGAAAATTATACCTTTGAAGATACTGTGATACGTCTATGAAAGGAATTGATTATTTATTTACAAATGTCTAATTAATGTTCTCACGCTCTGAATGAGGACTGAAAACCGGATATGAGTCACTCAGTTATCTACAAACAAGTCTAATGGAAATGAACAGTGTCGAAAAATAATTCACACACAGTTTATTTATTTATTTTACTCAGTTATTCTGGTTATAATATGTAGTTAACTGAATTTTAAAAGACAGAAAATCTAAAGGAACAAAAGTCAAATAGCTTGGTGATGTGTGAAAATTTCTATTTCTGTATGTAACATTCAGAATGATAACATTGTAAATAATATCTGTGAAATAAATGTGTAAACTTAAATGAACAAACTGTTAAAAAACGTTTAATTTTCTTGACCAAAAAGCTCTGGAAAAACTTTTATTGGGATTATATTGATCAAGTGTATATAATAAACAACTAAGTTATACCAACTAGTTTCACCAACTAAGTCAACGAAGGGAAAATTCGTTAATCCGAACTTTTCGCTAATCCGAACGGGCACAGTTTTTATTTGTTAGGATTAGCGAGATACCACTGTAATTGTAACACTAATCAACAGGATGCAATTTACTTATATTATGAATCCTTATTCTCTATATCTTAATTACAGTAGTGAAAAAATTAATCCGAACAAGCCGAATTTTCGTCAAGTTTTCGGTTTTGGTTTGCGTTTTGTTCCAGTTCACAATAATTTTTGTTTCAGTTTATTATTTTCAGTTTTGGTTTTAGTTTACTATTTTCGATTTTGAGTTTAGTTTGCTATTTTGGTTACGTGTTGCGTTTTTAACTATCTCTATGATGCTTTTTAATAGTGTTGTGCGTTTTTAATAGGGTAAACAAGTTGACATTCATAGTGTTTTGTTAATTTTGTATAGCTGTAAAATGGATATATTTCCAAGAAATGTATTCTTTTTTTTGACATATTCGTCGAGAATATGTATTCTTTCTCAGCACACTCCCATGACTCAAAGATAAATTGCCAATGGGTGTGGTGTTAATTTATGTACTATTAATGCGAAAGGAAGACAAGTACCTTTTCTCCTAACAGAAAAAAGGAAAATGTTGGCGAGAAAGGAGATAACCGCAGCTATTTAAGATCGTTTACTAGATAGGAAAAGCAAAATGAATCCAAGGCATTCCATTTCCTAATATCATTCGCACTGTGTCTCATGGTTTTTTCCCACAATTCTGATGTTCTCTACTTAGTGACATCATGGGAAGTAAAGTAAAGTCACCGCTATCCTATTCTGTTAATTTTACACTGTAGTGTGACAGATTGCACTAAGACTTGGTAATTTGCACTCTTAATTTTTTTTTTGCCTTCATAACTAAACAGAAATTACGACTTTAAACTTAATACGTGTCTGAAAGTAGGGTTAGCATTCTTCTTGAAAACAATATGCAACATCAATGTTGATCATAAAAAAAAATTGTAAAGAAAAATAAATTGTTTACCTTCGAATAAATATTTATGATCACGGCAAGCAAGAAATTCATCAACTTTTCAAAGTTTTGACATTCACACCCATATTGTTTTCATCATTTGGAATACTGCAACCTGAAAATTCTGATGGGTTGTTTTTTTCTATTTTACTTTAAATTTTGCAGTAGTATTTTATAACTGAAACCTCATCAAAGATATTGTATTTCAACAACTGATTTTTTGGATGTCGAGATATGAAATTAAAAAATTTCGAGGATGCATCAACATCTGGCCACTGAAGCTCAAAATCCCAACTTCATTGTATTCATGAAAACTGCTCTGTAGCTTTGAGCGTGCTTTCCCACATTTCTTAATAAGAGATATATTTCTCATAAAAATTCAAAGGAAATGAGAAAAACAAGGATTTGGACTTGCATTAGCGTTTTTCTTACTACAAACTTCTTTTGCCAGCACAAATAAATAGTTATTTATTATTATTATTTCAAATGAATATTAGCTCTGTAGTATACTTTGTAAATTTTTATGTTACAAAGTTCCAAACATTTCAAATTTTAGAGTGAGTGTAAAAGTCAAGGGTGTCTAATCATGACTCATATCCTCCCTTTTGATGTTTATGCACAGTCCTTCTGTGATGCTAATGACACAAACATTCTAATTGAGATTGTGAGTTCTGGTTTTCGAGTATGTGGATTAAATGTTTACAGATAACTCGAACAATGTCAATAGGTAGAATTAGACATTTTTCTAAAATAGTTAATTATAGGATATTAGTTTTCCACACTTTTTCTAGTTCCCAGCATTAATTTCACAGTAGTAGTGATATTTTTTTTACATTTATGTTTTCTTGTATTATGATGTATCATGATCTGTGTTAATGATTCTGCTTAAAGATTTCTTTGTCGCCAATTTTTACACATATGGTCTTTGCATAGATGTAATTTTTTGATCATTAAACTTCATTACTTTTTCCTAAAGAAATGTTAACTTTTTTTCTTTTCTTTTTACAATAACTAAACAGAATTGCATTAAGGTATAAAGTTATGGTTTTATATATCAACTTCTAAACAGAATAACTGAGTAAACCTTTCACTGTGGAAAAACACATCAACAACACAAAACGTTTGTTCATATAAGTTTCCAAATGCATATTTTATTTTTCTGAACTATTCGTTACAAATATATTCACAGATAAAAATTCGAACGTGTAAATCACTTATCTCAAACTGATAACCACTGTGGTTATCAGTTTGGTTGACATCATTAACAAACATCTGCAAACGGGAGGTCACTGATCTCCCTTGACAGAGCAGACATATTCTGGAGGAGAGTGAGGGTGGGGGGGGGATCATTGTAGGGAAGACTGTAGTCACCCTCCAACACCTAATGCTATTTTTTCCCATCCCAACAATTTTTGGACATGAGTGACAGTGTAAATTTTATCTTTTCTCTTTTCTTATCCTACTATTACATTAGTTTTATTAAATCCTAATAAATCATTGTTGGCTGCTCCATTGTACGATATTTACTTTTCCTTATTTTTACTTTATCTATTCTATCTACTTCTTTACTTAAATTTATTCTTGCCCCCCCCTTTTTTCTGCAATTAGGTAGACCTCATGTAATAAGTCTAACATAACAGTCCCTGAGCAATTGCACAATATCAATTAAGAAATTTATTTGATCTTAACGACTGAGCCACTTAATTGATCTCTTTATGTTTGAAAGTCAGGGCGAGAAGATGACGAAATTATTTAACACTTCTATACAAATTCTTTATAAGCAAGTCGTGACTCATTTCTATATTCTATTCCTGTAGGTTCGTTAATATTTTTCGGGATAGTGCATTGGCTACGGAATGAGAACCAGGTATTTCCAAAACAAAACCATGTTTATTATCAAACTACAGAAAATGATACAAAACACATAAAAGTTAATACAATAATTACTTAATCAAAAGCACTTTAATACAAAAACTAACTTTATTTTTTGTATTAAAGTGCTCTTATTAAAGCTCTTATTAAAGTTTATGTTGCTTAAATAATTCTATTTAAGCAACATAAACTGTAGTACGTTCACTATCAGAAAACTTATTATACTTTGAATTAATAGCATCTTCTATGACACCACTTCGCCTGCATAATTATTTTAAGAATGATCACATTAACTTTCCTCCAACACATTCAATACTTAATTTATACTAATTCAGACATTATCACAAGCAACTTATGAATTAGACATACTTAACAATACAAGTTCTTCCCTTATTCAAAATTCAATTTAACCTCCGGTTAACAAGTAACCTCTATCAATGCTTTACGATTTCGAGTTACAATCATATAACATAGTGCAAACAAAATAATGGCTTAGTTGCTAACAATCTCGAGAGGAAAGTCCGATTTATTCCGTTACACACATAGAGACCTCCGTCCGGTCAATCCTCGAGAGTTTTCCTTCGTCGTATGTACTGGGGTTCTGCCGTAGCTACCGGGAGCCTAGAGCGAGCTGGAGGCAGAGAAACATCTGGCATCGGAAACAGTGATCCTCTTTGATTCAGGGAAGGAACCTGCATAGAAGCCGTAGGTGAAGAGACAAGCATGAGACCAAGGACCAAAAACCCCAGAACCATGTGCTGCATTGCCTTTTATTCCATTTTCCTTCCTTTGTTCTTAAGTAAGAGAATTCCTGGATTAGCCAGAAGCAATAAAAGAATTGACGTTACGATTTTGGTGGTATTTTGCGCTAATCTTGCTTAACTCCTATTAAGTTTTACAAACAAGTCTAAAGTGCAGGTGCATTCTAACAGTAATTTATTCTTTTATATTTTTACATCTTACTAAGCACATTTTGTCTTATGATTTCAGACAAAAAATTGGAAAATCTTTAGCGAAAATTCTCTTAAAAAAATAATTTCTCGCAAGACTTTACCACAGAACTAGTCACTGTTACATCAAAAATGTGTTTGACCAAGTAATATTAGTAACTCTCGATGGTGTTTTCAAAAATGAAGAGAAGGTACATTTTCTTTTCTCACACAGTTGTTCATGATAAAAGTTTAAAATCATGTGACTGACAGTCGAAACTTATTTGAAAACTTTATGACATTATTATCCTGCAAGCAAAAGAAAAAACAGAGCAAGCAAATAATGTAATTGTGGGTTTTTTAATGGATAAATTACAAAATGAATTAAACGGTGACAATTTGTTACTATATTAGAATATATCCAACAGATTATAATAGAAAAACCAAAAGAAATTTGTGAGTTTGCAGACAAATCTTGTGAAATTTCTTGCCACAAACTAATCAGAGACTTTTTTGAAAATCCACTGAGTGAATTATTAGAGGTCATGCCTTTTATGCTCATGCCAACTTTCAGATATTTCAAGAAACTGTGTTCAACTTTTAGGGGAAAAAAATTCAGCTACAGAAGTAGTTTCGAAGCACAAGGAATTGGATGTTAAATTAATAGCCAGAATTTTTAGTGGAGAAGATTTAGCATGAAAAGTATAGTATCAGACCCAATGTTCAGTTGAAACAATAATAAATATAATAAATAATTATTTTATTTATGTTGGAAAAAATACTTAACATAATAAGATAAATAATATAGAAAACCATTTGAGCCACAGAGATAAGCTTGCCCTATGATGTCACAAACTAAGATAAAATCACATCAACATCATATCCACCAGAATGCAAAAACGTGTCCATGAGTCATCTGCGTGAAAGAAATATTTCAAAGAAATGGTCAAGGTAAACAGTACTATAAGGAATAACAATCGAGTCGATTGCCTTTTCAGTTACTGCAATCGTTCATACAGTGCAGCTATCGTATTGTGCTGTGGTGTCTTGTGTCTGGTAAAGTAAAATAATGGGTGAGCCACAAGAGTCTTTGAAATTTTCTTTCTTCAGGAAAATAGCACGAGACAAAACACTTCACATAGCTCTAAAAGGTTGGAAACTGATTATTATTTTATAACATACTTACATTGTAATGTGGTTATCCAGGACCACTTGGGAAAAGTTACGGAGGAAGAGGTATGACATCCGCACCTACTTGCAAAGAAGAGTAGACTATGAATTGGACCTCGGAGACTGTAATATTCTAAAAGACCAAGATAGGAAACTAATGGTCGATGATACAGGAGATGGTGGAAGTAAAGTTGTCTCTATTAGTTGCGAAGAAGCTGAGAGATTTTCATCAAAAATTTATGACATTGATAATCATTTACTATATTTGGAAACTGAATTACCACGCATTCATGTCATTAGAAAAATTATCGCTACACATCTAAATTCATCAATGGTAAAATTAGACTTTCATTATTTTATTCAATTTGATAGAGATTCTTTATTTTGGGACATTTACGAACATTATGCGAAGACTGCTTGTGTATATCTGGTGACAAAAGAATGCATGTAAAGTTTAGGGAGGCACAGTGTCATATCTGGGCAAACACCTTATCAGATGTATGGAGCTGCGCTTCCTATGGTGTCTAATCTTATGACTCTTTTGAGTGACCAGCTATTTTGATGCAATTTTTCTTATTGAACAAACATTTTCTTTTTTGATGAACATTTTCTTATTGAACTCATAGAAAAATGTTAAGAGTGTAAACTAAATCTTGTGGAATATTTCTAGTTAAGTACATATTTTAATTTTAAATCTCTGTGAAAATACTTGTAAACGGTGCTTTTTTTCTGGAAAAAAAGTGCCAGTACTCACCATGAAGATGTTATTACAGCAACTTCCACACTTTTAACATATCCTCCGATATACCTTCGTCGTCTCTAGATCGCTTCTTGCATTTTGGAATCAACTGCAGAATGATGACCTTGGAACAGCCATGAGTCCATATATTTGCTAGGGTTGAACTGAGTGATAGGAGGTCCTACTGTTCTGATGAACATCACTGCAGAAGGTGTCCATACAAGCAGAAATGACCAAATGAAATTACGATAAGATTCATCTCAGTGAAACACTTTTCACATTAACTGGAAGACATTGTAATTGTTCCCAATTGTACAAGTGTGCTTTAGAGGAGGTAATATGTCCGGGATTTTATTTTCTTGGAGATATTCACGGAAACCATGAACTCCTTCTCTTTTATTTAAGTGAAATTTGCGTGCTAAGTTTTTAATTTCAGCTTCACCAAATGTCAGATGCTTCCTTCCCAAGATTTTTTGGCTAATACTTGGAATATAAAATCTTAGCACATTTATGCAAATCAGCATCATCTCTTTCAAGCAGTTGCTTTTTAACAGCTTCTTTCATACTTTTATAGAAAGCAGATGAACTTGTTTCAGGACTGTGTCTTTCATTTTTGTGGACCTCAATACCTTTGATCATCATGTTCTTCTGACTTTGAAGAGAAATACTGTAGTACAGACCAGGATTTTCAATTCTTTCTTCAAAAAAGTTTAACTGTATTCTTTATCTTCCTGTCTGCTTTGTACAAGTCAATGTTTCTCTCTTGTAAATCTGGACTTAGTTCACTAAGTTCTTGAAGAGCATCACACACACATAGGCCGAAATCAAGAACTAACTCCATGACGTTATTTTTCTTAAAAGGCCATCATAAAGAAAGCGATCTGTTTTGCTTCTTTTTCTGCTGTCTCCTTTTGCCTCCAGAAAGTGATGGACGAGGGCTTCAAAGTCTTGCCACACCACAGAAACAATGCAAGTGCTTAAAATTCTGCTACTTTTAAGAAATTGAAGTTCTAGAGTCGCTGCGCCTTCCTGTAGTTCCCTAGCATTCTTAGGTGAAGCATGATAAGTTACATAAAGTTTTTCCATGAAACACGTCAAGCGATTCACTCCTGCCACATTGTTCACTGTGTCACTAACAGACAATGCCAGATAATAACACTAGGAAACTTCTCTTGCATTAGCCTTCTTACACCATTATGCACCCCAAACAACACGGCTACACCATCACAAGTTACAGACAATAAATACTCCTTTAAGTAATCTTCATATAATCCTAAACACTCAAGGTGACTAATTAAAGAGTTTAGAATTCCTCTAGCAGTTACATCTGATGATCCGATCAAATCTAGGAAAAGACTCACAGGAGCCGAAAGTTCAGGAAGAACTACACGAACAATAACAATTAATGTTGTTACTCACAGTTTTCGATTCATCAATAAGTAACGATATTTTGTTCTTGGAGTTCACTATATTGTCTATTAATGTTTTTCTCATTTCATTTGCGATATGGCGCACAATGTTAATGCAAGCATTTGCAGAATGAAGAATATAGCCCACGTTTAGGCCTTTAAGTTCCTGTAAATTTATTTCGTGTTCAAAGTTGTAAATGATTGTTTTCTCCTCGCAAATTTGTAAGTGGTTTAAAACACTTTTCCTGTTATGTCTTTATTATGAGACAAAGTATTTAGGAAAACTTTCTCTTTCGTTTTTTGCTTCAGATTTTACTTTTTGGCACGCTTTGTGACTGCACTCTCCTTTTGATCATAAATCTTTTTTTCTTAATGACATTAACTATTGTTTCCGAGATTCTCCCAAATCACTGATTTTACCATTTGCCCACTCTGCTGACATTTTCGTTCCCATGTGTTTATCGACGGTAAGAATTCCGACATCACGACACACTTTACAGCCCAACATTTTATTCTTACCATACAGCCACTCGTTTTTCTCGCAGAAGTCATTTTCTGCAAAAGTGTCCATCATTTGGGCCAATCATTATCAGAATCTGCTTCCTTTTGACCACTGGATCTTCGCTTTTGGTTTCATGATCCTCTTCACCAAATGTATTTTCGGTGTTAGTTTTCTGTTTTGCAGGATCACAAGTAGATTCAAAAATTTCTGCTTTTTCAGCTTTCCTTTTTTTACTCATTGGTATAACGCAACTACTTATTTTACTCATTTTGAACAATGATTTAACTTAGATTAATTGAAAACTCACGTGTTCACGTGAGTTTTCAAGTAGAAAAGTAGAATTTGTGGAAATACATTACTTCAGATGAAGTATGAGAGATACCAGGAGGGGTCGTCTGAGTAATGCATATTTTCAAACAGAGTTGAAGGATAAATAACCTGTTACTGAGAGAGAAAGAGAGCCACATGCTTTGAAATGATATGGACACATGTCCAGAGAATAAGAGAGGAACGATAGCCATTGAGAATTATGAACTGGTCACCCCCATGGAAGGAGAAAAAGAGGAAGACCAAGGGTTATGTGAAAAGGGGAAACAATGAGAGCGATGGGGAAAAAGAGGTCTACGGGATGAAGACCGAAGGAATCATGGAGAGTGGAATCTGAGATAAGTCAGCTGCTGACAAGTGAAAGGCCTGAAAGAAGAAGAATGCAAACTTTCTGCTTACTAATTGTGAAAGACAATTACAATTTGTTAGACAAACCCATAACGTTATATTTAAAAAGAATATATCATGCAGATTAATTGTTCTAAAAAAATATTATTAGAAAACAGTGACTTTAAACTTATTGAAAAATTATATTTAAGCGCTTTTGGTTTTATTTACCAAATAATACCGTGATGTATTTTGAAAGATTGTTTAAAACATACAGATGAGAGAGAGATTTATGAATTCTGCATAATTCTACATTAAATATATATCCTTGAGAATTAAAAAATCAGTGCAATCGTATTTTAGAAAAAGAAAAGTTTAGGAACAGGATAAACGCAATTGAGTAATAAAATTTGTGCACTCACCTGTTGACAAGAGAACATGAACATTAATAAAATCTGATGACATGCTGACACGATACTACTGAAAGAGGTAAAAAAGTTGGGGCATGAACTCAACAGTGAAATTAGTTTAGTAAAACTTGTGCTGTCACCTATAGATAAGCATACCCACAAACCCCTTGCCAATCATCCACAATTCCACATTAAAACGAAAACTTGTTTCTTCACCCCAACCTCTCAGATCACCTTATCCCTATTTGGTTCAAAGTGATTAGTAATATCATTAATCCCTTAATCCCTTGCTTTCCCTGCCTCTATTTGGTTTAAAGTGACCTGTCATCTATTAATATCCCTTTAAGGATATGCTTACTGTCTAAGGGTAATTGGCACATAAGTATCAACCGTACAGACTGATCTTCCCTAAAGACAAGGTATTCAAAATAACTTTTATATTTGCAAAAATTATAAATTTTTTGTTTTTTGCAAAATTTACGTAAATTAATACGTTGCTTACGAATATACCTATATGAATGCTTAATATATGCTACACAACGAAATTCTCTATATGATGGTAGTTTGTTTGTAGTCTAATGTGCCATATAACAGCAGTATGCCTCTCTAAGGTAATCTTCATGTAGTCATTGATACATTAAAGGAGGCCACATACTACACACATAAGCTATCATACTTATTCTTCAATTCATTCACACTGCTTGCACTCACAACATCCAGTGGCAATCCATTCCAATCAGGCAGCACCCTATGAGAGAAAAATCTAGCGCTCACCCCGTTCTTAGCGCCATTTATTCTCCACTCCAAGGATGCCCTCTTTTCCTTTCCCTACCCTGAAAATTGAAAACTTCCATCAAAAGAAATCCTGTAAGACCTTTCAGAAGCTTATAAGCCTCAATCATACAATTTTCCTTTCCCCTCGTTCTTCAGTTTGCTAGTGCCTCCAGTCTACAAATTCTCAACCTGTCTTCATAATCAGTATTACACAATCCAAATCATTCTGCAATTACTGCATATCAGCAACATTCCTGATTACCCTACCTATCATTGCGTCATCAGGGAATAGCTGTATGTCGCTTTTCATATCCTTCTCCATATCATTAATGTACGGATTGAATAACAGCAGACAGAGCACTGATCCTTTTGGTACACCACTGGTTACCTTAAATCTTGCAGCCTCACACGTCCCTGCCATTCTCTTAGGCACTCTAATATTCTATAATCAAAACCATATTTTTGCAATATTTATATATATTTGCATATTTATGCAACAGTCCACCATGCTGTATTCTCTCAAAACACTTAGCAAAATCCAGAAGTATAATTTTTTTTTTTTTTTATGTGGGCCCATACACAGGAGGTTGGTATGTCAACCTAGAGTACATCAGTACTGTGTATGGGTAGAGGGTTGGGAAAGGAGGAATTTATTTACATTTGATTTGAATGACTTTAAATTGTATTCCTTGGGAAACACAAGTGGGAGACTGTTCCACAGGGCAGCAGTTGCAGGGATGAAGGAAGAAGAAAAGAAACTTGTTCTGTTTGTTTCTAGGTGCACTGTGAAGGGATGTTGTGCAGCAGCTGCACGTGTTCTATTGAGCTTTGTATTGAGCAGAGGAATTATTGATGTTACTTGGATGAGCATTTCCCATGGAAATATTTGTAGAATATACATACTGCAGAGACAATACGTCTGTGTGAAAGTAGGGGGAGAGAGTTGGTAAGGGATGGATCATTGATAAGTCTAATTGCTCTCCTCTGTATTGAGTCGAGCATTTTGAGAGAGCTTTTAGGGGCCCCAGCCCATATGTGAGAGCAGTATTCAATAGTTGGGCGGGTTTGTGATTTGAATAACGTTAGTAGCTGTTCGGGGGTGAAGTAACGTCTTGAGCAAAAGACAAATCGCTTTTCTTGAGGCTGAGGATGCAATGGTTGTGATATGTTTATGCCAGGAGAGGTTTGATGTGAGGGTGATTCCAAGAAGCGAGATCTCAGACTGTATGGAAATTTAGGTATCGTCGAAAAGATACTGGGGAAAAATGGTATAAATCATGGTATATATATATATATATATATCCATTCCCCTTGTCTAGTTCAATGGTAACCTTGTTATAGAATGTGACCAAGTTGCTAAAACATGACCTTCCCTTAGTAAACCCATGTTACTCATTGCAAAGTAGAGATTCACTGTCAATCCATTTATGAAGGCGAGCCCTAACCAATTTTTCCAAAAATCTTCAACATCACTCTTGAGATACTAATTGGTCGATAGTTGGACACATCGGCCTTTGCACCACCCTTGTGCAATGGAATTACCATACATTCATCCATTCATCCATTCCTGATCAAAGGCTGTTTAATAGCCAGTTCAGAAGAACACCCTTCATATCCTAATAATAACAACACTAGTGCTGATATCTCATCAGCCCATATTGCTGAATTCTTATTCACTTTATTCAACAGCTCAAATACCTTGTCCTCATATACCCGCGTTTCTTCATCCAGTGAAGAGGCACCAGTGAGCTCGATGTCGTGTACACCAGGTTGATAGCTTTTAACAAAATGTTGAAAACAATTTTGTTAAAATAACTCATAAGTTGAACAACCTCTTCTGCATCTATAATCCTCACGACATCTGCATTTAGAAGAGTTATTCTTTCATGTTTATTCTTTCTTTTTCTTGTATCATATTGAGAGAATTCTTGTGGGTTGTCTTTAGCACTCAGAACCAGTTCCTTTTCATACTCGACTTTGCTTTGCGTACAACAATTGTGACTGTTCTAGCCTGCTGCTTATAATTTTCATAATAGACATCATCCTTATGGACATTTTATTCCGTCCACATCACCCTTTTCTTACGAAGCTCTTTCTTATAAGATTGCACGTCCATTTCACTCCTATCCTATTTATTCTTCGAACTCTCGGGACATATTCTGATATCGCATCATTTAAGTATTCTTTAAATGCTTCCCATGCACTGTCGATATTCTGCTCATCCAACAACCGATCTCATTCCACTGAACTCAGTATACTCCTCAGTTGGTCATAATTCCTGCTTTGAATTCAGCATATAACCTTTTCTGAATGTAATATTCATAAACTTAGTCACTTCTGAAGTGAGTACTGCCTGATCACTATCACCAACCAGAGGCAGAATAGTTATATCTTTAAATGAAACACCCTCTGACACTATAATGAAAAATCTAACACTTTTTGACCTCGAGTTCCTTCTGTCATATGCTGCTTGAGGAAATTGTTCTGCATCAGATGAATAAATTCATTTTCATCCTTATCATGAGATCCTACTGCTACACGATCAATATATATTTAAAAAAATCTGCTACCTCCTTTTTGTTCGCATGTAGGGAGTAAGCGAGACCGTTTTAGCCCTATCTAACTTTTGGAGAATGAGTGGCCAGTTCAATCTCCACTGGTAGCCAATCAGAGAGAGCTAGCCCAAGGCTATCTCTAATTAATTAGTGCGCAGTGATTCACATGCTGCTTGAGGAAATTGTTCTGCATCAGCTCAATAAATTCATTTTCATTCTTGTCATGGGATTCTACTGCTATCCAATCAATATTTATTTAAACAAAACCTGATAATGCCTTTTTGTTCCCATATAGGGAGTAGGCAAGACCGTTTTAGCCCTATCTAACTTTTGGCGACTGAGTGGATAGTTCAATCTCCATTGGTAGCTAATCACAGATAGCTGGCCTAAGGTTATCCTCTAATTAATCGGTGTGCAGTGAAGAAGGCGGCTAGCAAGTGCTGCCATTCCGTTGTACCTAATTTTAACACAATATTTTTAATGTCTGACAATAGTGTGGGTTCTACGGCCGATTTTCTTGCGTTTACTGGACGAAAAACTAGTTTTCGGGAGAAAAAACCGGAAACTCGGGTTTTTACACGCGACCAGAGATCGACTAACTCGGGAATCGCCCAAAAAAAAATAATAATAAATAAATAAAAGTAATGCTTAGAAATGTTCCTCTAGTCGGCGACTAGATTTGAACTTCAAGACTTTCTCTGTACGGTCAAGCACAATAGAGTGCAAACGCCACTTCTACTCAGCTACCAACCTCTCCAATCAATATATGGATAATTAAATTTCCCCATTACGATTACTCTTTTCGTGCTAATCTTTTCTATTTGGTGATGTGATGCATTTATTCATCACTAGCAACTGATCACCAGGTCTGTAACAACACTTCACTATGGAATTGATCCTGTTAGATTCTGCCTCGCACCAGATGACTTCAAAATCTCTGCCACAAGAAATACCATTAGTAGTAGTACCATCATCGGTCATAACTCTAAATGGATTAAAGTCATCCAATATTATTAACAGTACGTCCCCTTCTCCTATCCTTTCTGTCCTTCCTAAAAATACTGTACCCTTTACACGCGACCAGTTAATATGTCTGACTCTGAGCATCAGCCAGGTCTCACTGATGCCTACAATCTGAGGTCCCAACATATTGACCAAGGCTACAAATATAATTTACTTTGTAACCAAGCAAAAAAAAAAAGCTATCTACAGCATACTAATAAGCAGAGATTAAAAAAAAAAGTTATTGTATCGCTTTTAATATCTTATACAGCCCCAGATAGATTAATGTTCAGAGATCTGGTCACTGGATTTCTTGGAAAGGTAGGAGAGGCGGAATAGATCCAGAGGAAAGTGACCAAGATGGCGGTATGTTTATTTGTGCTAGTATGAGGATAGATCGAAGAATTGCAGGTTATGGAGGCTGGCTGTAGCCTGCAAATGCTTAAGGATTTTATAGGATAGATACAGAGGAAATTTTCCCAGTATTTGATTAGTTTGGAAAAACCAGGGTCATATGTGAAATTTAGTACGAGTGTAATTAGGAAGGTCATGAGGATAAAATTATTTGCTTCAAGAGTAGCGATTGAGGGGAATCAATTTCCAGATGCAATTGTGAGTGCTTTGTTTGGGAATGAGTTCAAAGAAAGATATTGTAGGTATAGTGCAAATGATGATTAGTGCTAATGTCAGTTGTCTCTATGAGGAGTATATGGACTCTGTGAAGATGCCCATAATGATAACGTTTAACATTCGGATGATAAACCAGGTAGAGTACACGTATTAGATCTAATTTAGAATTTTGTAAACAAAAATATCAATTTGAAAGTTTTCAGATACATCAGGTAATAATAGTAAATCCATTTTTAAATATAGCCCAGAATATTCTCCTACAGTGTGGCCCTGTTAAAATAGCATTTGCATTCATAAATGTTAAGCCACCCAAAGAAAAGCATTCCAAGTTTGATTCTAGTCACCATCTAGGAACACTAGAGCAAAGTTTTTCTATCTTTGACCATTTCATAAGTTAGGCTATTTCTGGCACTGCAAAGCAGGCTTTTTCTCCCGGAAACTCAGAATTTTTCTTCCAGTAAACTCATGAATCGATGTAAAACCTATGCTATTTCATACAATAACATATTGCATCAGGGTTGGGGAGCAAGATGTGGCAGTACTTAATTTCCATATTTTCTTCACCAGGTGGCAACTAAAATTCGTGATAGTTTGGTTCATTAAGATTTACTGCTGAAGAAACTCACGCTATGAGGCCAGTGTATTATGCATGTTAATTGCATGTATTCAAATTGCCGGTTTGCCTCCATTCCTCCAGAACAAGAAGCAGCAGGAAGTAATGAACTTAGTAATTATGATAATAACAACAACAAGGTAAGTCAATATAAACCTAAGAAAAAGAAGTGATATGGTATGGTGTTTCAATCTTAAAATTTGTGCTTGACTCATGAGTCACTACTTCTTGTTTCCCGGGGAAGAAAATTAAAGATTTAAAAAATGTAATTGAAAACCAGTAAAGAAAAGTAAAAGAGATGGTAGTTCTGGTAAGAACTGATAATTTATTAGCGACAAATATAGTATGAGAGACAGTGCCGTAGCTAGAGCTTTTGCCGTGCGGGACGATCCCTGAGTTTGCCGCCGCTCTCAGTACACACCAAAAATACTACAAAAAGTCAAAACGACATATAGGAAAATGAATTAAAACACTATTTTTATTTTTGAAGTAAAACTTTAATTCCAACATTCTAAAATGTTATTTTACTTGCTTTTCCGTTAGCAAAATCGTCAAAGTCTATTTCATCACTCAGTTGCTGTTCTGTAGACAGTATGGCAAGATTTCTTAAAAGCAAAGTTCAGCCGGTGGAGGACCTCCCCCTTCCCCCCTCCCCCTTCAGCTACGCCACTAATGAGAGAGGATATGAAAGCTATGTTGGAAAGAGTGAGAAAAAATGTGAGAGTTAAAATTGTAGGTTTGCTACTCAGATACAACAGTGCCGAGTTACGAAGGGCAATGATAGCATATGATTCCATAAGCAGGTTGTGTAGAGGAAAGGAATGCGAGTTTTTATATGCAAGTTCAGTTCATTGAGGAATGTGTTTAATGGCAGAAAAGACGTATAAGAAAGACGGCCTGCATTTGAATTCATTTGGAATCAAGAGCTTGGAAGAATTACTTATTGGTATGAGACCTAATGCAGAGAGAGAGAGAGAGAGAGAGAGAGAGAGAGAGAGAGAGAGAGAGAGAGAGAGAGAGAGAGAGTAAGGGAACTACATCATCAAGGGATGAATGGGAAAAATGTGTGTGAAAGGGGTTCAGCTATCGTATGCAAACGTGATAAAGATATGAATGGCTTTGAACATGGTTATGTATCTGACGAACCTGTGGAAATATATGCTTAGATTTTGGACTTTTTGATTATTTCTGGTCAGGAAAAAAAAAGAGAATGTTATACGACAAGGCCAAATAAATTGCATATCTAATCTTAGGTAATTTGTTATGTCTGTACACAAGCGACAGGAGCATCAGAAACAAATTGGTTGAGTTCATTGCTTTCGTGAATATGACGTGGTCTAAGATTGTTGGCATTAATGAAACCTGGCTATCAGAATCAGATATGGTAACTGGGATCGAGTGCAATGGGTATACTATTTTTAAGAATCACAGAAGAGATAGGAGAGGAGGAGGAGGAGTAATGATATGAAATGACTTAAGTCCAGTTTGAGGCAGAAACGCAAGACAACAATGATGGTAACAATGCCCCATGTAGCAGTGAGTTTGAGGCTATCTGGAGGCTAAAAAACGAAATATATGGTATGATGCTGCTTCAGACCTAGTTGCTGAGTTGCAAGGGACGAAGAAATGCGTCTCTAATTTAGCCTTATGGGCGAGTGATCATTATGGGTGACTTTAATTATCCAAACATTGACTGGGTCGAACAGAAATATCATGATAAGAATGAAGAAGAATTTATTGAATTGTTGAGAGACATTCTCAAGCAGCATGTTGAAGGATCTCGAGGTCAAACAGTGCTAGATTTGTTCACAGCGTTCAGAAGGGAGTACTATTAAGAATATGACTATTTTACCACCAGTTGGTGACATAAACAATGCTGAGCTTTCTTGGGAAGTATCAAATTATATTGATGTTCACACTAGAACAAGTTACATGCTGATCTACAAAGCTGGAAATTATGATCAACTTAGGAGAATAGCCTCAGCAGCTCACTTTTGTGAGTAAGGGCGTGGCAAACCCGAGGTACCTGATGTTGGACCATGCCTTACTTCATGTAATATACATCTGTTATACTATCTGTACACTGGTCCCTCTTCTTCCTACCTTGCTTCTTTCTTTCTTCTCTTCTTGTTCCTTCCCTCGAATCCTATTAGAGTATTCGAGGGGAATCTTTCCTATTTTGCTGGGTCATTTCGTCTTGTCCTAACAGGACATTATCAAACACTGTAACATGATTAGGCCATCAAAATATGTTCATACCGCATCGTCCATCGCGCGTGTTATCAAGGGAAACGTTCGGGTTTGAGGCAGAGGGACCCATTCGAAAAATATATTAGTCTCCCTTAGACACCACTTCTCAGCACACTGCTAGAAAAAACTCCATCAATGGGCCCGCTACCCGTTTGGGGAAGTGTTTATGGGCAGCACAAACAAATTTCTGCAAAAGGACCGAAATGGCAACGAAAACGGCACCAGACTGTGGCTTTAGGCAACTGAAACATCTCTCTGACAGGGAAGGAGTTGGCACTGGTCGAGGAAGCCAAGCATTACCAGATAGACTTCGTCAGATTTCATGTGCAGAGTAGTAGAGCTTCCACCACTTGATAAGGGTTGGAAGCTCTACTACTCTGGTGTGAGTCCGACAATGTCTGCTCAGGCGGGTGTGCGGATACTCACAGCACCCCAGCTGTCAGACTGTGTTGCTGAGTGGATCCCATTGGGGGACGGGTACGTGTGTTAAGGCTTCAGATAAAAAACCATGATTTGGCTATGGTGCAAACCTATGCACCTAATCTGGAGTTAGAATACTCTGCCTTCCTAAAAGAAGTGGATGCTGCTTTTGACAGGGTAGCAGACATGGAATCAGTCCTGCTAATGGGTGACTTCAATGCACATGTTGGAACAGATGACATGGAGGGGTGTGGTTGGGAGGAACAGCGCCCCTGACCTTAACGCGAATAGGTTTAAATTACTGGACTTCTGCTGTACTAACAGCTTGTTCATAACGAATACCTTCTTCCAGCACCGAGAAGTCCATAAGTATACCTGGTACAGGGATATATACTAGAAAAAAGGTCTCTGATTGACTTCTTTATGGTCTCAGCAGACCTATTTTCCTCAGCGTTGGACGTTCGTGTGAGAAGCAGGGCAGAACTGTCAACTGACCACCACCTTCTTGTGTGCACTCTACGGCTTCAGAAACCATATGCAACCATCAACGCTGGTAGGCCTAAGCAGCTATTCAACTGTCACTGCCTCTGCACTCTCATGCCGTAGCAGAAAGCGGCTCGGCGTGGCAACGGGCAGTGAGAAAAGAACACCTTTGTGGAACCAAGAAGTTCAAAAAACTATCCGGGCAAAAAAGGAGTCCTATCTAACATAGCTTAGGGTCAGGTCACCTGAGATGCGTTTGTGGTATGCTGAGGCACAAAAACTGCTGTAGAGGCAAAAGGCTTGTGAATCCTTTGCAAATGCAAAGTATTCTGGCAGACAATCGGCCACCTTCGAGTGAGGAAATCGCGCACAGCAATTGCAATTAAGGCCTCTGATGATGCACTTTTAACAACCGAAAAGGATATTCTCAACACAGATGGGGGGATACTTTGATAGCCTTCTTAACCTGGGTGCCCAGCAGTTGTGGACATCCAAGAGGTGCAGATCGGGGCAATGACTAGCCTCACAGCAGAAGAGTCCATTTAGCAATAAAATCGCTAAAATCTGGTAAGGCTGCTGGCGATGATGAAATTCGGCCCGAAATGCTGAAAGTCTTAAATCAGGACGGTGTTCTCTGGCTGACTCGAGTGTGTCCAGCTGCTTGGATATCTTGGTGATTACGAAAGCAATGGCAGACAGGCATAATAATATCAGTCTTCAAGAAGGGAGACCAGAATGATTGCAGTAATTATCGTGGCATCTCTCTGCTCAGCCTGCCTGGGAAAATGTATGCTAGCTGCTTGGAAAGACGGTGCAGGAGCATAGTTGAGTCAAAGTTCCAGGAAGAACAATGTGGCTTTCGTCCTGGTAGAAGCACAACTGCACAAGTCTTCACTTTAAGGCAAGTCTTTGAGAAATCTTGGGAATATGCCAAGAATGTCTACACATGTTTTGTGGACTTGGAGAAGGCATATAACTGGATTCCTGGATAAGCTTTGGCAAGTAGTACTGGAGTATGGAGTGGATGGCAAACTATTAACTGCCATCAAGTCCCTGTATGAATGCCCAGAGTTTTGTGTTAGGGTAAACAGCAAAAAGTGTGAACCTTTCACAATTTCCGTTGGCCTCTGCCAAAGGTGTGTTCTATCACCCCTCCTTTTCATAATATTTATGGACTGGATTGATAGGCACAGCCGAGGCAATGAGTGTGTCAGAATTGGAAGATGTAGCATGGACGTCTGCTTTTTGCAGATGAACTAGTTCTGCTTAACTCTTCCAGAGATGACCTCCAGCGGACCCTGGATAGGTTTGTAGCTGTTTGTGCAGACGCCGGAATGAAGATCAGTGTGGCCAAAACTGAAACATTTGTGTTCTCAAGACAACCATCCCTGTGCACTCTACATGTAGTTGGAGTCCCAATGAGGCAGGTGGAGAAGTTTAAATACCTTGGGTCCATATTCTCGAATGATGGAAAGTGGGTCGTTGAGCTAGATACTCGAAATCGCTTAGCAAGCTCAATGTTGCGGGAGCTTGAATGTTCGTTAGTATCGAAGCGGGAGTTATGCCAGAAGGCAAAGCTGGCTGTCTTCAATATAGTCTATGTCTCCAGCCTAACCTATGGTCATGAGAGTTGGGTAATGACCGAAAGAATGCGGGCTCGAATCCAAGCGGCTGAAATGAGGTTCCTTCGAGGGGTTGCTGGTTCTAAGTTCTGAATTCTTGTCCTCACTAGTTTCATCATTACCTTGACCACAACTCTAGTGATGCAGATTGGCCTATTATTAGAAGTCTCAGTTTTATCACCCCATTTGTGAAGCAGAACAATTTTGCCATTTTCCACTTCTTTGAAACTTGGACCAATCTAAAATTCATTTTAAAAAGGTAACTTAAAGCTGTTGTTAACTCCCTGAAACAAGACCTGTGGTAATAAATTATCAAGTCCCATGGCTTTGTTATCTCAATTCCTGATATATCTCCTGTTCACTCACCATCAGTGGTCTTTCTCTTATTCTCGCTGCTCTGAAGTTCTGCTTTATGTTACAATCATAATTGGGGAATACTTTAATGAACTTCTCATTTAATACCTCTACTGTATCCTTCTTAGTGATTATCATTCTCCCATTATTACTGATCATCACCATCCTCCATTAATCAATTTTTCTTTTACTGGCCACATATCGAAACTCCTTAGGATTTGTTTTAGCTTCATTTGCTAAGTGTTCCTCATACTGCACTTTTACTACCCTTACCAAGTGATTAAGGTGCAACTGATTTAACTGATTACTGCCATTGTGCTGCTCACACAATGCCTTTTTAACACTTCACAATGCAATCACCCTGAAGTGATAACTTCATGGTCACTTTCACCAAACTGGAGGAAGAGGTACCACTTTATTTACAATAATATTTTCTGATGAGCTAATGAAATCCAAGATCCTCGAACCATCTGTAATCTCTGTTATATACTACTTAAGATACTTGTCCCTCAAAAATTCAAGGAATTTATTCTCTTTCTTTGAAGATGTTGTCTGTTTATTACAGTCTATATTTTCATAATTGAAACCGTCCATAATCATAACTCTTTTCTTATTAGCCAGAACAATTTGCCTAAATATCTACTTATCCGTGCCTTCCATTTTACCAGGTCTACAGCAGCACATTACTAAACATTTCACCCTGTCCACTTCCACTTTCCAACATGCTGCTTCATAATCACTGTCATTATTTGCTCCTTGTATCTCCATCCTAGATGGGCACAACTCCTCTGCCATCATCAATAGCACTCCTCTCTTTTTCCCTTGTCTCTCTCCATGAAAGACTACATATCCCTCAATCTCTATTCCTGTATCTCACTTATTCCAACACGAACTCTATCAATGCTACAATTTCATTCCTCTTGTTTCGAATACTTCTAGCATTTGTAAACATATACGTTAACTCTTTTCTGTTTTTATAACAAGTCCCACTGATCCCACTTCTCAGATATGACTCATGCACACATACCCTGTGAATTTCTCTCTATCATCAAGGATATTAAACCCACCCAATGTCACCTACCCATCCTCGCCTATCTTAATCCTTTCTTGTGCACTCACATATCTGAAACCATCATCTACATTTCTCACACAGTCCCTCCCTGTCTACATTGACTCCCCCATTTCCATGTCCATCTTGTGTTACTTCCCTCTCATTGTCTTCACTCGTGCTACTCAGCTCCCCATTAGCAAAATCTCCTACCTTACCCCCCTGCTTTTCCACAACACCTCTTGTTTCTATTTACTTCAGTAATTATTTTCTCTTGCAGCAACAGTCTCTTCAACTGACTCACACCAAATTCATTTAAATGTAACGCATCTCTTTTATACAGTTCTATCCATTCCTCATATTCATCCCACACATTCACAAAATCAATTCCTTTCTCCGCACACAACTCTGCTTCTATTCTTCATCTTTGTCCTCCTTCTCAACTCCTCATCATCATACCTGGTCAACACGCTGACTACTCACTATATTATCTTTCACTCTCCTTAATAGCCTCCTGACACTCATCCTTACATTTTCCTTGTTACCAGTCAAACATTTGTGCCAACCTATCACTACCAACTCTTTTGCTCATATGCTGTTCTTATCCAATGTTTGGATCATCTTGCTCATTCTACCTCCCGGAAAACAAACCTTGTGCACCTTTTCATTACTGATTTCATCACATTACTGCTCTCAAATCATTAGATATTTTTTTCAAATCTTTCGTCCCATTCTTCCTCAAATTTCCATACTAATCCGTAATTATTTTCAGTTCATTTCTGATACATTTAATACTCTATGCATTAAGAGTTGCATCATCTTTACCAATTCCGCTTTCATCTCTTCATCTCACTGCCATTTACACAAGTCGCATTTTCACTGCTTCGCAAGTCCGCTGTCTTACTGCTCAAACTTATTCAAGCTTATCATGAGTACTAAAGGCTTTTCTTTTTCGTTCACTAATTGGTTTCTTAAAAACGGGACGCTTACTTATGTTTGGGATGCTACATTAAATAGTTCTATTAAAAAAAAGTACACAAACTTGGAAGAGCAGCGCGATATACAGTTGTAGGGCAATGCACGGGGTACACTGGATTAAGAGAGAGAACAATAATGTGTGTGTGCTTCACGTATTTCTCTGAGTCACTACACTCGTCTGTTGTAATTTGGTAGCACCAGGCATAGTCCACTTGGGAAAAATCGTGTATGAGCTGACGTGATTTCGTGTTTTGATGATTTTGTTCTCCTATTCATCTATCGTATATGAACAAATTCGCATACTACAGACACACGTTATAGCAGAAACGACGAAATGATCCTAAAAAAAAAAAAAAAAAAAAAACTCTCATATACTCGGCAATTGCAGAATGGTAGTGGCGCTCTTTTCGCATTAGCGTTGTTATGGAACGACGCAGTGTATGCTTATTGTAGATTGTCATGTTGTGTTGTGTGTTCAAGTTAGATGCGTGCTGTATTTGTATATATGATGAAACATGATTATTTCACTTCTTACGTTATCAGATAAGCGTAACTTCATTTTGTAATTTACAATATTTTTTATTAATTGACGTTGGGCATTGCGGGTATCGTAATCTTTCTTAACATGGATATGAAAAAGTCTGATACTAGTGGGAGCAGCAAAACTATGCAGGTAATATCGGACTTAAGGTTTTTTTTCTCCTCCCCAGCCAAAATTTTATCCCCTTCCTCTTTTGTTGGCTTGATTAATGTTTTTTATATACTAATAGAATGCCATCCTTGTAAATGTGTTGCTCTAGCTTGGACTAATTTTGCTTGACCCTAAGGGCTGGTCTTGAAATTAATGAAAAAATTTTACTGAGGTTAGATAGTAATTTTTATTGTTTTGCGACTATTTTGCAACGAGTTTTAAATTTTAATTAAAACATTACGAAAGAACTTTGAATCCTGTCAGGGACAATAGGTATTTCTTAGGACGTTGCTAAGACAGTCTGGTATCAGACCGCGGCGCTATGATTTCCCCCAAAAAACTTGCTTTTACTTCTGCAATGAGGCACACCTTAATGAGAACACATTCAGTTGAAAGATGCGGAACATTGATCGCATATCCTTTACAACTAAAGTAAACTTTTAAACACCCACCTACAGCTCTAATGTACTATAGTTTACGACCTTTCTTGAGTGGGCATAACATTAAAAAAAAAAAAATGTTTTTCATCATCATCAAATTCTTGACATTTACCACCAAAGGGTGTATAGGATAGGATAGTACTACATGAAATCTTTACTTCATTACTAACTTCCTATGTACAATTTTCCTCCAAATCAATCTGTTACTTGTCAAGGCTCCAACATTGTAAGATCTTATATTTCTATCTTCTAAGACACTTATTACCTTTTAAATCCACCTATATCTTGGTCTTCCTCTGGGTCTTTTTCCTGCCAACTTGGCAGAGAACACTTGTTTTGCTAATCTTTCCTCCCCCCATTTTGTTTAAGTGACCATTCTACCTGAGATTAGCACTGCTAACACATTCCTGGATGCTAACAATCTCAAGTTCTTTCCTTATATCATCCTTTTTAATATGATATTGCCATTGATGCCATCTGTAAGATCTTATATTTACCACCAAGGGGTGTATAGGATTCTTATTACCTTTTAAATCCACCTATATCTTGGTCTTCCTCTGGGTCTTTTTCCTGCCAACTTGGCAGAGAACACTTGTTTTGCTAATCTTTCCTCCCCCCATTTTGTTTAAGTGACCATTCTACCTGAGATTAGCACTGTTAACACATTCCTGGATGCTAACAATGTCAAGTTCTTTCCTTATATCATCCTTTTTAATATGATATTGCCATTGATGCCATCTGTTCATGCCCCTAACTTTCTCACGACTCTCATATCTGTAGTGTCTAGTCTTTGGTCAAGTGTTTTATTTTTAACCCAGCTCTCAGATCCATAAGTTAACATTGCTTTGAACACTGTCTTGTATACAGCTAATTTAGTGTTTTGACTAATTTCTCTCTTATTCCATATAAATTTATTCAGTTGACTTCCTACTATACCAGCTTTGTTGATTCTGTGGTCTATTTCCATATTTAATTTATCAGATTGGTGTCAATTGGTAGAGCCTCTGCTACTAATGGCTCACAAAAAGTTAAGCAAGTTTGAGCGTGGTTAGTAGTTGGAAGGGTTCAATTGTTCGATGAGTCTTTGGACTCCCTGGAGGTTTCAGGGAGATGTCACATAATAATAATAATAATAATAATAATAATAATAAAAAACTTCACTAAAAATTGTGCCTCAGTAGCTGAAATGTTTTACTTGTTCCATAGGTTTTCCATTCACAATGCAGTTGATATTTTCAATGATTCTGCCTATTTTCATTGCCTTTGTGACTTTGGAATCTTGCAGACTTGTAGCGGATTTATTTAGAAGTATAACATGTCAGCTCTCTGCATAAAGCAAAGAGCTGACATTAACGTCTCCAATTTTGATATCGAGTCTAATACCACTTTCCTTCATAATGTCATCCATGTAGATAATGAATAACAGAGGGGATAATGTGCATCCTTGTCTGAAACCAGATTTAACATTAAACCATCTTCCTGTACTTCCTTCAATTCTGACTGCTGACTTACAACTCAAATAAAGACTAAGTATTGTTTGATATAATGCCCCGCTAACATCATACAACTGTAGCGTTTTGAATAGCTTCTCTCTTGACACCTTGTCATATGCTTTTTCTCAATCTACAAAACTTAAATACAGATCTTTGTGATATTCCACGACTTCTTGTAAAGTGAAAATCTGATCCTGACAGCTTCGATTTGGCCTGAATGCAGCTTATTTTTCACAAAGCTTCTGTTCCACAATCCTTCTCAACCGTTTCTCAAGTATACTGGCATAAATTTTACCAGGAACACCCAATAGAGAAATACCTCTGTAATTCTTGCATTCAGTTTTATTTCCCTTTTTATATATGGGTACGATGAGAGCGCTATTCCAGTCATCTGGAATTCGTCCCTCTGTCCAGGTCCTCTGAACTATGCAGTGCAGCCAAGACTTTTATACCTCCATACATGAGATTTTCTGGTTGAATATCATCTACTCCAGCTGCCTTTCCACATTTCAGACTTTTGATCACTTTTTCTACTTCAAGTATGGATATGCATTCCTGATTGCATGCCTGGTCAGTATTTTTTATCAGTGTGCCGTCATCACTGCTAGTTCATTTGGCAATTTTTCAAAGTAATTACGCCATACTTCAAGGATATCTTTTTCTCCAGTCAGTACCGTCAACAGAGTGTAGCATAGAGGCAGTCTGCCTCATGGTGCGGCTTAATAAGTGCACTCAGCCAATATATTCAGCCATATTGCGGTAGGCACCATTGCTATACTAACAAGTGTAGAAAGAAGTTTTTCCAAGCTTAAACTGATTAAAAATTATTTGCGAACAGCAATGACCCAAGAAAGACTGGTTGGTCTAGCAACTATATCGATAGAGGCGGACATAGCTTATAATTTAAATTTAGAAGAGCTTATTATTATTATCATCACTGGCAACTCCAAGGAGTCGACAGAATCATCGAGGGAGGCCCTGAACATCATGTCGAGAACAACTGTTCGACATTCACACAGTATCTATCATACCTCGCCTTGAACTCATTCACACACAGTCATGGCACCCACAACAGACTCTGGCAGCTTATTCCACTCATTCACCACTCTCCAAGTTAAAAAAACCTAGCTCTAACACCATTGCTAACCACACTCTTGCCCAGCTTCCATGTATGGCCCCTAGTCCTCCCACCACCAGTCCTATTCTCAAAAATATCTTCTGTATTAATCTTATAGAAACCCTTCAGTAATTTGAATGTCTCAATCATATCATTCCTTTTCTGCATATCAACCAATTTCTGCAACCCACAAATCTTCAACCTGTTTAAGGTTCATTCCATAGACCTGCTATCATCTTGGTCACTTGTCTCTGGATCCTCTCCACCTCCTCCCCATCCAGAAGAAACCTTGGCACCCATATCTGGGCACAGTAGTCCAGATGGGGTCTTATATACATATTATACAGAGGAACAATAACTTGCTTGTCTCTGCTTGTTAAAGTATTTTTCAGCAACGAAGTGATTTGATGAGCTGATTTAGCCACTTTTGCGATGTGCCTACTAAACTTCAACTCCCTATCCACCAATACTCCCAAATCTCTGGCCTCATCAATCTCCTGGAGTACGGTTCCATCAATATGATATACTGCTGCTAATCTTTTCACCTCAAAATGCATAACCTTACACTTTGCCACATTAAATTGACATCCATTTTCTTAGCCCAGTCCTCCAAACCATCCAAATCATCTTGCAAAATTTTGACATCCTGTGCATTCACTATTGCTCTACCCAACTTTGCATCATCAGCAAACAAGTGAACACTTCTTCTCAGATCCTTTTCTATATCGTTAATGAACAAATTGAAAAGTAGTCGTCCTAGAACAGAACCCTGTGGCACACCACTAGTCACAGGCTGCCTTTTGGACTCTACTTCTGAATAAACCACTCTCTGATATCTCTGCATCAACCACCTTCCTATCCATCTCACCAACCCTATATCCATCCCCATATGCTGCAGTTTACTGATTAGAATTCCATGTGTTATTCTGTCAAAGGTCTTAGCAAGGTTTAGTAGAATCACTGTAAACCCATTACCTTTATCCAGTTCAGCCGTCACTGTGTTATAAAACGTGAGCAAGTTACTGAGGCACGATCTACCCTTCACAAAACCATGTTGTCCCCCATACAGTATCCCATATTCATCTATCCAATCCTGTATTCTTCTCTTGACTAATTTCTCCAAGACCCTGACAACGATTCCTGGTATGCTAATCGGTCGGTAATTTACAACAGCAGTTTTGCAACTTCCTTTATGCAATGGAACTATTTTCCCTTCTTTCCACCCCCTTGGGACTAACCCAGACCCGAGACTCAAATTAAAAAAAATGGTCAAGGGCACTGGCAATTCTTTAGCCGCTTCACGTATGACATGAGATGGTATACCATCCAATCCCACAGATGTATTGACATTGAGGTTTTGTAATAGACTATTCACCTCCACTTCATTCACCACAATTTCCGTATAATCTATTGGTTCATTCATTCCTGCAATGTCACCACCTGGATGATATACTCTTGCAAAGTGCTCGCTCAGTAATTCAATTATATGAACTGATTCGGTTACCTCCCTACCATCGTAATTCTTTAAAATCATTCTGCCATATACATTTTTTCTTTTACTTGCAACATATCGAAAAAACTGTTTGGGATTCTCTTTAGCCTGCATGGCTAATGTTCTTTCTTAATCCGCTTTTGCTTTTCTTACCACACTCGTTACCCTTCTGTCCTGCGATTTATACCGTTCATGTGCCTGCCGGTCACCTTTCTCCTTAAATTCCCTGCATAGTTGTTTATTTTTTTGCAGCTCAAGCTTAATGGTCGCACTCTAGGTATACAATCAGCCATTGCCTCATGCAAACACTTCTTAACCGCCTCCCATGCACTATCAACATCTAGCCCTTGCAGCTTTACATGCCATGGCACTGAACCAATCCAACTCCTAAGCTTGTCATACTTACCAGCCTGATAATTCCACATGTATCCTGTCTTAATTTTAAATTCCACATCTTTAGCCACCTCCCAAATCAAGACCCTATGATCACTCTCACCAATTGGTGGCAATGTGTTCATATTTGTTTCAGCCAAATTCTCAGATACAATTACTAGGTCAAACTCTCTCTGACCCATAGTAATTTTCATTACATGCTGTCGCAGATAGTTATCCCTTAATAACCGCATAAAATCCAATTCTTTCCTCCCATGTGTCCTCTCCTCCTTCCGATCAATGTTACCATAGTTGAAATCTCCCATAATAATTACCCTCCTTCCACTCATTTCTTCTATTTGCTTATGCATACTATCTCCACCATCTATTCCATCACCTGGTCTATAGCAGCACCCAACTGTATATTTTGTTCTGCTAGTTTCAGTCTCACACCAAATAGCCTCAAATGTGCTCTTTTCTCTATCCTGCAGTTCCACTTCTATTCTTCTTGTCTGTAGCTCATCAGCTATCATCAATAACACTCCCCCCCCCCGTCACTCCTGAACACACCATACCCCTTACATTCAATCCCACTAGCTATATCATCTTCTGTCAGCCATGTTTCACTAATGCCAATAACCTGTGGCCTGGAGTGCCAACCAAGGCCAAAAATTCTTCCTTCTTGTTCCTAATGCTTCTGGCATTAGTATACATGAATTGCAGACGTCCATTTGTCCCATACCTATTTTGATGCCTTATACTAACTATCCCATTCTGATTGGTTGTCTTTCGTACTCACTTGGGCATATTACACACACATTCATACACTCAACTGTCTCCCTAAAGTCTGCATATCTACTCTCCCCCCTCAATAGCTCTAATTTCCCTGATTCTGCACATCCACTACATTCAACAACATCTTTTCAAGTCTCCGTACACCAAATCCATTCAAATATAAACCATCCATCTTATATAAATCCTTTCGCCCATCGAACTCACTCCACACGTTCACAAATTCCACACCACTCCTCCTGCATAATCCACGCATAAATTCATTAGAAATTATGGCTCTCATTCTATACTCTTCACTGTCATACCTTAGCAACAGACTCACCATCCTAACTCTCTCACTCTTCTCTTTTGCTTCCTCAATCAATTCCTTCAAATCCTCTCTCATAGCCATTTTGTCTCCTTTCAGATCATTTGTACCTGCTACTACTATCAATTCTTTCACCTGCTGCTTTTGCATTCTAATTGACTCGCTTTCATCCTTAACGTTCACACTAAGTTGGTACGACTAGACAGCTTTATTGTGTGATATCTCTGTAGAGCATTATATTGTTATGTAATCGTTTTGCATTAGTGTTTCAGTTGTAATAAAAACAAAATAGCAATTGGAGGTTTTTTTTTATATTTTTGTCTTATAATCCATCAGCAGCAATATTTAATTGTTTGCCTCAGGGTGCGATCTAATTTCCGGGTGACGGCCTTGTTTCCAGCTTCATATCACCTTTATCATCTCTAATTCCTTTTACAGCACTCTTTCCTCCATTTTTGAGCTTATTCAACAACCTCCAGAATATCTTGCCACCTTGATATTTATTTTCTGTGTTCTTACCAAAGTCTTCCCATGGCTTTTGTTTAGCTAGTTACACAGTGCTTACATTTGTCTCTGTATTCTCTAAGAGCACAAGCTGACTTATTTGCTAGGAACTTTTGATATGCTTTCTTTTTTTCCTTCACTTCCTCTTTAACTTCCTGTGTTGCATTGTGATTTTTCTATCCTTGCAGACAACCTCACCACATGCCTCTCTGGCTGAATCAGTCAATGTTTTCTTCAGGGTTTGCCACTGAATATTTGGTTTCTGTTCTCAAACTCTTTCATTTTTTGTTGAATAATGTTTGTATATTTTAGTCTACAGTTTACATCTGAGAACTGCTCAACTTTTATTCCCTTAAAAACTTTCATACATGATCTTCTTTTTAATATGAAATTCAATTTTATCCTGCTCAGGACTACATGATGATCACTTCCAATTTCAATCCTCTGTACACTCGAGAGTCCTGCACCAGACAGAAAATATCACTATACAATAACATAGTCAATGAGACTTTTCTTATTCCTTGTGTCTTCTCTCCATGTGAATTTGTTCACATTTTTATGTTGGAACACTGTGTTAGTAATAACCAGCCCATATCCTGAGCAGAAATCCAACAGATATTTGCCATTATTATTAGCTTCTCTTTTCTCCAAATTTTCCCAAAATATTTTTGTATGTTTGACAATCAAGGACCAACTTTTCCTTTTTCATTGTGTCAGTTGCTTTCTCTAAAGCTTCAAAATATTCCTCCACTGCTACCCTAGTAGAACCTTCTGTGGGACCATAGGCACAAATAAGTCTCATTGTCCAGTTTCCCACTCTCATGTTGCCCACATCACTCTACTTGAGACTGCCTGCCATTCAAGAAGATTAGCCTCGAATTTAGTGTTGAATACAATGCCTACTCCTTCTTTCCCTTGATTGTCATTGCCTGAATATAACATTTTGTATCTATTGCTCAGAAAGATCTTGCCAGTTTTTGTCTTTTTTGTTTCAGTCACCCCTATTATGTTGATCTGGTACTTATCTAATTCCTCAGCTAGCTCCATTTCTTTGCCATTCAGGCTTCTTATCTTAGTACCGATCTTGAACTCTGGTGAGGTTGAGTTGGGGTGTGTTTTAGGATTTGTTCCTGTAGCTGACTTTTTGCTGTTCGCCCTGGTTCCCTGGCGAAAACAATGGGGGCCTTGTTTAACCAGGCTTACTAAACAAGTTACCATCATTTGGTCTGACCCAGGACTTGTATTTGGATTGCCAGCTTTCTTCTGGATGCACAATGTGTGTGTGATAGTGGATGGCTCCCTATTCTCTCACCATTCAATTAATGCTGTGGTTTCACAGAGTTCTGTCCTCTCACTAATCCTCTTCTGGCTATATATCCACAACCTACTTCAATTGACCTCCAACCCAATACACAGTTTTGTAGATGACAGCACACTACACTCCTCACTTTCATTTGATAAACCTTACCCTCAATTCCTATCTCCAAGCCATCCTACGATGGGCAGATAACCTCATCAATTTTAATGCTAATAAAACCCAGTTCCCATAAAAAAGAACCATTTTTTCCCAGTATCCTTTTTTTGACAATACCCAAATTTCCAGACAGTTTGAGATCTCTCTTCTTGGAATTACCCTCACATCAGACCTCTCCTGGCATAAACACATCACAACCATTGTATCCTCAGCTTCAAAAAAACTAGGATTTCTCTTTCACTCAAGACATTACTTCACCCCTGAACAGCTGTTAACATTATACAAATCACAAATCCTCCCAGCTGTTGAATACTGCTTCCACATATTGAGTGGGACCCTGAAAACTGAAAAGCTCTCTCAAAATGATTGACTCAATACAGAGGAGAGCAATTATGAGGGTGGTCTGAAAAGTTCTCATCCTCGACCATAGATGGCAACACTATCAGCATGATTTTTTTTTCTAAGTTGGTACATCTGTCATAAGCATCCATGTGAAATTGCAAGTCGTTCTATCAAGTAGTTTGTTTTATACAGCTGTCTGAAGTGAAAGTGTTGTCTGTATCCCTTGAAATGGATAATATCGTGCGGTTATAAAATTCTTTGTAAAAGAAGGTTTAATGCGAAAAGAAATTCATTCAAAGTTCATAAAAGTTTATGGGCACTCTTCTCCTTCATTTTCGACAATTAAGAAATGGGCTGCCGAGTTTAAACATGGCCGTACCAGCCTTGAAGATAATCCACGTGAAGGATGTCCAAAAAGTGTAACAACACCAGAAATCAGTGAACAAGTGCACAATATTGTATTGGATGACTAGCAAGTCAAAGTGCATGAAATTGCTGAGACTGTAGGTATTTCAAAAGAACATGTAGGATATATTTTGCATGAATAATTGCAAATGAAAAAGCTTTGCACAAGATGGGTGCTGCGCTTGCTCACAGCAGATCAAAAATGTACTCACACTCCAGTTCTTGGAGCGTTTTAACAATAATAAAACTGATTTCATGCATCGATTTATTACTATGGATGAGACCGATTCACTATTACACACCAGAATCCAAACAGCAGTCAGAACAGTGGACAGAAGCCGGTTGTTCAGCGCCAAAGAAGACAAAGTCGGTTCCATCAGGGCATCGGTGTTTTGGGATGCCAAAGGCATTTTGTTTATTAATTATCTTGAAAAGGGATAAAACAGTAACCAGGGAATATTATTCGAATCTTTTAACCAAACAGATGAGGAGGGGCTGGCAGATGAAAAAATTCATGAGAAAAGACCCGGTTTGCCGAAGGAAAAAATCATCTTTCATCAGGACAATGCACCTGCCCACAAAGGTGATTTGGCAATGGGAAAATTAAGGGATCTGCATTATGAATTGTTTTAACATCCACCCTATTCCCCAGATTTGGCTCCCTTCAACTGATGTCTCTTCTCAAAACTAAAACTCTTCCTCGCTGGTCAGCGTTTTTCTTTGAATCAAGAAGTGATTACAGCTGTAGAGGGGTATTTTGCAGAACTTACTGAGACCACTACAGGGACAGGATGATGGCACTGGAGCATCGCTGGAATAAATGTATTAGTCTTAAGGGAGATTATGTTGAAAAATAAAAATAATTTTGATATAAATTTGTTTTTCATTGTTAGTCTGAGAACTTTTCAGACTACTTTCATAAACTTATTAATGACCCATCTCTTACCAACTCTCTCTCCCCCCACTTTCGCACAGACATTTGGTTTCTGCAGTATGTATATTCTAAAAATTCTGGCTTTCATAATCTGTTCTTATCTTTTAACTAACTGAAGTCACTACTGCACTTCGTTATCACAGACTTGCACATTTGTTATTGGAAATATTTTCATTGGAAATACTCAGTACTAAGCTTGTTGGAACACGTACAGCTGCTGCTCAATATCCCTTTACTGTAAACCTAGAAACAAACAGAACAAGTTTCTTTTCTTCCTCTGTCATCCCTACAACTGCTGCACTGTGAAACAGTCTTTCCCCAGCCGTGTTTCCCAAGGAATACAATTTACAGTCTTTTAAATCGAATGTAAACAAGTTCCTCCTTTCCCAACCCACTACCCATACATGGTACTAATGTATTATAGGTTGATCAAGCAACCTCTTGTGTATGGGTGCAACATAAAAAAAAAAAAAATACCTGGCGATGCCCGAGCCAGCATGAAATTCTCTAATGTTGTACCATCATTTTATATTTTGGTTTAAGCCAATAAGAATACAATTAGGTTGGCTAAATTCCAAATTGCCAGCTCCTCCTCTTTTGTTCAGTATCCAGGTAGATACCTAACAGGGTGCACCAAGAGAAGGTGATTAGGATTGGACATTAGGTTAGAAGGAAGCCTTGGTTGGTTCTCCACATTCCTTTAAAGGCTATGTGGAGGTCTCCTCTCAGTTATTCAACTCTAACCCTTAAGCAGCCCCTTTTTTTTGTTTTTAACTCCCAAAATTTTATAGATCAGTGCCTGAACTTGTTGCTAAGAAATCAGCAACAGTCTGCTATACCAGTACATCAATACTTATGCCTTTTTACATTGTTGGAAAAAAAACAACAAAAAACAACTTTGCATAATAAAAGAATAATTTAAATTAAGAAGTCAATAAGCAAGCTAGTTTACATATTATATTTTTAATATGCAAGCCCAAAGTGCTCTGGCTTTCATAATCTGTTCTTATCTTTTAACTAACTGAAGTCACTTCGTTATCACAGACTTGCACATTTGTCATGCTGACATGCAAATCTAAGCATATATCTGTAAAGTATCGAATTATTGCATGTTTCAGTATTGCTAGTAGATATTAAGAATCGGACCTACTGGCAAGCAACCATTGCAAATGCAACTCATGTTCTCCAAATTGTTAATGGATTTATATATTTTCATAAACCTTGATATGAAGCAATGTAATAGTTGACCACTGAGTTTCATTAACTAATTAGTACCGTTTTGAAGAAAATGAAGCAATCGTGCTTGAGGGGGCGGGGATGGAAAGAAATAGAATTTTCACTGGATATTGTCAAGTAAACATTAACAAATTGTGATATTTCTAGCAACTAGTAAATTTAGCTTGAGATGCATTTCATTTATTTTTTTTTTAAATTGGTCTTTCATTATGGTAACAAGTTTCATGTTTTCTGCATGTTTATCATTCCCCCGACTTCTTTCTAATCAATTAAAGCATTTTTTTTCTTTTTGTTATAAACTTTCTTTTGCATGTTTGTTTCTTATTTCAAATGATTTAACATGAAGTTTCTTTATAAAAATAGTAATATCAGTTAGCTTAATAAATTCACAGTAAATACTATTGAAGATAGTCAGGCATCTTAGTACCTACATGGTAATCACTATGTGAAGTTTAAATAAATGCATTTTCCATTCCTTTAAACCACACACACACACAGGAAACATACAGATAAGGAGAATCCCCTTTCTGTAAATTAAGTTTTTAATAGCATCACTGTTGATAAATGCAGGCTTGGTCAGCGAAGTAGATAGTGTGTATGACTGAGTAGGTTGTGGGTTTGAATCCAGCTATGGGCATAGATATTTTGTGACATTATAGTATAGCTCACCACTCTGCAACAAACTTTACCCCTTTGTTTCTGATACTCCTGGCATTCTTGTACAGACAAAATCCTAAAAATCCTGCATGCTCTTTGTGTGCTCACTTCTGTAGTGTGTGTGACCCAGATGGAAAACTTGCATATCTTTCTATCTATGTAATGCTTTACTTATGCTGACATTCTTGCACATGTTTAATAAGTCCAAACTGGATGAACATTACAATCATTCAATCTTCATAATTATTTCCATGATAATGCATGTTCCTATCATTAACACAGTTACACAAATACCCACTCTTTCTCTCAGTTTTTTACTATTCCTCCCATCATAAGATAGTTTCCCTGACTCTGTTAGGTTTCATACCAATTAGTAATTTGTCAAGACTTCTGATACCAAACGTATTCAGGCGTATGCTATCCCTCTTATACGGATTCATTTTTCTCTCAAACTCACTTCACACATCCAGAAACTTGCATCATTCCTTTTGCACAGCCTACATGTCGACTCATTTGCCATTATAGACCTTGTTAATTCATTTCTATCATAATCTAGGTAATATACTTAGGATTGTCATTTTGTTGCTCTTCACTCTTGCTTCCAGCAATCCTTTCATTTCCTGTCTCATATTCGACTTATCACATTAAGTCATTCATACCTACTAGAATTACCATCTCTGTTGATTTTCTTTTCTATTTTTCAATTGTATTTGCTACATTTTTAATTTTTGCTTTGGGAAAACTTTAAATATTAACCTGGTTATCAATCACATGTTTTATGGTAGTTGCCATAGTATATAATATCTTTCTTTTTATAATGGGAATGTATATGCTCCAACTTTTGTAATAGTGTTATAAAGCATGGCTTTATAAAGGGTAGGTCCTGTCTTAGTAATCTATTCACATTTTATATTAAAACAACAGTGGAATTGGATAAAGGAAATGGCTACACCATGATACTGGTGGACTTTGTAAAGGCTTCTGACAGTGTACTACATGGAAAACTATTACAGAAGTTGGAGCAAATGGAAATGGATATGCTCCAACTTTTGTAATAATATTACAACATATATTATGGTATGGCAACTATACCATACCATGTTATATGGTATGATATAGTATAGTTGCCATACCATATAATATCCTTCTTTTTTATAATCGACTTTACCCATCTTATTTTCATTATGCAATATCTTATCTAATTTCATGCTTTGTTGTTTCTCAATTTGCTGCTTAATTTTCTTGTCCTCCCTATGTATCTCTAATTGCCTCTTTATTTCATGTAATTCCTGCATCATCTGTCTAATATTGTGTTTTAATTTTATGATTTCAGAGGCTAATTCATTTTCATTATCTTGAGTCAAGTTTTGTCTTCAATAGGGCAAGCCTTGTTGTTCTTGGCTTTTCTGTTCTTGTTAAAGTTCTGTTTTTGGTGCCATTTCACAGCTTTATTTAATATTGCAATATCTCAATAAAAATTTGTTATGAAAACACCAAATACTATGTATACTACAAAATACTAATTTTCTAAGAACAATAATACAAATAATACACATAAAAATCGTCAATTTTACATGAGCACTAAACAAACTGGCTGCACACAGTGTAGCCTCAAACCCAAATTATTCACAAATTCTAATTTTTATATTTTTGTAGACTATTTTCTCACTTGCTTCTTTCTATGAATGTTGGAATAAGTGAAACATGGTTGAATGAAGATGATATCCTAACAGGAATAGAAAGGGAAGGATACTATTCTTTTCACGACGATAGAAAGGACAGGACAATAAGTGAGGGGGGGGAGTTCTACTGAGGATAGTAGGGGAATTATGTTCACATAAGGTAGACATGAAAGAGGGAGATAGTGGCAATGGTTATGAGGCAGTGTGGTGTAAAGTGGAGGTTGACAGGAAGACATATTTAGCTAGATGTTGCTATAGGCCAGGGATTGTGGAAGGTGGCGATGAAGAAATGTATAAACAACATGGGTTAGTGAACAAAGGAAGTGTAATTATTATGGGCTATTTTAATTATGGTAGTATAGACTGGAATAAAGAGATAGCATTTGGGAATAAGGAAAATGAATTTGTCGAGTTTTTGAGAAATAATATCTCGGGCAGCATGTAAAGGAGGGCATGCAAGATTGAGAGTTTTAGATCTGATCATTTCATCAGAGGATGTAATTGTGAGTGAGGTTTCACGTTTTCCTCCAGTTGGTGAGAGTGATCATGAAGTGATCACCTGGGTTGTGACTAGCCATATGCAGACTTCTGTGAGGAAAGGATACATGTGGAAGTACAAGGCTGGTGATTATGACAAGCTTAGGAGACAGCTTGGAGCTGTAGCATGGAAAGGAGGAGTTGAGCAGTAAGGAAATAAATGCTGCTTGGGAACTGACAAAGAAATATAATATAGCATCAATATGTGAATGTATTCTGAAGGTCAAAAGGATGAATACAATAGGTGTAAAATGGATGAATGAAGGGATTAAGCATGAAATCTGAAAGAAGGTACTTTGGAATCAATACAAGATGAATAATGATAATAATCAGTTACATGAAGAGTATAAAGAACAAGTCAGGAGAGTGACTGACTTAGTGAGGACACCAAAAAGTGCAGCATGAGCAGAAATTGACAAATCAGGCAAAGAAAAACCCTAAAGAGTTTTTTTAGATATGTGACAAGTAGAAGGAAGAATGATTATGGTAAGATGATGTTAATGGATAAAAATGATAGAATGGTAACTGCTGCAGATAACATTGTTGAGGTATTTAGTGATCAATTTATAAGCATGTTTCATCCTCATCAGGGTTGAATCATGAGGAACTTAAATTTAGAAGGCATAGGAAAGGATGGCTTAATTGTGATTGACCAGTAGGTATTTGAGGAAATACTTTGATGTCAATAAGGTGACAACATTTGATGACATATCATCACGTATCATAAGGGAATGTTCCAGGGAATTGGCAGTCACACTGGCATGCATGTTTAATAAGAATCTTACAACAGCACAGGTTCCAAGGGAGTGGAAAGAAGATATATTGTTCCACTGCATAAAGGTGGTGATAAGGCTGTGGCTACACATTATAGGCTAATCTGTATATCTTCACTGGAGTTGGTGCAAGTACTACAGAGATTGGTGAGAAGTAGGATACAGAAATGGGTTGATAACAGTTGTATTCTCTGTAGTTATCAACATGGGTTTGTTAAAGGAAGATTGTGTTTCACTAACTTATGCATTATAAGAAAGTGACAAATGCCTTGGACAAGGGAGATGCATGTACAGTGGTATATACTTAGATTTTGCAAAAGCTTTTGATAGACTGCCACACAACAAGCTGTTAAATAAATTGAAACAGATAGGATTGGATAACAAACTTTTGAGTTGGATCGTTGACTGGCTGTGAGATAGGTATCAGAAAGTTGTATATGGGGGTGTAGTATCCCAAAAGAGGAAGTGGTGTGCTGCAGGGGTCCGTTTTGGGACCATTGTTGTTTATATATTAATGATATTGGAATGGGTTTAACTAGTGATGTGCAGCTGTTTGCATATCACTGGAGAACATAATGCACATTCAAGCAGATGTTATGGACTTACAGGAGGACTTGAATAGATTGCATGAATGGGCATATTAGTGGAAATATCAGTTCAATATTGCAAAGTATAAGGTTTTGAAATTTGGTAAGCAACAATGATATGCAAAGTATACACTTGGTAGAGGAGATGAGAGATCTGGTGGTGGTGGACAAGGACCTGAAATTCAGGGGCCACATTGCATAAGTTGTGAAGACATCACAGCAGATAATGGCAATGATGCAGAGGAATCTGGCCTTCAGAAATAAAGAGGTTACAATGGCATTGTAACAAGGCCTTATATGGATTATTGTGCACAGATTTGATCATCAGGTTTTCATGGTGATATGTTAGAAAGGTTCCAGAGAAGATTCACAAGAGTGGTCAGTGGCCTTTGGAATGTGGAGTACAAGGACAGATTGAGAGAATGTAAATTGCAAAGCCTCATGAATGCTAACTTTTGGTAATTTTAGATGTGGATGCCCATTAACCAGCAAGTCATTGCTTGCTGGTTAATGGGCATCCACGTCACACCAAACCAAAAACCCCTTGAGCATAAATTCTTCATCCTCGAATATTTCAGGGACTCTAACATAGTTCCAGCCAAGTACTGATTGATACAGATACATGATACTAGTGTAAATGTTCCAGTGTTTTTGATCATCCATATAACAGGTGAAAAGCAAATAGAGAAAATGTCACCCTTCCTTATTCAACAGGGTTTGGAAGGACTGGCAGGATCTCCCAAACTTAAGAAATTATGTTCTGGTGATATCCTTGTGGAAACACATTGTGTCAGCAACATTTCTAGAAACTACTTGGAACATCAATGGGTGGAATATCAGTCATCACAGTAACACCACATAAAACACCAAATTCTTGTATAGGAATGATATCTCCTTGATGTTCCTGATGAGGAGATCTTCAAAGCTTAAAGATCAGGGAGTGACAGGTGTGAGCTGCATCCTGATATGTAGGGATGGTCACATGGTTCAAACCAGGAATATCATCCTTCCTTTTGATGCACCTTAGCCTCCAACATCTGTAAAAGCATAGAGCGTACATTGCTAAGATGCTTTAAATGTTTGAAATATGGGCATGCCCAAACTGCCTGTTGTGGCTCTACTATCTGTTCTTAGTGTGGTAGTAAAGAGCATGATAACAAATCTTGCTCTGCAAAAAAGCCAAATATGTCAACTGTCAAGAAGATCATTCAGCTTACTCTTGTGTATGTCAGAAGTGGAAAGATGAAAAAGAAATACAAATAATTTAAACATAATAAAATATATCATATCAGGATGCAAAAAGGAAGTTAACCACTGCTACACCTGTTTTGAGATCCTCTTATGCTGAAAAGGTGGCAGTTAAGAAAGTGTCACCAGCATCTCAAACACGTCTATTCCACCATCTGATAATTTCACCATACCTGAACTTTATAATCGTGAGTGCTTGTCTGTTGAGCACATCAATTACATGACCTACAGTCTTACTCCAGAGACAACTTCAAAAATGGTTCCATTCAATGAGAACCCATTTGTCAAAAAAATTATGCCAAAGATATCACTTAAAAATAAACCACCAGACACCCCCACAAAAAAATGGATAGTTTGTTATCCACTGAAGGTAAATTAAACTTGCCAACTAACCCTGATACACGAGATGTATTAAATATTTTAGAGGAAGAGATGGACACTGGCCTTCCATACTTCCCAAAAATAACTGATAAATATAAACCTGACAAAGGTAGGCCATCAATCTCCTGAAAACTAGACAAGTCTATAAAGCTAAAACAATAAGAAAATTATTGATAAGAAAATTAATAGAACTGTTGTGCGCTTTGCCAAAATATTGTTGATATCAAGATTTTGTTGCAGAAATGCAAACTTTTCTGTTTCTGTCTACAGGAAACATACTTAAGACCCAGTGAGGACCCTATCTTAAGGAATTTCACTGTTATATGCTTGGACAGAACTGGAGTTGGTCCTACTCATGGAGGAGTAGCTATGTTAGTGGGCAGTCATATTCCTTTCCATCAAGTCCAACTTAATAGGTGCTCTGGAAACAGTAGTGATTTGCCTATCTGTGGGATTTCTTATTGTATGTTCTCAGTTTGTTCAATTTATTTACCACCAAGTGCTGAGTTAAATTGATCCTGATCCCCTTATCCTGCAACTGCCTGAACCCATACTTCTTATGGGTCACAGAGTATTGTGACTATTAAAGTCACAATACTCTGTGGGATATTGGCAACACAAATAGACAAGGCCTAATCATTGAAAAAATCCTTGTCAACAATGACCTCTCCCTTTCGAATAATAGACTCAATACTTTCTTCCATATGCCTACCCACTTATATTCTGCAATTTATCTTACAGCTCCTCTTTTGCTCCTCTTCCATTCTTCCACTGCTTGTGGGATGTTGAAGAAAACATATATGGAACTTATCACTTTCCTGTTCTTTGCATAGGGTCTTCATGTTTCCCTACATGGATGCCCATATGGCAAATGGACCATGCTGACTGGAATACTTTTTCCCATCTTGCAAAATTTGATGTTGATACCATCAGTCAAAGATCTATTAATGAAGCAGTAAAGTATGTAACAGGCTGCATTTCCAGGCAGCAGCAACAGCCTCCATTCCAAGAACATCATTTCAATTTTCACTCTGTCCAAAGCCTTTGTGGAACCCAGAATTGCAGACAGCAAAAAAAGATCAATTCTCAACTCCTACACTACCTCGAAGACACCCAGCTATTAAGCAACCACCAGTATGGATTCTGTTGCTGGCAATCAACAGAAGATCTACTCTTATATATCACACATCTATGGACAAATGTCATGGAGAAATTTGGCGAATCTCAAGTGCACTTGATATCTCTAAAGGTTTTGACCAGGTCTGGCACAAAGGCTTACTAAGCATACTCCTATCATTTGGGCTATCTCAGGACTCCTGCATTTGGATTGCCAGCTTTCTGTTCTGGCGCACCCTATGTGTGATGGTAGATGGTTCATTATCCTCTCACCATCCAGCTAATTCCAGGATTCCACAAGGTTCTGTTTTCTCACCAACCCTCTTGCTTCTGTATATCAATGACCTACTTAAGTTGACCTCCAACCCAAATACACAGTTTTGCAGATGACAGCACATTGCACTTCTCCCTTTCATTTGACCAAACCTCACTCTACACAACTCACTTCAACCTACAGAACATCAACCACCACTGCCCTCAATTCCAATCTCCAAGCCATCCTCCAATGGGACTCAGATAACCATGTTTCAGTGCTAGTAAAACCCAGTTCTGTCTTATTTCTCACAAAAAATGAACCATTTTCCCTCAGTATTATTTTTGATAACACTCAAATTTCCAAACAAGATAAGATTTTTCTTCTTGGAATTACCCTGACATAAACACATCACAGCCATTGCATTCTCAGCTTCCAAAAAACTAGGATTTCTCTTTCACTCAAGACATTGCTTCACCTCTAAACTGTTAATAATCTTATACAAATCCTTCCAGCTATTGAATACTGCTCTCACATTTGACATGGGAACCCCTAAGAGCTCCTTCAAAATGCTTGAGTGAATACAGAGGAGAGCAATTAGATTGATTAATGACCCATCTCTTACCAACTCACTCCTCCCATTTTTGCACAGATTTTTTTGGTTTCTGGGATATGTGTATCCTATAAATATTTTCATGGCAAATATTCATCTGAAATAGCATCAATAATTCTCCTACTCAGTACTACCTGTTGGAACACATACAGCTGCCGCCCAACATCCTTTAACAGTACACCTTGAAACCCATAGGACAAGTTTCTTTCCCTTCTCCTTCATCCCTGCTGCTGGTGTACTGTGGAACAGTCTTCCACCTGATGTATTTCCCAAGGAATACAACTTACAGGCTTTTAAATCAAATGTAAATAAGTTCCTCCTTTCCCAACCCACTACCCATATACAGTACTAATGTACTGTATCATATAATGTATTGATCAGCCAACCTCTTGTGTATGGGCTCAACATAAAACAGAGCATGAGGTATATTTCGTAAATACCCCACCACATTAAACTTAATAGCCTTAAAAAGTGCTCAGCCCAAAGTACGTTATTTGAGACATCAGAGTCGAAAACAATCTTGGATCCAATTTACCTCATCATTAATCAAATGATCAGCGTAAAATGTTTTATGGAATGAAATCCGTAAAATGAAAGGTAGATACAGAACACACTGTTGGTCTATCTTAGACCATAACGAAAATGTTATTGCTGATTCCAAAACTATTGTAGACACTTTGGGAAGAAATTTTGCCAGAATCTTAGCAACAGCTTTATATCCTCCTGAATTTTTAATACTGAAAGAACAGCAAAAAAAAAAAAAAAGGTTAAATTTTTCTACCAATGGGCTTGAGCCATACAATCAGCCTAAAGGAAGTAGTTAAGGAAGAACTAAAAAGAGCTCTTTTACTGTCTCGCCCTAGTGCAGTAGGGCCTGACTACATCCATTATGAAATGATAAAACATCTTCCATCATATTCTATGGATCTCCTTCTATTAATATACAATAGAATACTTGTGGAGGAAGAGTGTCTGGATTTTTGGCATAAGTCAGTTGTCATTGCTATCCCAAAACCAGGAAAGGATCCAACACAAACAAATAATTATCAGCCTATTGCTCTTGCTAGCTGTCTCTGTAAGATATTAGAGAAAATGGTTAATGCCAGGCTTCTCTGGTATTTAGAAAGCAGTGATCTTCTCTCCAATACACAATGTGGCTTTAGTAGACATCGTTTAATTTCAGACCATTTCATTCATTCTGAAACTTGTATAAGAGATGCATTCCTGAAGCAAGGACATCTGGTTTTACTTTTCTTTGACATGGAAAACGCTTATGACACAGCCTGAAGATATGAGATATTAAAAGATTTCTATAACGTAGGTCTCAGAGGACACCTTCCTGTATTTATTAAGAACTTTTGGTCCAGGCAAGCTTTCCAACTGAGAGTGGGAAATACACTCTCAGCTATATCAAGAAGAACAGGGTGTTCTGCAAGACTTTTTCCCTATCAAAGTTAACTCCGTCACTGAACAGCTTTCTCTCGTTGTAGACAATACTCTATATGTTGACGACTTCACAATTTATTGTCACTCTCGTAACATGAGGGTAATTGAAAGACAACTTCAGCAAACAATTGATCTTGTTTCTCTATGGGCGCTTAGTAATGAGTTCAGGTTTTCATCAGAAAAAAGTGTTTTGTGTACACTTCTGTTGAAAATGCACTATACCCAGATCCTGAATTAAGAATGGAACTTACTGTAATTCCAGTAGCAACAGAAGCTGAGTTTTTGGGACTCATCTTTGACAGAAAACTTACATTCTGTGTATTATGGATCTCAAGTCTGTGGTTCTGCATGGCAGAACCACTTCAATGATTGGATCTCATCCATCATCAGGATATACAGCTACTGGTGCCTTTTACACATCACCCACTCAAAGTCTGTATGTTGAAGTAAATGAATTTGCTCTGTCACTTAGATGGAAACAGTTGTCTCCTAAGTATGCCCTTAAGTCCATGTAAGATTATCTTAAGTAAGATAATCTTACATGGACTAATCTCTTTTCTCTTCATTGGGAAACTCAATATCACACATGTCAGACTGCCATATGTCCTTTTGGTATGTGGTATGCAAAAGAGACTATGCAAGCTGTTGGCATGAATGGTGAAATCATTGCCCACACCAAACATAACAGCATCCCTTCATGACAGGTTTGCACTCCACACTACGACCTCTCGCTTTGTCATCTACAGAATTCTCATACTCCATCATCTGTCTACCTGCAATTGTTTAATGCACACAGAGCAGCCCACTCTGATTTCTTGCCCATCTGTACTGATGGCTCAGGAACTGGTCACCTGCATTGGTTGTGTTACTGCATTTCCTACCAGATCACATCTGATTGCAGTAATTATACAGCAGTACAACTGAATTTCATGCCATTCAGTTTGCACTTCTGCATATAAAAGAAAACCAGTACCAAAAGTGTGTAATTTATACAAACTCATTGAGCTCTTTACAGGCTATCTCCTTTCCAATGTATAATCAACATCCAGTGTTCTCTGAGGTATCACACCTGTTATACAAAACAAAAACCCTTAATTTTGATGTTTAGTTGTGCAGGATTCACAAGCACATTGAAATTAAGGGAAATGAGACTGTAGATGCAGCTTCTAGATCAGCTCATACGTTCTCTGTATACTGTTTGACAGTAGCATATACAGACTACAGACAATTTATATGATCAAAGCTAAATGCCCAGAGGCAGTCATCATATACAGACTGCAAGAGCATGTAGCTTGGTTCCATATACACATGTATCCTTCTGATGATGACCTCATTGCAGGGGTCGAAACGTCAAATTGTTATTTTATTATTAATAAGTAAAATAATCATTTCAACGTGTGTGTTTTGTGTCCCTAAATTCGGAAATATGAATGCTGATCACTGTGTAACCTTAACAGAGTCATCATAATCCATGGAGATGTGACCGACAAGCAGTGCAGCCTCTACGGTAAGCTAAAGATACGTGTTTCCTTGTTAATCAATCGACTTGCCTTTTTGAAATGATGTAGAGACAGCAACTTAATATCCAACTGCATTAAACTAAAGAAGTTTAAATCAGCTAAAGCGCTCTGTATCTATGCCTGGTTGAAAAAAGCTTTGTTAAGAGAACAGATCCACGAGGCACGAAAAAACCTAGCATCTACCCAAGCCAAAGTTCTACAACTTACATTAGAACTATCCAACTACGTTAATCCAGAAATTTGGGATATTTTAGACAGGATCACAGACGACTCAGGCAAATACCTATTACCGAAAAACAAGGAAAAACTAATGAAGTTTCAAGCACTACAACAATATGAAAGCACAAGACAATCAGGATGCCATAACGAAAAGAACAGCCGATCACCCACAAACGAAGCTAGGAGCAACCAACCACCATCGGACCACAGCTTGGTTATCAACCAATCAAACTACAATCTCACCCAAGGTGAACTCTCACTGCTGGAGAAAGGTCTAAACTACACCATTGCGCCGAGGTCAGTAAACAAACTTGCTGACCTTACTGACTAAACAAACTGTTAGTAAACGAAGCGGCTTGTCATTGCCGACTAACATGCAATTAACAAGACAAAAAAAACCAGAGACTTTATTGAAACGTTATAAGCGCTCATCATACTTTCACGATCGATTAACAATTGACTGATTTCGATCGTTTTCTGCTATGACACATATAGCATTCATTTGTTTTAGGCAGTTGTCATCACCTACTTTTCATTACCTAAATATATTAGTTCGGTTATCGGCCTCTCTCGCATTCAAAGCGCCAGTACATGCCATTGCAGGTTCTTATGCATTTATTCGTTTACTAACAAGCGAGAGTGGTGAGCGCTCCGATTCTGATCTGCGCACCGCTTTGAATAATAGGCTATATCTTTGGGAATTTTTTGAATTTCTTGATAAAAAGTTAGGAACAGATTTTTAAAAGTACATACTTTCAGAAAATAATATTAAAAAATCGATTTTTTTGATCCTCTAAATAGTACTGCCTCCTTAAAACTATCAAAAACTTACAAATTAGCAAAATGAAAATGCCATAGAGGAAAAACCTGACGTGATAGAGAAAAATGGGTTTGATATTTGAAATCACCGCACCCAAATTAGTAAAAAACAAGTGTCAGATCATAATCAGCAGAAAAAAAAATTTTTTTTGTTGGCCAGTGTTGTTGTTGTTATTATTATTATTACGGGTATCTCCATGGAGTCAGTAGACTCATTACGGGAGACCCCAACTATCAAAACAATATCTATCATATCTCTTCTTGAATTCATTTGCAGACGAAGAACTCGCAACTGAGTCAGGCAATGCATTCCACTCATTCACCGCCCTCCAGGTGAAAAGCCTCGTTCTAACACCCTTGTTAACCACACTTTTCCTTAATTTCCAGGGAGGAAATTCTCTTGCTCTTCCATGGCTATCACACAGCTGAAACATTTCCCCTGCATCAATCTTATAAAAACCTTTTAGTAATTTAAATGTTTCTATCATATCCCCTCTATATAAAATTCCTTTAATAACTTAAATGTTTCTATCATGTGTCTTTTTTTGCTTATCAGCTAATTTTCAAAGCCTACAGACTGTAAATCTATTTTCATGGAGAGCATTCTACAGACCTGCCACAATCTTTGTCACTCACCTCTGGATTCTCTCCATAACTTCTTCATCCTCATGGAATCCTGAGTCTAGATCTGTGCATAGTAGTCCAGATGTGGCTTTATTAAGACCTTATATAGGGGGGAAGAACATCTCTATCCCTGCTTGTTAGTGTGTTCTTCAACAACCACATAATGTGATGCGCCGTTTTGGTTACTTCACAATATGCTCTCTGAACTTTAACTCCCTGTCCACAATCACACCGAAATCCCGGGCCTCATCAGTTTCCTGCAGAGCAGTTCCATCAGTATAGTACACAGCTTCCCATAGTACATCACCTTACACTTGGACACATTAAACTGGTAGCCATACTTCCCATACAGTACAGGTTGAGTGATTATTGTGGGGGACTTCATCTATGGAGACTGGAGGGTAGAAAGATCACATGGCAGGAAGGAAATAAAATTTATACACCTGCTAAGAGCTAATCACTTAAGACGGCATGTGATGGAGGTAACTAGGGGTGAGCGAGTATTGGACCTGGTTATAGGATCCGAAGAGCTATCCATAACCAAGGTGACAACATTGCCTTCAATTGGTGAAAGTGACCATGCAGTCTTAACTTGGGATATTGTAAAGCATGAGGAATATTCTATCAAGAAGGGATATTTGTGGAACTACAAGGCAGGTGATTATGACATGCTTAGGAAGAAGCTTAAATCTGAATCATAAAACACTGCAGGGTAAGGATGTCAGTAGTGCATGGGATATAGTTAAGGGTCATTGAGAGGATTAAATTATATTAAATTGTACACTTAAGGTTAGGAGGGTTAATCAGACAGGAGTTAGATGGATGAGTAATGTCATTAAGCGCAAGCTGCAGAACAAGGAAATGCTGTGGAGGGTATATAAAGAAAAAGGTGACCAGCAAACTCATGAACAGTACAAGGCTTAGGCAAGAAAGGTGACCAGTATGGCAATGAAGGCAAAATCAGATTATGAGAAGAATCTAGCCAAACAGGCCAAAGGAAATCCCAAACCGTTCTTTCATTATGTGGCAAGTAAGAGGAAGAATGACTATGGAAGATTAACCTTAATGAGTGATGATGATGATGATCATGAGGAGACAGAAGCAGATAAAATAGTTGAGTTAGTGAGGTTACTACTTTAACCTGTGTGACAGACACTAATGTGGGAACAGAGGTGGATGAATTGGAGGTTCTTAGGGTATTGCAGAATCTCAATGTAAATACATCTGTGGGATTAGATGGGATATCAGCTTGGGTTTTGCAAGAATGTTCAAGGGAACTGGCAAAGCCTTTGACTAGGCTCTTTAATTTAAGTCTCAGCTCCGGTAGAGTTCGAAGGGAGTGTAAAGAGGGCAAGATTATACCTTTACATAAGGAGGGTTCTGAGACTATAGTAGTAAATTATAGACCAATTAGTATCTCAGGCGTGGTGGTAAAAGTACTAGAAAAATTGGTAAAAAGGAGAATTCAAGAATAGTTAGATAAAAATATGATACTGTATGAGGGTCATCTTGGCTTTGTGAAGGATCTGTCATGCCTTAGTAATAGAATAACAGCTGAGTTGGATAAAGGAAATGGCTTCATGATGATTTTGCTGGAATTTGCACAAACGGGGATGGATATGACACTGGTTAAATGAATAATAGGGTGGCTATTGGATAGATATCAAAGAGTGGTATATGGAGAGGCAGATTCGAGGTGAAGTCAGTGCTGGGACCACAACTGTTTCATTTTTGCATAAATGATATAGGAAATATTCAGTGTTTGCTGATAATGTGAAATTAGATAGAGTAATAGTTAAGGCAATGTAGAGAACTTGATTTAAATAGGCTGTCGGTATGGGCAAAAGTTAATGGGTGTCAGTTTAATGTTGAGAAATGTAAAGTTATGCATTTTAGGATAAATAGATTACAATCCGTGTCTCATATTGATGGCACTGTACTCCAGAAAATAGATGAAGCTAGAGATTTAGGGATGGTGGTAGACAGAGAGTTAAAGTCTAGACGATATGTTGCTAAGGTAGCCCATAAGATTACTTAGCTATTGAAGAACAGATTAACAAGTAGAGATAAGGAAGTGGTTATTCCTCTTTATAAGGCATACACTCACATCTGGATTACTGTGCTCAAGTCTGGTCCCCTGGATTTTTTGGGGATGAGGAAGCAGTGGAGAGGATTCGGAGGTGAGTGACCAAGATGGTGAGTGGCCTGTGGAATGTTTCCTATGTGAAAAGATTGAGGGTGTGTGGATTGCAGAAGTTCATTGATAGGAGAAAAAGAAGGGGGTTTGATAGAAACAATTAAGTTACTTAAATGATTTTTATTGAAATGATGCAGGGGAAATGTTTCAGCACTTGGCTATAGGGAGCAGAACAAGGGAGTCATCCCTGGAAATTGAATAAAAGTGTGGTTAGTAAGGACTAGATTTTTTTTTTTTTGCTTGGAGAGTTGTGAATGAGTGGAATGTGTTGCCAGAGTCGGTTATGAGTGGTTTGTCTGTTAATGGGTTCAAGGAGAGATATAATAGATTGGGTCTCCTGTGATGAGTCTTCGGACTCCATGGAAGTGCCCGTATAATAATAATACTGCCATTTGTTTAAACCTTCATTTACCATTGCTCTTCCCAGTTTAACATCGTCAGCACACAACTGAATATTTCCTCTCAAATCATTTCCTATATCACTGATGTACAAATTAAATAACAGAGGACAAAGTGCTGAACCTTGTGGTACCTGCATTTTCCTGAACTCAGCTCCTCCATAAACCACTCTTTGATATCTGTCCATCAGCCACCTTCTAATCCAAATCATCAGATTCATATCTATCCTCATTTGCTCCAATTTATGGAATAGAGTTCTATGTGGAATCTTGTCAAATGTTTTTTACAAAATCTAAGAATATCACTGAGTAGCCATTTCCTTTATCCCAGCTGATTGTTACTCGATTATAAAAAGTAAAAAAATTACTAAGGTAAGACCTACCCTTCACAAAATCATGTTGTCCCTAATAGAGTATCATATTCCTCTCCACTCAGTCCTGAATTCCATCTTTCACCAATTTCTCAAATACCTTAACCACAACTCCTGAGATGCTGATTGGCCTATAATTTTCTACTTATTGAGGCCTCCTTTATGCAGTGGGACTATTTTGCCCTCTCTCCACTCCATTGGCCCCTTCCCAGTACTGAGGCTTAAATTAAACAGCTTGGTCTGAGGGAGCTGTTAATTCCCTTGGAATTCTCAGTACACACAGGCCGATATGTCATCTAATCCTATTGCTGTGTTCATTTATGTGATTCTGCAATATTTCAAGCACCTGCAGTTCTTCAACCTGTATTCTCTGAGCCCTTTGGAAACCTACTGTCTGTCTGCTTCCTTACTACTGCTCCCTCATATACAACTCTCTGATATCTATCAGACAGCCAATTCCCACTCGAATTCACTAACCTGACATCTGAACATGTGCTGTAACAAATATCAACTTACCACATGGCAACTTGTCAAATGTTTTTGCAGTATAAACCTTTCTCTTATCAGCTGCTCTTTTTACTTTATTATAAAAGGCAGTCAGATTACTAAAACATGAGCACTCTTTAAGGAAATGACTTTTTTCACTAATTTTTTAAAATCTTAACAACTGAAGAAATATAAACTGGTCTATAGTTTGACACTTTCATTCTGCTACAATGGCAATCTTACCTTTCTTCCACTCCTTGGGCTCTTTACCTATTGCTAGATTCTCATTGAAAAACTAAGTCAGCAGAGCTGTCATTTCTTTAGCACATTCCCTCAGGACCCATGGGCAAGTCCAATCCAGTCCCATTGCTTTATTGACATCCAGAGTATTCAGTATTTAAAACACTCTCTTCTTTCACTTCTAAACCTTGAACCCTCTCCATCTCTCTCTCTCTCTATATTCAAACATATTTCTCCAGGATGAAATACCACAATAAATTGATCATTAAACAACTCTACTATGTCTTCTGCATCATTCATTCCACTCCCATGTTTGTTTACAATGTCTTTCTTCCACAATCATTCCTCCTCTTACAGGCCACATAAGGAAAGAATTCCTTAGGATTTTCCTTGGATCTCATAGCCGATCTCTTCTAATATTCAACTTTTGCTTTCCTTATTTTGCTGGTCTCTCTCTCTCCTGACCTGAGTGTTGTATTCTTCATGCATCAGCTGTTCACCACTTCCTTATATCTCTTCTAACCTTTTTACACCAGCAGTTTCTTTCCGCCCCCTGGTGCCTACAGAATGACAGGATGACATTGATAGGAGAAAATGGTATAAAGACAGCTGTTGCAGAATGTGTGGTGGAGATGCTTAATGAGCAATTCATAAAAGTCTTTCAATCTAGTGAATGTGACTTCATGGAGAGATTGAGAGCAGTAGATGATGGTGTCGTGACGTTCTATTTTCATGTTATGTTCTAAATCCGCCATCTTGGTTCAAGTCACTCTTATCAATATAATAACTAATTACAAATTGATCACCGATCCAAAAGTAGAGAAATTTATAATTATAATGCACCACCCTATTTTTAGATTAGTCTATATAAAATAGTAGGATCAATTCTTAATTAAGTTAGCAGTCTTCTCATTAGGCCGAATCATTTATTATTATTCTACTTGGGGCACCCACAAGATTTGAATTTTTTATCAACGGTGCAATAAAAGGGAGTTCAGGCAAACACAATATTTAGATTAACAAAATAAAACATTTAATATACGATATATAGCAAATACATGAATTCTACTTTTAAATGAAACAATACAAATAACTTAATACATCTTGCTAAGTCACTCATTCCAATTCAATGTTCTAAACTTTAACATACAATTCACTGCTTCAAAATTATAAATTTTCTTAATTCAAGTTAATAAAACAAAACTTCTCATTTGATCAGTCTGCACACATCTATCAGTTGTACTTAATGTTTAAATTCACAGCAGGCACTAATCAAGGTAGACATTATTCCAAGCAATCTTATTTCGGACCTTGAACTTCGAAGATACGCTATAGTTAATGTTAGAATAAACAAACATGTATGACTACTCTTACCAGATACAATCTTCAATACATCAATTTATTGCGAGCACACTTATGAATTAACTTATTTGAGCTAGCGGAACACATTAAATAAAATTCTCCAACGCTTTAACTGAACTACTGTTAATCGCGCTTCACTACTCTAAAAAAACAGCAATAAGGTACTGATATCCTTCCTTGTTTACTTTTCTACAACAAGTTAAGTTCATTATATTCTTCTCAGGCAACACAGAATTAAGACGTAATCCAAGATTAACTGGAACTAATCAGAATTTCCCATTGAATGTCCAGTTCTTTATTTATCCGATTACGACATCAATTTTCCTCTCTAACCACAGCTGATTTCACTTGCAGCTGAGTATAAGATTCACTACGTTTTTTTGCTCACTTCTAAATACTATGCTCTTGAATTTCTGCCCTAAAGAATTTATAATCTTTCTTTCACTTCTTTGCTTGTATCGTACCTTCCTTCAGGCGCCGCAAAACTCTTTTCTTTTCCTCTATAAAATTCTTATTGCCTCCCCTTTCTCCTTTCTGGTTCCAAGGTCACGCACTCCTCGACTCGTGCTTGTTTATTTCATGCGTCTCCATGACAACGCATGAACGTAAACATTTCACTAATATAATACAACGCTCTACTCTTACATAAGTGATTACATAACATTAAATTTTCACAAATAAGAATAAACAGAATATTTGAGCTACTTAATCAGCTCTTTCATTACGTATACAATTATTTATAATACACTTTTCGTTACTTTACATATATATTTTAGTTATCATAAATTTCTACACATATTATTATTTAATAAATTAATAGTAGGTTAAGTTTAGAATAAATATTTAAATAGTAATCTTTAATTAAGGAACAATAAGTAATCTTTATACAAATTATGATTAATACATAATAAGCAATGTTAAATGTGAATGAAAAAAAATAAATTACACAACATAGTTTCATTCACAATTTAACAATTTGTGTGGTGGAGATGCTTAATGAGCAATTCATAAAAGTCTTTCAATCTAGTGAATGTGACTTCATGGAGAGATTGAGAGCAGTAGATGATGGGGAGGAGAGACTGACTGTAAGTGAGCAAGAGGTGTATGGGGAGTTGAGTAAACTAGATGTTAATAAGGCTGTGAGACTTGATAATATATCGCCACGTATTCTGAAGGAATGTGCCAGGGAGTCGACACCTGTCTTGACATATTTTTTTAATACGAGTCTTGCAGTTGGTCAAGTCCCTAAGGAGTGGAAAGAGGGCAAGATTGTGCCACTTCATAAAGGAGGCGATCGAACTCGAGCATCAAACTATTGGCCTATCTGTGTGTCAGGTGTTGTGGTTAAGTTGTTGGAAAAGCTTGTGAGAACTAGGATCCAGAGTTGGGTTGACAACAATTGTATTATCTTTGATGGACAGCATGGATTTGCTAAAGGGAAGTCATGTTTTAGTAATCTACTTACTTATTACAATAAAGTGACTGCTTCCTTGGACAGAGGAGAAGGATACACGGTAATATACTTAGATTTTGCAAAGGCTTTTGATAGAGTACCGCATAATAAATTGATAGTCAAACTAGAGCAGATGGGGGTTGGATATTAGATTATTGCATTGGATTGGAGACTGGCTATCTGATAGGTATCAACAAATTGTGTATGGAGGAGCGATATCCACGAAAAGGAAAGTCACTAGTGGAGTGCCTCAGGGGTCTGTTTTGGAGCCATTACTGTTTAACTTGTATATTAACGATATAGGTGAAGATTTGGATGGAGATATTCAGTTGTTTGCAGATGATGCAAAGTTGGGACGAACCGTGAAGAGTAGTGAAGATGTTGTGGCCTTACAAGAAGACTTGAATAAATTGAGTGATTTGGGCATGGAAATGGAGATGTGAGTTCAATGTTGCAAAATGTAAGGTTTTAAAATTTGGAAAACAAAGATGGGATGCAGAATTTATGCTTGTTGAGGATATATTGTTGGAGGTGGAAGAAATAAGAGATCTAGGAGTGATAATGGATAAGAATCTGAAATTTAGGGGACATGTAGCCAAAATTGTGAAGACAACACAAAGGCTTCTAGGAATGATGCAGAGGACACTGACGTGTAGAAGTAGGGAGATTCTTGTTCCGTTGTATAAGGCTTTGATTAGGCCACACATGGACTATTGTGCCGAGATTTGGTCAGCTGGTTTTCAGAAGGATGAAGAGATGTTGGAAAGGGTCCGAAGTCGATTGACTAAGGTAGTTTCTAACCTCTGGAATGTCGAGTATGAGGAAAGATTGAGAAGATGTAATTTGCAGAGTCTGGTGGACAGAAGAAAGGGGGAGATATGATAGAGACCTTTAAGTTGGTAAGGGGGGTTGTTATAGGATCAATGCTGGAGAAATTCTACAGAAAATAGTGGGAGATCAGGGGTCATCCCTGGAAACTATAGAGGGTGTGAGTAGGAAAGTGAGGGGCAAGTTTTTTTCATGCAGAGTTATGAATGATTGGAATGCCTTGCCTGAGAGTGTGGGTCTGCAAGGAGTTTGAATGTATTCAAGGCACAGTATGATGAGCTGTGTGTGTGATAAAAGGAACCCCCAGATGTGTCTTTGACTCCATGGGGTAATAATAATAATAATAATTACCAGATTTGGAGCGAACAGCAGCAATGTTTCTGTTGGATGTTGTGTGTGCCCCCATCAAATGATAAAGCAAAAGGAAAATATTTCGAAAATTGAGTGCTGCTGTATGCATGTTATACATATATGGTTTGTATGGGCTGAAATCTGTAAATGATTTAGTGATAGGTTAAAGTTTTATTTGCTGTTTAAGTTGTAATAGTATTTATAGCTCAACTAGGTATATCAAGATATTTCTCTGTGTGCATTCATTACTGACTCCTTTAGGTATAAGCTATATGATTATATGATAGACCACTGTTAGTGATGATAACTGTCTCTTTTGAGTTAACGGATTCATTGCAAGCAGTCTCGTTCCTTAGGTAATGAATTCTTTAGTATGACTGCCTGGATTGCAAAATGGATAGTATTTCTGCTCTAACGGGCTTGGACTATGCATGCTAGTTAGTCTTCATATGTGAGACAATTTTCCATTGCCCTGTTTGAGATCATGTCGTTTGAAAACCAGAATATACCTTAAAAAAGTTTAATGTTTGATCTCTTGAGGTGGGTTCAAATGTTAGAACCATTTTATGCTTACGGACATAACAGATTATGGCAATAGGGACTACATGGCTTATTTAATTGAATTTGACATTTGAATACCTACATTAATACTTAGATGTTTAGACGTATCTGTAAACTAAACAGCCTGTCCCAAGATGTACAGGGAATTTTGATTTCAAACCTTTTTTGAGTGGTATTACTTTTAAAGTTTGTTGAAAGGTAACCTTTGTATACTTGCTAAGAATAAATTTATGCAAATGAATGCTTAAAGTTCCAAATTGTATATTTATAGACTTATTTTTTTTGTTTTTTTTTTTGCTTGTAAAATAGGAATTGCCTTTAAGTTGCGAAACCAATATTGGGCAAAGAGAATTTAGTAGTGAATCCAGAAATCTCAATTTAGCCTCTTGTGGTGCCCGAGTATCATCTCAGATTGCTGAAGAAAGTTTTGATCTTCCAGGTAGATATGCAACTCTGCCACATCGGCATCGTGGGTTTTCTTCATCATTATATCAAGAAGAGTGGTCATTTGACATTGACAGAGGTAAAAATAATGTAAATATGTATTATAAATTTTCCAATTCGATAGTTGTGTGTGTGTGTGTGTGTGTGTGTGTGTGTGTGTGTGTGTGTGTGTGTGTGTGTGTGTGTTGCACAAAGTCATGTTCAGTCTTTAAATCCATTTGTTGAATTTTGATAAACTTTGTTATTTTAAAGGACTCTTATTAAAGTATAGTCCCCAAATTCAACTTTGGTCTGGTTTGGATTATATGCTTAAAGCAAAATTATCTTGTTTTCATCCATATGGCAAGTTTCATATAAGAACTCCTGAGAGTACATGATATACTGTATAAAAGAACAATTGACTGCAATATGAGTAGGGTACACAAAGTAATAAAAGCAGCATTATTCATATTTTTGAGTTATAGAAATTACAGTGGTGGAATTTAAGAATTTAATTAAAGTTATATCACTTTATATTTTAACTGTATTAGAATTATCATCAGGTACGTATATATACAAAATATACACTGCCTAATAGCCAAGAACTCTATATTGTAGCATGAAACCAATACTCTTAATCTGGCCTTTGTATTCAGTACCTTGTATTGTTAACAATTACAAAAGATCAAGTGCTCATGCCAATAATATTTGCCTTATAAATCAATTTTGGTTCTTTTATTACACATCTTAAGACTTATGCTATATGTCGGCATGCAAGATGATATTTTTTATTGTTATTATTATTATTACAGACAACTCCAAGGAGTCCTTAGACTCATTGTGGGAGGCCCTAACATCATGTCAAGAACAACTATTCGACATTCACACGGTATCTATCATACCTCGCCTTGAACTCATTCATAGTCATGGCACCCACAACAGACTCTGGCAGCTTATTCCACTCATTCACCTCTCTCCAAGTAAAAAAAACCTAGCTCTAACACCCTTGCTAATCACACTCTTGCCCAGCTTCCATTTATGGCCCTTAGTCCTCCCACCACCAGTCCTATTCTCAAAAATATCTTCAAATTAATCTTATAGAAACCCTTCAGCAATTTGAATGTCTCAATCATATCACCCCTTTTCCACCTATCAACCAATTTCTACAACCCACAAATCTTCAACCTGTTCTTATAAGGTTCATTCCATAGATCTGCTATCATCTTGGTCACTTGTCTCTGGATCCTCTCCACCTCCTCCCCATCAAGAAGAAACCCTGGCACTCAAATCTGGCACAGTAGTCTAGATGGGGTCTTATCAAGGCTCGACACAGAGATCAATAACTTGTTTGTCTCTGCATGTTAAAGTATTTTTCAGAAGCCAAGTGATTTGATGAGCTGATTTAGCCACTTTTGAGATGTGCCCCGCCAAACTTTAACTACCTATCCACCAACACTACCAAATCCCTGGCCTCGTCGAGTACGGTTCCACCAATGTGATATACTGCTGCTGATCTTTTCACCTTACACTTTGCCACATTAAATTGACATCCATTCTCCTTAGCCCAGTCCTCCAAACTATCCAAATCATCTTGCAAAATTTTGACATCCTGTGCACTCACTAGTGCTCTACCCAGCTTTGCATCATCAGCAAACAAATGAACATTCCTCTCAGATCCTTTTCTATATCGTTAATGAACAAATTGAAAAGTAGTGGTCCAAGAACAGAATCCTGTGGCACACCACTTGTCACAGGCCGTCTTTTGGAATCTACTCCTGAATAAACCAATCTCTGATATCTCTCCATCAATCACCCTTCTATCTATCTCACCAACCCTATATCCATCCCCATATACTGCAGTTTACTGATTAGAATTCCATGTGGTATCCTGGCCTTAGCAAGGTCCAGTAGAATCACTGTAAACCCATTACCTTTATCCAGTTCAGCCATCACTGTGTTATAATATATGAGCAAGTTACTGAGGCATGATCTACCCTTCACAAAACCATGTTGTCCCCCATACAGTATCCCATTTTCATCTGTCCAATCCTGTATTTTTCTCTTGACTGTTTTCTCCAAGACCTTGACAACAATTCCTGATATGCTGATCGGTCGGTAATTTACAACAGCAGTCTTGGAAAACCTCCTTTATGCAGTGGAACTATTTTCCCCTCTCTCCACCCCCTCGGGACTAACCCAGACCCGAGACTCAAATTAAACAAAATGGTCAAGGGCACTGACAATTCTTTAGCCGCTTCATGTATAACACAAGCTGGTATACCATTCAATCCCACAGATGTATTGACATTAAGGTTTTGTAATAGACTATTCATCTCCACTTCATTCACCACAATTCCTATATAATCTATTGCATTCATTCCTGCAATGTCACCACCTGGATGATATACTCTTGCAAAGTGCTTGCTCAGTAATTCAACTATATCAACTGATTTGGTTACTTCCCTACCTCGGCAATCTTTAAAATCATTCTGCCATATACATTTTTTCTTTTACTTGCAACATATCAAAAAAACTGTTTGGGATTCTCTTTAGCCTGCATGACTAATGTTCTTTCATAATCCGCTTTTGCTTTTCTTACCACACTCATTACCCTTCTGGCCTGCGCTTTATAATGTTCATGTGCCCATCGGCCATCTTTCTCCTTAATTTCCCTCCATAGTTGTTTATTTTTTTGCAGCTCAAGCTTGGTGTTATTCATCCATTTAACCCCTACTTGATTTATTATTCGGACTCTAGGTATACAGTCAGCCATTCCTCATGCAAACACTTCTTAACTGCCTCCCATGCACTATCAACGTCCAGCCCTTGCAGTTTTACATGCCATGGCACTGAACCAATAAAACTCCTAAGCTTCTCATACTTACCAGCCTGATAATTCCACATGTACCCTGTCTTAATTGAAAATTCCATGCATTTAGCCACCTCCCAGGTCAAGACCTATGATCACTCTCACCAATTGGTGGCAATGTGGTCATATTTGTTTCGACCAAATTCTCAGATACAATTACTGGGTCAAGCGCTCTCTGACCCTAGTATTTTTCATTACATGCTGTCGCAGATAGTTATCCCTTAATAACTGCATAAAATCCAATTCCTTCCTCCCATGTGTCCTCTCCTCCTTCCAATCAATGTTACCATAGTTGAAATCTCCCATAATAATTACCCTCCTTCCACTCATTTATTTTGCTTATGCATACTATCTCCACCATCTATTCCATCACCTGGTCTATAGCAGCACCCAACTGTATATTTTGTTCTGCTAGTTTCAGTCTCACACCAAATAGCCTCAAATGTGCTCTTTTCTCTATCCTGCAGTTCCACTTCTATTCTCCTTGGCTGTAGCTCATCAGCTGTCATCAGTAACACTCCTCCTCCCATTTTATTTTCCCTGTCAATTCCGAACACACCATACCCCTCACATTCAATCCCATTAACTGTATCATCTTCTGTCAACCATGTTTCACTAATGCTAATAACCTGTGGCCTGGAAGTGCCAACCAAGGCCAAAAATTCATCCTTCTTGTTCCTAATACTTCTTGCATTAGTATATATGAATCGCTGAAGCCCATTTGTCCCATTCCTATTTTGATAAAAAGTTGAAGTTAAAAATTATTGAAACAGTGGTAATCATATACTATGGGTATAAAATCTGAATCTAATTCAGTGATAGCAGACATCATGTATGTTAACATACTGATATATTAGCATATAAATATGTTTTGTATATAAATGTTTGTATTTAATACACGTATTTAGCAGGGAAAATATGTTTTTTTTTTGTTAAATTTATATCCTAATTTATTTATTTATTCTTATGGCAAAAGGAATTCAAAGCAGCTACAAGTTTATGTCCAGTCCAGCCAATCCAGGGCTTCACCCATCACCTCATGGATGTCTTAGAAGCCGCCACCACCATGAAATTGGTGCCTTGGGCAGTCATTCACAATGTGAATAATCATCTGGGCTACTGGAGAGCAATCACAATAAGGGTGGTTTGACAGTCTCCATTTATGTAGGAGGCAGCCACATCTGCCCTTGTTAGTTCTGATCTTGTTGATAGATTACCAAATTTTCTAAGGAAGAGCAAAACTGGGCTGCAGAGCCCAGGGATCTTCATCCAGGAAGGTGTTTGTTGGAAAATTGTTGGACTAGTGTTGTCTCCACATGCCAAGTGTTGATGGTAAGGCAGCTGAAGAGAGTTTGTCCATGGACCAGAAAGGGTTTCTTGATTTTAGTCAAAGACTAGGTGGATTTATGAGAGTCTTGTGCAGGGGAAGAAGTGGGTTGCTCATTACTTTATTAAATTCTTTAATTGAGGCTTGTCTTCTCCGTATATTTCTTTCCCATTGCTCAAAAGGCTGAAATAAATGTCCATCTGAAAAAGAAAAAAAGGAAATCACAAGGAGTAAACCTAAGTGCACTTCACTTCTTGGCTGCTGGTAACCTACTCGAGTAGAGTTAGGATAGTTGTGCTGTTGAGAACTTTCATGCCTTTAATTCCTGCTCAAAATCACATACACTGTCTATGTGCTACTTGGTCTCCATTCACTTTTACCCTTTAGAAATGCACATTGGTCTGTTATTGTAGACTCCACCTATGAAAACCTCATTTCTTTTGTTTCATATATGACTAGTCAGCATGTACTTTGATAGCAACTCACCTTATTATCTGATTCTCTGAAGGATTGGGAGGAGGAGAAGAATGATACCAGGAGGGAGGGGAGGCCTGTCTTATCTTTGAGTAATATTTATGTTAGTACCATTAGGATGTGTATTAGGTGAGAATAAGAAAACAGAAATTGTACTCATTGGCCCTGACAGTAAATGAGAAGGCCCTGCTGCCATTTTGAACATGTAGCAAGTTTTTTGCATTTGGTTCTTTCATGATCAAATTGGAATTTATTTGTTACTTTATTTTGCAGCTGTTGTGTTCTGCAGTGCAGACTGAATGTGAAGGTGGAGTTTTGCTCTCAAACCACTTATGAAATGCTGATTTTTTTTTTTTTTTTTTTTTACTACTTTGTTACTCTGGTTGGAAAATTGTCTTGGATTTTGAGTGGAATGGCAAATGATGACCATCATTTGATTTAGAATTATTTCAGTAATGTGTTTGGAGTAGCTGTTAGTAAACTGGAGCAGATGGGTATGGATATAGGGTTGGTGAGATGGATAGGGGGGTGGTTGATGGAGAGATACCAGAGAGTGGTTTATTCAGGAGTTGAGTCCAAAAGACGGCTTGTCACTAGTGGTGTGCTGCAGGGCTCTGTTCTTGGACCACTACTTTTCAATTTGTTCATCAGTGATATAGGAAAGGATCTGAGAGGAAGTGTTCACTTGTTTGCTGATGATGCAAAGTTGAGTAGAACAATTGTGAGTGCACAGGATGTCAAAATTTTACAGGATGATTTGGATAGTTTGGAGGACTGAGCTAGGGAAAATGGATGTCAATTTAATGTTGCAAAGTGTAAGGTTATGCATTTTGGGGTGAAAAGAATAGCAGCAGTATATCACATTGGTGGAACCATACTCCAGGAGATTGATGAGGCCAGGGATTTGGGAGTGTTGCTGGATAGGAATTGAAGTTTAGGGGGCACATTGCAAAAGTGGCTAAATCAGCTCATCAAATCACTTGGCTTCTGAAAAATACTTTAACAAGCAGAGACAAACAAGTTATTGTTCCTCTGTATCGAGCCTTGATAAGATCCCATCTAGACTACTGTGCCAAGATATGGGCGCCAGGGTTTCTTCTTGATGGGGAGGAGGTGGAGAGGATCCAGAGACGAGTGACCAAGATGATAGCAGGTCTGTGGAATGAACCTTATGAGAACAGGTTGAAGATTTGTGGGTTGCAAAAATTGGTCGATAGGCAGAAAAGGGGTGATATGATTGAGACATTCAAATTACTGAAGGGTTTCTATAAGATTAATCCAGAAGATATTTTTGAGAATAGGACTAGTTGTGGGAGGACTAGGGGCCATACATAGAAGCTGGGCAAGAATGTGGTTAGCAGGGGTTACTTGGAGAGTAGTGAATGAGTGGAATAAGCTGCCAGAGTCTATTGTGGGTGTTACGACCGTGAATGAGTTCAAGGCGAGATATGATAGATACTGTGTGAATGTCGAATAGTTGTTCTTGGCATGATGTTAGGGCCTCCCTCAATGAGTCTGTAGACTCCTTGGAGTTGCCCGGAATAATAATAATAATATAGAACTAGATTGAAAATCGATTAGTTGCATTTCTATATATTCCAAATTCAGCCACTCGAAAATCTCCAAATTGAGTTTATCTGTTGATGTTGTGTCTAGATGCAAAATAAATTTTGATGTCTCTGCAAATTGCCTGAACTGCGTAAATCTTGAAGAAAATTCGTTGATTATCGACTGAATAACTGTTGAAAACTCTTTTGTCAATTTAACTTGATCTGTTTTTTCATGGGATTCTAGATCTGCAAAGACTTTTTTTGTATTTGGAAAATATCGGAAGGTATTCAAAATGATGTCATGATTAAAAATTGGTAATTTAGCTTCGAATGCTTTGATTAAATCAAACATGACAATAATTGTCTTCTTAACACCTTGCAGTTTGACATTTAACATTTAAATGTAAACACAAATCAGTAAAAAACATTAATTTCGAAAGCCATTCGACGTTCATTAATTAATTGTATTTTTATTTTTCGATGATTTTCTCATTATGTAAAAAAAGTCTGACTTCATCTAAACACTCAACAAATCTTTGAAGAACTTCCCCAGGACTTAACCATCGGACGTTGTTGTACATAAGTAAACCATTGTACATACCGAGTTTACCTCATTTCATAATTCTATAAATTTTAGTTTATTTAAAGCGTGTGCCGATATAAAATTGACCAATTTTGTTACAATGTTCAGTGGCTTGAAATTAGCCTTTGCACATAAAACCTGCTGATGTATAATACAATGAAAAACCCAGAACTGAATGTCCAATATATTTGGTAAATAAATCGACGAACCCATTTTCCTCTCCAGTCATACTGCGAGCACCATCAGTAGTTACTGATACAATTTTGGAGGGATCTATATCTCTTTCAGCAAGTGCATTTACAACTGCATTGCAAATATTTATTCCTTTTGTTGTTGTTGCTAATGATGTTAAACTTATCAATTCTTCTTTGATGTTATTCCCAACACAATAACGAATAAAAATTGCTAAACGAGCTGATCCAGTTATGTCAGTACTCTCATCAGGACAAAGAGAAATTAAACCAGAAAATTTTATATCTGTTTTTTGCTGATGAGTTATATTTTTAGCCATTTCTATGATTCTATCTTTCACCGTGTTTCTAGCCAAAGGCATATCTTTTATTCTTTGAATAATTTTTTCCTTGTTTTCAAAATCTTCAAAGAGAACTGGTGCGCATTTTAACCATGCTTCTTTTGTATATTACCCATCACTAAAAGGTTTCCCGTGTTTAGCAATTACATTTGAGGCAAAAAAAACTAGCAGCAGTTATATTTGAACGACTGCCGATAAATTTCATTAGGGTTGTTGACTGGATATTCCTATTTTTAATTGCCCAAGCAATAACTTCTTTCTGTTCATCCTTGCTTTCCTCAAGGAGCGATTTATGGTTTGTCTCATAATGACGTTTTACTGACGACGTTTGGCACACAACTGTCCCGGAACATAAAACACATATTTTTTATTGTCTTTGTTAATCATGCCATACTCTTCAGTCCACCAGCTTTGGAACCTTCTGCTGCTTGACTGTGATAATTTTCGTTTTTTTTATTTTCGCCAGCCATGTTCGGTAAAACTGTAACAAAATAATTCACAACTTAAATCAAATGCATTTTTTATAGTTTCAAAAAAATCAATATTTTATTATATGCCTAAATTAAATTATCTTTATAATTCCCATTTACAGTAGCAAAAACAAAACAGTGCACATATGCAACAATAATGCACTAGCCGCTGCTTATTTCTGCCTACTGGCGGATGCGTGGTGCGAAATGCATAATGAACGCACGTGCGATTAGAAAAGGGAAAAGTCAGGAAATCCTAAGGATCAGTCGTTCTCAAATCTTTTTCAGTAGATTGTATTTTTATTTATTCTTACTGTTATTAGAGGGCTCAGTCCCAACAAACTTACTCGTAAATACTGTTCCCATTTTTTTAAAGTTCATACATTAAACTACATGAGTATTAATATTATATAAATTAAGTGGATATTACATCCAACAATATTTCCAAGCCAACTACAGTAACTATAGAATTTTCGTGGGGAATTTGTCGAGTGTATTCCCGTAAGATCTCTGGTCAAATTTCGCAAGAAACGTCTATAGTTTCTGTAGTCGGCCTTGAAATAATGTTGGATTTAATATCCACTTAATTTATATAATTTTGTATCGCCGATGTGAAGCCTTTTGGCTATTTATTTTAGTAAATAAGTATTAAAAATTAATTATGGCATAATCATAAAGAATATTAATACACTTAATGTATATGGTGTAGCATGTCGACAAATATAAAAGCATGCATTTACATTAGTTATCAATCACAGGACTAATGCTACAATATTTTAGTTTCCTCAGGCCAACATCATTAAATTAACTTCTGGTAAGTTTCTTTGACATATCCCATTCTGATCACTAAAAATTTATATTATTCAGTATTAAAATTGATTATTGCATTATTAAATTGATTTTAATGATGTTGGTTTGAAAAAAAAAAAAAAAAACGGTAGTGAGAAAAATATGTTTTAAAATATTTATAAATATTGTAACTCACCATAGAAGTTAGTGGAGCAGGGGAAGCAGCCAGCAGAAGGAGACTTGTTGCCGAACGCTTACCGTCGAATATAACTTAACTTGCCCTCGCGTATAACTGGCACCTCTGATTTCACTTTACGAAAAAAAGACATTAAAAGGTTTTGCATATATACCTCCCACACAAACAACAACACGCCCTCCTCAACAGCCATTATATACTGCAGATGCAAGGGAAAAAAAAAGTTTTATTCATCATCATCATCATTCATATCAAAGATTTAGGTCTAGCATTGCCTGTTCCGGCCTTAGAAATCATCGTTGAATCATTTAAGAGGACATCCTGGTTTTCTTTTTCCTAATGGCTTGTACTTTAAGGCTTGTTTTGGTAAAAAAAAAAAAAAAGTTTTATTGTTTCTCTGAATAAGGTACAGAGGCTTTTGCAGTCTGTGTAATATATTTCTCAACAAATAGTGCAATTAGAGACAGCTGCAATAAAAACGGTGCTTAACTAATGAAGCACATGTACCCCTCTCACAGAAACTACACTGTATAGGCAAACAAAACCATGTGTTGCACCAGAAACACAGTATCTAACTAAAACTATTGTCCAATTTTTCAATTACATGTAAGTGTTTGTTTGATTGCATTTGAAATTCTCGATGGCATTATGACAGATCACAAAGGCTAACTTCAAATAAAATTCTACCGCGAATTGAAACATTCCATATAATGCTTGTGTGAGTTTCCCTTCTAGCTCAAATGCAAACAAGGCAATAAAAACCAATCATGGGTTGAAACTTTGTGTGAGTTGAGCCCGCCGGTAATGAGAAGTTCTGTCGGAAAGATAAACAACACCCCATCATGAATGTCTTAAAAATAAGAAATATATAGTGAATGTTGTTATGACAGTTGCATATGTTATGGAATTCGGTTGAAGAGAATTAACATTTCAACTCAAAAATTGTCAGTTCCATTTGTCTTTGGGTCGCGTGATCTTTTGTTAATACCGCACCAATCAAATTCTTGTCTTCATAGCTGCTCTCTCCTGTAAAACAAAATTTAACTTGTACGTATTGTAACAATTAAAAAAAAAAGGCTGAATAATTTATAAGCATATAAAAGGATATCACATGTAAATCATTGACGTGCCAACAAAATTCTCTGGCATGCCATAGGTTTGCCACCACTGCACTAGAATATTAATTAAAAAACTTCTTGTAGATAAACTTATATGTTAGTAATACAACTTCAGATTTTAGGGAAAGACAACATATACTAGAATATTAATTAAAAAACATAATTAATATTTCCTATATTTTGGTAACGTTACATTACCATCTTCAGGGATCACAAAATAATGATATGTGCACATAGGCACTAACACTAAGCAAATATGGCTGAAGAAAACAACTGAAGTCGCTCCTACAGTCCTAAAGGTGCCCCCTAGTGGGCTAAATTGGTTTGTCTTGGCTGTTGGGCTGATGTTCTTAGGATGCAAGCTTCCCATATTTGGGGCAGTCTCATGCATCCAAATTTGTTGAGGTTTGGGGAGTTTTTTAGAGCTGAGACTGATTCCAGGAATAATCTCTCATATTTATACTTGCTGTGGTGTAGTAAAGTGGCTTTCTTCCAGCATATTTTGTGGTGGGTGTCCAAAGCATGGTCAGCAAGTCCTGAGTGGCTGTATTGGTGGAACCAAATATAGTCCTTATGTTCAGATATCCTGATATTAGCTGTCCTGCCTGCTTATATGTAGTAGGACAGTTTGCAACTACAAGGGACCTGGTATACTCCAGGTAGGTCTAGGGAAAGTGGTTGGTCTTTGGTGGAGCAGATAAGAGATGACAATTTTTTATATGGTTTGTAACAAGTTGTCAGGCCATATTTTTTTTAGGATTTTTGCTATCTTTTCAGAAGTATCCCAGATATAAAGAATGGTAATAAATTTACAGTAATCTCTGTTATGAAAGGGGAGGAGGGTTGTGGTTAATTGGTTTTAATATTTGTTGGATTTTTTGGGGGTTGTAGCCATTGGCTACGATGGTGTTAAGAATATGGTTAAGTTCAGTAGTTAGGGTAATGTTATCTGAACTGATTAATTTTGCCCTGTTATATAGGATTTTTATAATCCCATGTTGTTGGGAGGCGGGGAATGATTGCTGGTGAATGTATCTACCTTATGTGTAGTTTTTTTTTTACCTTGGAAAAGGAAAACAATAACAATCTCCCTTTCCTAGACACGGATTACATGCCAGCCTGATGGATCCCTAGCTTTCTCTGTTTACAGAAAACCTTCACATACAGGTAGATACATTCACCAGCAATTAATGTCTGGTCAATTAAATAAATGAATCAATATTTATCAGGCTGCGTGGCTGTTTTAGTCATTATTTATAATGACTGGGTATTATAAATAATGACCTATTAGTCACTTAGCCCGTAACATTTACATGAGGATGGTCTGAAAAGTTCTCGGCCTCCACCATAGATGGAAACACTATCGGCAAGATTTTTTTTTGTCTAAGTTGGTACACCATTGAAATGGATAAAATTAAATATTGTGTGATTATAAAATTCTTTGTGAAAGAAGGTTTAACGGTAAAAGAAATTCATTTGAAGTTCATAAATGTTTATGGGCACTCTTCTCCTTTGTTTTCGACAATTAAGAAATGGGCTGCCAAGTTTAAAGTTCAAGGCATGTACGTGGCTGTACAAGCCTTGAAGATGATCCATGTGATGGATGTCCAAAAAGCGTAACAACACCAGAAATCATTGATCAAGTGCACAATATGGTATTGGATGTTGTAAGGTTTTTTCCACTTTGTGAGACTACAATAAATTTAGTTTAATCTTTTATCCAAGTGTAAGCAAACAAAGTTTCCGCCTGAAGTATCTTCAGGACTGAGGCAACTCGTGGTAAAGGTGGACCAAGCTCTCATCACTACTTGTCTCAGTATCTCCCATAATGCAAAGCACGTCTCTTTGCAGACCTGTATGATGCTATGCATTATGGGAAGGGCCACTACCCAGACCGGTTTCGACCTTTATTGAGGTCTCGTCAGTGGGAGCCAGACCCAGAAGTGATGATACTAAGGCAGAAGCAATGGAGAAGTCATATTTGCCTATATGAGTTGCCAAAAGGTGTACCACCTTATTATTAAATTACTTTTGATTTAGAGAAAGATGTTGGAAGTTTTTTTCCACTTGGTGAGACTATAATAAATTTAGTTTAATCCTTTATCAAAGTGTAAGCAAACAAAGCTTGCGCCTGAAGTATCTTCAGGACTGAGGCAACTCGTAGTAAAGGCAGACTAAGCTCTCATCACTCCTTGTATCAGTATCTCCAGTAATGCAAAGCACATCTCCTTGCAGACATGTATAATGCTATGCATTAAGGGAAGGGCGACTACCCAAACTGGTTTCGAACTTTATTGAGGTCTCGTCGGTGGGAGCCAGATCCAGACGTGGTGATAAGGTCTGGGCAGTGTCCCTTCCCTTAAGGCATAGCATCATGCAGGTCTGCAAGAAGATGTGCTTTGTATTATGGGGGATACTGAGACGAGGGGTGATGAGAGCTTGGTCCACCTTTCCCATGAGTTGCCTCAGTCCTGAAGATACTTCAGGCACAAACTTTGTTTGCTTACACTTGGATAAAGGATTAAACTAAATTTATTATAGTCTCACCAAGTGGAAAAAAACTTAACATATTTCTCTAAATCCAGAATAATTTAATAATAAGGTGGTACACCTTTTGGCAACTTGCATAGGTAAATATGACTTCTCCATTGCTTCTGCTTTAGTATCACCACTTCTGGATCTGGCTCCCACTGACTAGACCTCAATAGAGGTCGAAACTGGTCTGAGTAGTGGCCCTTCCCTTAATGCATAGCATTATACATGTCTGCAAGGAGATGTGCTTTGCATTATAGGAGATACTGACAAGGAGTGATGAAAGCTTGGTCCACCTTTACTGCAAGTTGCCTCAGTTCTGAAGATGCTTCAGGTGCAGACTGTTTGTTTACACTTGGATAAAGGATTAAGCTAAATTTATTATGGTATTGGATGACCAGCAAGTCAGAGCGTGTCAAATTGCTGAGACTATAGGAATTTCAAAAGAACGTGTAGGATATTCATTTTGGAAATTATGGATTTTATAACCGTGTTATAAATAACTATTTTTAATTTCCTGAGCACTTTACATAGAACTGACTGGAAAAGCACCAGTTGTTTACATCACACCAAAACATGGTGTGATGTAAATTCTCCCATGTTATCTTAAATAGAATTTAGCTTTGATGTAGTTTCTAAATATTTAATTAATTTTTTAAATTTTATCTGTATCTTTTTTTTTCACTAGAGGTCATGCCAGTAGAATAACCGGTGATCAAATCATTGTTTCTTTATCTTATTGTGAAATGTTACTCAGCTTGTCCTTGTATATTTGTATATACCCCTGATGATGACCTTGATATGAAGGTTGAAACATCGGGAAATTAAAAATAGTTCTTTATAACCCAGTTTTAAAGTCCATAATTTCTAAAATGAATGCTGATCACTTTGCAACACTAAAAGAAAGGAACGTGTGGGATATTTTTTGCATGAAGAATTGCAAATGAAAAAGCTTTGTGCAAGATGGGTGCCACGCTTGCTCACTGCTGATCAGAAACGCACTCGCATGAAAATCTCTGAACAGTGTTTGGAGCATTTTAACAAGAATAAAACTGATTTTGTGCATCGATTTATTACTATGGATGAAACTTGGATTCACCATTACACACCAGAATCCAAACAGCAGTCAAAATGGTGGACAGAAGCCAAAGAAGACTAAGTCGGTTCCATCAGCAGGAAAGGTCATGGCATTGATGTTTTGGGATGCTCAAGGCATTTTGTTTATTAATTATCTTGAAAAGGGTAAAACAATAACCGGGGAATATTATTCGATCTTTTAACCAGACTAGACAAAAAAATTCCCCAGAAAAGACCCGGTTTGCAGAAGAGAAAAATCATCTTTAATCGCCTACAAAAGTGTTTCGGCAATGAGAAAATTAAGGGATCTGCACTATGAATTGTTGGAACATCCACCCTATTTCTCAGATTTGGCTCCCTCTGACTTCTTTCTCTTCCCAAAACTGCAACTCTTCCTCGCTTGTCAGCGTTTTTCTTCGAATCAAGAGGTGATTGCAGCTGTATCTGATTATCCCATCCCTGTAGTGATTCTCTTACTGAGAACCACTACAGGGATGGGATAATGGCACTGGGGCATTGCTGGAATCAATGTATTAGTCTTAAGGGAGATTATGTTGAAAAATAAAAATAATTTTTAAAATTATAAATTTGTTTTTTCATTGTTAGGCTAAGTAGTTTTCAGACCACCCTCATATATATATATATATATATATATATATATATATATTAAAAGAATTGAATGACATAAACCGAGAGTAAAGGAAAAAGGTTTAATGGTATCACACGACTAGTTTCAGCTTTTTACAGCCTTCTTCAGGTGTTTTCATAAAAGAAAAGAAAAAACATTATACATACATACATACATCTTCAAGGCCCACCTTTCCTAATTGGGTTGTGGGGGCAACAGCTGCAAGAGGAACTTCCAATGGTCACGATCCTCTGCCACCAAGCTCAGGTGTTCTGGTGGGATTCCCAAACGTGTCCACCCAAGGTTTTGGTTATAATCTATCCAGCGAGTCCTTGGCCTTCTACATGGCCTCCCACACTCTGGCTTGGCAAAGAGGGCCTGCTGAGGGAGCCTCTCTTGTGGCATTCTGACCAGGTGCCCATACCAACGTAACTGTGATCCCTCAACACAGAGAAGCAGCAGCTGAGTATTGAGGATTTCCCGAATTGCAGAGCTTCTGACTCTGTCGAGTCATGTCAACCCCGCAACCCCCCGAAGGAACGTCATTTCAGCTGCTTGGATTTGTGTCTGCATTCTTTTGGTCATTACCCAACTCTCATGACCATAGGTGAGGATGGGGACATAGACTGTATTGAAGACAGCCAGCTTTGCCTTCTGGCTTAACTCCTGCTTTGAAACTACAGAACGGCCAAGTTCCTGCAATATTGAGCTTGCTAAGCCAATTTGAGTATCTAGCTCTATGTCCCATTTTCCGTCATTCGTGAATATGGACCCAAGGTATTAAACTTCTCCACCTGCCTCATTGTGACTCCACTTACATGTAGAGTGCACTGGGATGGCTGTCTTGAGAACACAAATGTTTCAGTTTTGGCCACACTGATCTTCATTCCGCCGTCTGCACAGACAACTACAAACCTATCCAGGGTCCGTTGGAGATCATCTGTGGAAGAGCTAAGCAGAACTAGGTCATCTGCAAAAAGCAGACATCCAATGCTACATCTTCCAATTCTGACACACTCATTGCCTCGGCTGTGCCTATCAATGCAGTCCATAAATATTATGAAAAGGAGGGGTTACAGAACACACCCTTGGTGGAGACCAATGAAGACTGTGAGAGGTTCAGACTTTGTGCTGTTTACTCTGACACAAATCTCTGGGCATTCATACAGGGACTTGATGGCAGCTAATAGTTGGCCATCCACTCCATACTCCTGTACTACTTGCCAAACCTTATCCAGAAACCCGGTTATATGCCTTCTCCAAGTCCACAAAACATGTGTAGACATTCTTGGGATATTCCCAAGATTTCTCAAAGACTTGCCTTAAAGTGAAGATTTGTTCAGTTGTGCTTCTACCAGGACGAAAGCCACATTGTTCTTCCTGGAACTTTGAGTCAACTATGCTCCACACCGTTTTTCCAAGCACCTAGCATACACTTTCTCAGGCAGGCTGAGCAGAGAGATGCCACGATAGTTACTACAATCATTCTGGTCTCCCTTCTTGAAGACTGGTACTATTATGCCTGTCTGCCATTGCTTTGGTGCTCGCCCAGATATCCAAGCAGCCTGACAAATTCAAGTGTTAAGGCTTTTAGCATTTCGGGCCGAATTTCATCATCGGCAGCAGCCTTTCCCGATTTTAGCGATTTTATTGCTAAATGGACCTCTTCTGCTGTGAGACTAGTCATTGCCCCGATCTGCACCTCTTGGATGTCCACAACTGCTGGGCCACCCGTGTTAAGAAGGCTCTCAAAGTATTCCCTCCATCTGTGTTGAGGATATCCTTCTTGGTTGTTAAAAGTGCATCATCAGAGGCCTTAATTGCCCTTGCTGTGCACGATTTCCTCCCGCGAAGGTGGCGGATGGTCTGCCAGAATACTTTGTTTGCATTTGCATAGGATGAATCTAATCTTTCTCCAAAGGATTCCCAAGCCTTCTGCTTTGCTGTGTTTACCGCCTCAGCAGCAGCTTTTTGTGCCTCAGCATATCACAAATGCATCTCAGGTGACCTGACCCTAAGCCATGTTAGGTAGGACTCCTTTTTTCCTGGACAGTTTTTTTGATTTCTTGAATTCCCAAGCCTTCTGCTTTGCTGTCTTTACTGCCTCAGCAGCAGCTTTTCGCGCCTCAGCATACCACAAACGCATCTCAGGTGACCTGACCCTAAGCCATGTTAGGTAGGACTCCTTTTTTGCCCGGACAGTTTTTTAGACTTCTTGGTTCCACCAAGGTGTCCTTTTCTCACTGCCTGTTGCCATGCCGAGCCGCTTTCTGCCACAGCATGAGACTGCAGAGGCAGTGATAGCTGTTCTGAACAGCTTCCATTCCTCCTCAACATCTGCAGTATGCTTGGGAATCTCTTTGAACCTGGAGGAAATGTCATCTGCAAAATTCTTCCTCACAGCCTCATTTTCCACCAATGCCTCCCATTTCACGCAGTATAGCTGCTTAGGCCTACCAGCATTGATGGTAGCGTCTGGTTTCTGAAGACGTAGAGTGCACACAAGAAGGTGATGGTCAGTTGACAGTTCTGCCCCTCTTCTCACACGAACGTCCAACACTGAGGAAAATAGGTCTGCTGAGACTATAAAGAAGTCAATCAGAGACCTTTGTTCTAGTGTATCCCTGTACCAGGTATACTTATGGACTTCTCGGTGCTGGAAGAAGGTATCCAATAATTTCAACCCGTTCGCGTTAAGGTCAGGTGCGCCGTTCCTCCCAACCACACCCCTCCATGTCTGGTCATCTGTTTCAACATGTGTCACCCATTAGCAGGACTGATTCCATGTCTGCCACCCTGTCAAAAGCAGCATCCACTTCCTCTAAGAAGTCAGAGTATTCTGACTCCAGATTAGGTGCATAGGCTTGCACCACAGCCAAATCATGGTTTTTCATCTGAAGTCTTAACACACATATCTGTCCCCACAATGGGATCCACTCAGTAACACAATCTGATAGCTGGGGGCTTGTGAGTATCCCCACACCTGCCTGAGCAGACATTGTTGGGCTCACACCAGCGTAGTAGAGCTTCCATCCCTTATCCAGGTCGACAGTTCCAGAGCCTCTTGGTCGAAGAAAGCTCGACTAAGTCTAGCCAGTAGCGCTTGGCTTCCTTAACCAGTTCCAACTCCTTCCCTGTCAGAGAGAAGATGTTCCAGTTGCTTAAAGACATAGTCTGGTGCCATTGTCTTTGCCATTTCCGTCCTTTTGCAGAACCATTTCTTTGTGCTGCCCTTAAACACCTTCCCAAATGGGTAGCAGGCACAGTGATGGAGTTTCCTCTTGCAGAGTGCTGATGAGTGGTGTCTAATGGAGACTGTAACATATTTTTCGAACAGGTCCCTCTGTCTAAAACCCAAACGTGTCCCTTGGTAACCCGTGCGACAGACTATGCGGTATGAACATTTTTTGATGGCCTGATCATGTTACAGTGTTTGATAATGGCCTGTTAGCACATGACGAAATGACACAGCAAAATAGAAAGATTCCCCTCGAATACTCTAATAGCATTTGGGGAAAGGAGCAAGAAGAGAAGAAAGAAAGAAGCAAAGGAGGAAGAGGAGGGCCAGTCTACAGGTAATATAACAGATGTATATTACATGAAGTAAGGCATGATCCAGCATCAGGTGCCTCAGGTTTGCCACGCCCGTACTCACTAAATTGAGCACCTGAGGCTACATTAAACATTGAAGATAAAAACTGTGAACATCACAGGAATGTCACTATACATATTTAATGTGAAAATGTTGTAGTTAACGTATTCAAAGCTGTTCCTTCGTTGGCCACATTGTTGGGTGAGTACGTGTATATAGCATCTCGTGAGCACCAGTATGTGATCACAACAGAATGACAGTCTGGGAGGTTGTAGCTTAAATTATTATTTAAATCTACAGGGTTGAGGATGATTTCTCTAGATTCTACAATTTTTCTCTCCAATTCATCATTGGCAACGGAAAATGTTGTTAGATCTATCCCAAAGGATTGTATGACTATGGTTTTGATCATCAGAATCGGCAAAAAAAAGGATATGGCTGGATAAAGCACTGGCACGTGTTCTCTTGTAAGTGATGTCCCTCCTTTGCTCCTCCATTGGCAATTCAATAGACTTATCCGTGTGGCCAAAGTAAGGAATGTCGCAGTCACACCATATCTTGTATACACTGGGATATTTTAGATTGTGATGGCTAGGCTTTGGATGGCTCACTAGAGAGCAGATCTTAGGAAGCGGAGTTTATAAAGTTCTAATGTTATATTTTTTGAGAACTTTGGCTAATTTTTGAAAGACTGAGCTTATGTATGGTATAGATATATTGCCTTTAACATTATTCATTTCTTCAGTATGGCGACAAGAGGATTAAAAAGGTATTTTTTTAATCCTCTTGTAATTATATATATATATATATATATATTTGTTCATATTTACTCGGTAGATAATGTTATAAAAAATTAATTTGAATGACTATATACCGAGAATGAAAAAGAATAATGTTTAATGGTAAGATACTACTAGTTTCGTTGAATAAATCAACTTCTTCAGGTATCACAGGCAAAGAATTATATAAAATAACAGAGACATGATAAAATTACATTAACAGATCTAGTATAAAAGACAATAGTACATTTTAAAACTGGACTGCATGCTGGAGTTCCAATTGAAGTTGACTATGTGCATGAGCTATCACAGTGGCAATGTGTACATCACAAAGATTGTAGCTAAGGCTGTTGTTAATATGGGATGAATCAAGGGATATTTCTCTAGATTTGATAATCTTTCTTTCGAGTTCATCATAACACACATGGATATTAGAAGTTTGCGACCAGTCTATGAGGTGTTGGCGGCCTTCATCAGAGTTAATATATATATATATATATATTTAACTACATTCACTTAACTGCTATGGAGAAATTTTTTTAACTTTATAATTGATGGAAAGACAAAAAAATCTGTTATTATTGTTATTATTAAGGTCCAGACACTACATAATACTTACTTATCATACCTCTCCTTGAACACTGAAATGAGCAGTGACTCATAGTATCTTGAAGAAACCCACCTTTCTCTGTAAACTGAGAAAGAAAAGAAAGATTCTTTATTCCTCAGTTTACAGAAAATCCATCCACACAGATAGATACATACATACACATACTTTCCCATCATTACCCTTCCCTCCCAACTATATGATGTTTTCAGAACCCTATTTCATCAAGGTTTCCCTTTCAGCTGAACTCTCCTGTATTTACCAGACCATCCTGTCTGATGGTCTAAAAATATTAGCAAATTGTTTTTCACTTCCTTCTCCTCACCTCTGTACAGACTACAATAATACTATTAGTATTCCCTATATCAGGAGCACCTTAGAAAAAATAGCCAGAACTCTAAAAAATATAATTTCTGTATTGCTTTCAAATCTCATCTGAAGCTGGCTAGGCTATCCTTATCAGCTTTCTCCTCTAAGGATCCACTCCATCCCCTCTCTGTTCCAGGTTACAAGGTTCCTTGTTCTTTCAAATTTTCTTATGGTTAAACTGAGAGAGATCTGCCAACATTAGCCTTAAAGAACACAAGAAATACATCTGCTGCCATAACTATGATTGGTCTGATCTGGCTGACCATACTTTGAATACCTTGCATAGAAACAAATGTGGGGAAGGGAGGGGAACTATTATGTTTCACTGCAACAAATATAAACTTGAAAGACTTTTCTTAGAATTCAGTAACAGATTTGTTAAACCAGCCTAATCTGAATAAATATGGGTATGTCACACTTTCCAGGATTTGGGAAACTTTAATTCTTAGGCCTCTCCCACTTAACAGCACCTGTGCACCTCTCATAAGACGTTAGGCTTTTAGTCTTAATTTTTCCAGTTATTGTTTGAGTGTTTTTGTGTGTGCTTTTACAATTTTAAGATTGTATCCCTGATTATGTCTGTGTTATAGAGACAATTATAGGAATAAACTTGCATTTTATTGTTTCTCTGTGGTGTATTCAGTGTATTAAACCTAATAATAAACCTATGTAAAAAAAAAGTCCACTTTATATCTTGTGTATGCTACTTAATATTAGGGAATATTCCATTGCATTTTTAAAAAAATTTTATATGTATATAATATATTTGACCCTCACACAAAAGATACAAGACTTGTGATGAATAGCAGATCAGTACCATGTGTAGGCAAGAGGATAAGAAGAAAAGAGGAATATCTGTTTACATTTCTTTTTTTTTTTTTTGAACAACTGAAGGTTTTATTGTTTGGGGAAGGCAGAATGGAGAAGGCTGTTCCAAAGAACAGAAGTAGATAGAATGAAAGAGGAGACAGTGAAGTTGATTCGGTGAGTTTCAAGATAGACTGTAAAAGGTATTGGTTAGCAGTAGCTCTTATTCTAATGATTTTAGAGGAAATGGAAGGCATAATAGTGGCTAATTCAGCAGAGCACTGTCCCTGAAAGTACAAGGCAGAAACTGAACATCTGTGTGAGTGTGTGTGAGAGAGAGAGAGAGATCGTTAAACCGAAATTCTCTCTTCTGGATAGAATCGAGTAATCTTAGAGTTTTGGTGCACCGCCCAAAATATGGGAATAATATTCTGTCATTAGGCAGATTTGGGATTTGTATAGAATTAGCAGCTATAAAGGTGTGAAGTAGTATCTTGCATGATAAAAATACACCAAGTTTTGGTGGCTGTAGAAGCTATGGTTGAAATGGGTTTGGGAAAGGTTTGAGGTATAGGGCAGTCCAAGAAGGGAAATCTGATCATGTTTGGATATCTGTGTATTATTGAAGATAAGGGCAAGGGATGGGAGCTCTTTCTTGTGAGATATCAGACTGGACTGAATTTTGGTGGCACTGAAATCTACTAGGTTATCCTTGCTCCATTGAGATATAACTAGAAGATCAGAGTTCATGATAATGGTCATTGTGGATCCTGAGGATTCTAATGCTTGAGCACGACAGGGTTTGTCAAATGAAAAGGAGAAATGCAGTGTATTGTCATGAGCAAACCTATTGATAAGATTGGAAGTCAGACAGTGCTGGTCATTTATATACAAGAGGAAGAGAGTGGGGAAAGAACAAAACTCTGGGGTACTCTTGCATTGCTGGGGAAACCTGATGAGAGGAATCCATCTACCATGACACATGCTGACAGAATTCTTTTTTGCCTTCTCATTTAAATGTATATGTATCAGTTGAAACACAAATTCTTCAGTGTAAATTCTGCCTAAGAACACAGTGTTTAAATAATTAAATTTAAATAGTATATGTCATGATGTATTTTAAAGTATTTTTAATAAACATTCTATTTCTTGATTTGTAGTTAATGTAAAGTTTTATTTGTATTGCAGTTTTTTATATTAGTGCTCCAAGTTTCATTGGGGAACAGGATTCTTTTCCAATGTTAGTTAACCGTGATATCTCTGATATGAGCTTTAGCTCATCTACTGCAGCAGCCAATTCACATCATTCGTATACTGGACTTCTGTCTTCCAAGGTAACATGTTTATTTTGTTTTATTTTTATGATAATCATAAACACAACATATTTATAGTATTTTACTAATTTTCATGAGACATTGTGAAATTAAATTTCCAGTATCAATTTTAATCTCACAATGAATATAATAAACTGAGTATTGGATTGTCATTTTCAGGTGCAATTTGCAAAATGCACCTAAAAATGGCATCACTTGTGCGCCATACCTCTCAAAAAATAAAGGCATTCAGAGGAGAGAGATGGCAGACAAGTGATACCATTTCATGATCCTAAATCCTAAGAGGTATATTATATCATTATGTCTGAAATAGTGTATTCTGCAGTTGAATTCTTGAGCTGCAGAGTTAAAAATAAGAGTTTATGGGAAGTGGGGGGGGGGGTCCTACTTCCCTATGCCAAAGATCGACCAACTCAGAAACAGACCAAAGAAAGGCCTAGAAGTTCTTGTTGCCAACTACAGTATTCACACCTATAATGATCTTTCTTCAGACAGTACAACACTATGGAAGCAAACACCATTTCCACAGAGCTACACAGTCACCGGAATTTAAATATATATTAGTATAATAGTCAAACTACTTACCTTGATAAAATTATATTTGAAAGACGATTAGAATTTTTTTTTATATCACAGTAACATGCATTTTTTGAAATGACATTACTCATATTGTGACTGAAGTTGTGCTGTGACCGACTCACAATAGCCAGAAGTATTAAAAAAAGCTGTCCCCAGATAAGAAATGTTATGGATGAGAAAACAGTAAAGGTATGAGATTCTTACATGGATTACAAAATTATGAAAAATCTCTTTACAAAAATCATCAAATATTTATGGATGTTTATCACAACTATGACTGTGGACATTAATGGCACCCATTTTTCAATTCCACAGGCCAAGTTGAAAGAGAAGCTGAAATATTTTTGCTATCAGTATTGACCTAAAGCAAATTGTTCATGTACCAGCCAGAACACAAAGACAATTCTCTCCATTCACCCAAAACCCTAGATCTTTTTCTTAACCAATTTTTTTTTCCAGTTATGCTGTTGTGGTAACCTCATCTCCTAGTAACTCGGATTGTAATCATGTACAAGTTTCATCTCTAGTGAAATCCCCTTCTTCAACCATTCCCAAGTTCACATTCTTTGCCATTACAACACTAGCAAGAAGGAAAACCTCTGAGACATTTTTCCATTGTCATACTACTGTTTCCGCTCTTCAAATCCAGATACATGCCATGATTATGTTACAAAAAATATTCATTGGGAATGCAGGTCTTCGTTCTCTACCCAATTTCGAAATTTCACCCATTATCCAAGCCATGGTTTTCCAAGAAGCATGCCAAGGCAACTTGAGAAAGAGAGAGCAGAACAGCATATTGCAAGTGGCTTGTGACAAAAACTCTAATTTCATTTTCAGCCTACAGTAAATATAACAATTACAAAACAAACAAATATTAACATTTATGTCTGACTTTTAAAGAGCTACATACAGAAAAGTTGAATCTTGCACAAACAGTTGTGCCCACTGCAGAGGCTATTCATTGCAATTGCTCTCCATCATACACTTTCTAACTCGGGTGCCACTATTGCATAACTTATAAAGATAAAGCTTGCCTCCAGTTAGACCAGACACTGCATAGATTGTTCAAGAAGCTTAAGTTATATACCAAAAAGGCTCTGATCTGAACTGATCATATTTCTCTCCCCACTTATACTTAAGAGATGTGCTCCTACGCTAACACCTGTTCTTTAGATGGTGTCCACTCCCAAGCATAGAAGCAAGACCACATTCAGCCCATTCCAAAAAAAAGATAAAGAAAGAAATGTCTTCCATCAAACTGTCACCCTATTAACCTTTCCTTGGTTCTCTCAGAAGTGATGGAAGGTCATCAACGGTCAACTTCATCATTATCTAGAGAAATGAGAGCTAATCAGTGATCACCAGTATGGATTCTACCGCTCAGGATCCACAGCATTCTTCCTTTTGTAATAAATTTAGTTTAATCCCTTATCCAAGTGTAAGCAAACAAAGTTTGCGCCTGAAGTATCTTCAGGACTGAGGCAACTCGTAGTAAAGGTGGACCAAGCTCTCATCACTCCTTGTATCAGTATCTCCAATAATGCAAAGCACATCTCCTTGCGGTCATGTATAATGTTATGCATTAAGGTAAGGGCCACTACCCGAACCAGTTTTGACCTTTATTGAGGTCTCGTCAGTGGGAGCCAGACCCAGAAGTGGTGATACTAAGGCAGAAGCAATGGAGAGGTCATATTTACTTATACGAGTTGCCAAAAGATGTACCACCTTGTTATTAAATCACTCTGGATTTAGAGAAAGATGTTGGAAGCTTATTTTCCACTTGGTTAGACTATAAGAAATTTAGTTTAATTCTTTATCCAAGTGTAAGCAAACAAAGTTTGCGGCTGAAGTATCTTCAGGACTGAGGCAACTCATAGTAAAGGTGGATCAAGCTCTCATCACTCCTTGTCTCAGTATCTCCCATAATGCAAAACACATCTCCTTGTGGACATATATAATGCTATGCATTAAGGGAAGGGCCACTGCCCAGACACCTTACACCACTTCTGGGTCTGGCTCCCACTGATGAGACCTCAATAAAGGTTGAAACCGGTCTGGGTAGTTGCTCTTCCCTTAATGCATAGCATTATACATGTTTGCAAGGAGATATGTTTTGCATTATGGGAGATACTGGAACAAGTAGTGATGAGAGCTTGGTCCTCCTTTACTACGAGTTGCCTTAGTCCTGAAGATACTTCAGATGCAAACTTTGTTTGCTTACACTTGGATAAAGGATTAAACTAAATTTATGATAGTCTAACCAAGTGGAAAATAAACTTACAACATTCCCTTTGCTTGCATTGTACACTTCTAGAAACATGTCATGAAAAAGTTCGGAGAAACCTTGCTTTTGAACATGACATTTTCAAGTCGTTTGATAAGATCTGGCATAGAGGGCTTCATGTAATTGGGTGGATTTTTTTTTTTTTCTCTTGAATTGTAGGTTGCTTGTAGTGGTGGCTGGTATATCCTATTCCTCATATATAAACAACTTCCTCTTACCGACCTCATACCCTATCCATAGTTTTGCTGATAATGACATGCTCTAATCCTTCTACTCATATGACAAATCTTGAACTTTTCAAACATCCAAAATCTTCAAAAACTTTATATCCAGTGTCTCCAACATTGGTCTTCATATGATTCTTTTTTTTAAGGTTACATGTTGGTCAGCATTCATTGTGAAGAATTTATGAAGAAAAAAACCACATGTTGGAGTAATTACTTTACTTTGGATTAGATTTACTTTATATTCAGATGATGGATTAGTAATTCCAGGAATCTGGAGGACCCATCTGCAACTTATGTAATATCCAGAACATGAAGGCAGAATACTAACACGAGAAACTTGAATATGAGAGGACTGTAAAGATGTGTTGATGTAGTTCTGGTATAAAACTTTATTTTTATTTATTTAGATTTATTTTAACATCTGTATACACCCTCTGAACAAAAAGAAACTGAACTTTTCGAAAACAGAAGAAACTAGTGGCGCCACCTGTTGTATCTTTTTGTTGTCGAAAGCGGCAACCTTCATTAGTGTTGTGTCAATTGTTTATGACATTTGTTTCATTAGAAGCCGAGTTATAGTGCTAAGAGTGACTGAGTGTTTTTTTTTTTGACGAACGGTCAGAAAATGAGTTTCAAACAGAGTTTCAAACTTGGTAAAAGTTTTACCAAAATGCACCAAATGCTTCAAAAAGCATACGGTGATGAATGCTTATCCCACACTCAAGTTTACGAGTGGTTTAAGCGATTTCAAAGTGGTTGTGAAACGCTTGAGTACGATGAAAAGCCGTCCAAAAACTGGACTGAGCGAAGTTAACATCCAAAATGTGCGTGATTTCATCAAAGAAAACCCGAAATTGTCCATGAGATTGATTGAAGATGAATTGGGGAATCCAAAATCAACTGTGCACAAAATTTTGATTGAGAGTTTGAGCCTTCGTAAATTGAATTCACGATTTGTTCCCCACAAGTTGACCGATGTCCAAAAAATGTATCACATTGAACACTGCAAGGACATCATTAAAACCGCTCATAAGGACTCGAACTTCATTGAAACGATCATTACTGGTGATGAAACGTGGTGTTTCGAGTATGAGCCCAAAACAAAGCCCCAGAGTGCTGAGTGGAGACCACCAGAAGAGGGGGCATCCAAAAAAAAGTCGCCTGGAGAAGTCAAAAGTAAAGACAATGCTGATTTGTTTCTACGATTCCAAGGGCATTATCCACAAAGAATTCGTTCCTCCTGGCCTGTCCAGAACGGTCAATGGTGAGTTTTATCTCGAAGTTTTGAAGCGATTGATAGTAAGAATTCATCGCATATGGCATTAATATAGTGATGCAGGCAGCTGGTCACTTTTGCGTGATAATGCACCATCTCATTGTTCAAACATTATGAGACAGTTTTTGAGCAAAAACCAAGTTTGTGTGTTGGATCACTTGCCATATTCACCTGATTTAGCACCCTGTGACTTCATTTGTTGATGAACGGAAAGCGATATGACATCATTGAAAACGTTCAAGCAGTAGTAACCATGACTCTCAACAGTATCCCAAAAACCAATATAAAAAAACTCTTTTAACAAATTAATTGATTGTGCCAAATGCTGTATCGAAACTGAGGGAGAGTATATTGATTGAAATAAATGATTTGAATAATTATAATTGGCGTGCGTTTTATTTTTTATCAAAAATTTGGTTTCTTTTTGGACAGAGGGTGTATTATTATATTTATATGTATAAAAATATATTTTATTTGTTAATTTATATTTATGTATAATTTTTTATTTATTATTATTTTATTTATTTATTTTTTTTTTTTTTTTTTCACCAGAGGATAGGCTAGGTTAAACAATTAACAAAGCATTCAGATTTATCTTACTTTTGTGAAGTGTCATGTGCATATCTATGTTTTCCTGATAATGACCTTGATACAGAGGTTGAAACATCAAGTGTTATTTTCACAATTATAAGTAAACTAATTACTTGAATGTGTGTTTTTGTCTCCTTAAATTCTTCACATATAATGCATGATATTCATACCATACCATACTTCAGTTGGGTGATGACAACCTAGTCGCATTCGCTGTTTCCAAAATACAATTTTGTCTTTTTTTATGAAAAACACATACATTATGTACCTTTGATAATAACCAGTTCAACATGAAGACCAGATCCCTCTTCTTGGACTAATGCTTACATCTAGTTTTTCCTCGCAACACACCACTTCTATACATCCTCTTCCTCTAAAAAAACATTGCATCCTTTTTCTCTCAAGACATTATTTTTCAGCTGTCCAGCTAATAACTCTGTATAGATCCTAAATCTGCCCAACCTTAGGAGACTGCTGTTACATTTGTAGTGGTGCATCATATAAATCTCTAAAAATTCTCGATTTCCAGAAGAGCACATTTCAACTTGATGACACACTCTCTCTCTCTCTCTCAGGCTGTTCAGTCACTGCATTACCTGACCTGGTTGGCCAAGTGGTTAGCATACCAGCTCTCCAAACAACAGGTCATGGGTTTGAATCCTGCCATGGATGTTTGTGATTGTCTTTAGGTGAGAGATGAATTTCATCGCTCAGTGTGAGACCACTTCTCTGCTTTTTGGAGGCCTGAGGTGGCTTTAAAAAGTTCCATGTTTAGTCTCTAGAGCAAGGTTTCCAGACTATGTAAAAATAAAAAATTACAAAAAAATATATAAAATTTATAAAAATGGAAAAAAAAAAATCCTTAGCCTACTCATGCTACAGGTTTACTAATAATGTTTTGTGGATGAGAACCTCATAAAAAAAAAAAAAATTGCAGATAGATGGTCTTTTTCTATAGTTACATTCTCGCATGGCAGAAATGACTGATGATAGCAGAATTGGCATCAGTCATTTCCTCCCATTTCTGCTCAACCTACAATAACACAAGCAACAGCTGCCTATCATTCATTTATCGTTCAACTACTAATTTACTGAATCTGCCACTTTCAGTTATCTTTCATTTCATCTACACTAATCTTCATGCTATCATTGAGAAATTATTATTATTATTATTTCGGGTGACTCCAGGAGTCCTTAGACTCATCGAGGGAGGTCCTAAATATCATGTCCACACAACTATGTGATTACATTCTCACAGTATCTATCATACCTTGTCTTGAACTCGTTCACCGTCATAGCACCCACAACAGACTCTGGCAGCTTATTCCACTCATTTACCACTCTAAAAGTAAAGAACCCAGCTCTAACACCCCTGCTAACCACACTCTTGCCCAGCTTCCATAGGTGTCCCCTAGTTCTCCCACCACCAGTCCTGATCTCAAAAATATCCTCTGAATTAATCCTATAGAATCCCTTTAGCAATTTGAATGTCTCAATCATATCTCCCCTCCTCCGCCTATCAACTAGTTTCTGCAACCCACAAATCTTCAACCTGTTCTCATAAGGTTCATTCCATAGACCTGTTATCATCTTAGTCACTCGCCTCTGGATCCTCTCCACGTCCTCCCCATCAAGAAGGAACCGAGGTGACCAAATCTGGGCACAGTAGTCGAGATGAGGTCTTATCAAGGCTCGGTACAGATGTACAATAACTTGCTTGTCTGTGCTCGTCAAGGTATTTTTCAACAACCAAGTGAGTTGATGAGCTGATTTAGCAACTTTTGAAGTGTGACCCCTAAACTTCATCTCCTTATCCACCAACACTCCCAAGTCCCTGGCCTCATCGATCTCTTGGAGTACAGTTCCACCAATGTGGTATACTGCTGCTAATCTTTTCACCCCAAAATGCATAACCTTACATTTTGTCACATTAAATTGACATCCATTGTCCTTAGCCCAGAACTCCAATCTATCTAAGTCATCCTGCAAGACCTTTGACATCTTCTGCATTCACTATTGCCCTACCCAACTTTGAATCATCAGTGAACAAATGAATTATTCCACTTAGATCCTTTCCTATATCGTTAATGAAGAGATTAAACAGCAGTGGTCCAAGAACAGAACCCTGCGGCACACCACTAGTCACAGGCCGTCTTTTGGACTCTACTCCTGAATAAACTACTCTTTGATATCTCTCCATCAACCAACTACCTATCCATCTCACCAATCCTATATCCATTCCCATATGTTGTAGTTTACGGATTAGTATTCCATGTGGTATCCTGTCAAACGCCTTTGCCAGGTCCAGCAGTATCACTGTAAACCCATTTCCCTTATCCAGTTCAGCCGTCACCTTGTTATAAAACTTGAGCAAGTTACTGAAGCATGATCTACCCTTCACAAAGCCATGCTGTCCCCTGTACAGTATCTCGTTTTCATCAATCCATTCCTGTATTTTTCCCTTGACTACTTTCTCTAAGACCTTGACAACGACTCCTGTTATGCTGATCGGTCGGTAGTTTGCAACCGTAGTCTTGGATCCTCCTTTATGCAGTGAAACTATTTTCCCCTCTTTCCACACCTTCGAGACTAAACCAGACCTGAGACTCAGATTAAACAACATGGTCAAGGGCACTGATAATTCTTTAGCCACTTCATGCAAGACCCGTGCCGGTATACCATCCAATCCCACAGATGTGTTCACATTAAGGTTCTGTAATAGACTAGTCACCTCCACTTCATTCATCACTATTCCCGTATAAACTAATGGTTCCTTCATTTTTTCAATGTCACCACCTGGATGATATGCTTTTGCAAAGTGCGCGCTCAGTAACTCCACTATATCGACTGATTCAGTGACCTCCTTACCATCGTCATTCCTTAAAATCATTTTGCCGTGTACAGTTTTTTTCTTGCTTGCAGCATATTGAAAGAACTGTTTGGGATTCTCTTTTGCTTGCAAAGCTAGTTTCCTTTCATAATCCGCTTTTGCTTTTTTTACCATACTCGTTACCTTTCTGGCCTGCACTTTATACCGTTCGTGTGCCTGCAGGTCACCCCTTTCTTTAAATTCCCTCCACAGTTGTTTCTTTTTTTGCAGCTCAAGCTTAATGGTGTTATTCATCCATTTAACCCCTACTTGTTTTACTATTCGGACCCTAGGTATACAATCAGCCATTACCTCCTGTAAATGCTCCTTGACCACTTCCCATGCTCTATCGACGTCCAGCCCTTGCAGTTGTACATGCCATGGCACTGATCTAAGCAATCTCCTAAGCTTGTCATACTTGCCAGCACGGTAATTCCACATATACCCTGTCTTAATCGAAAATTCCACACCTGTAGCCACTTCCCAGGTCAAGACCTTATGATCACTCTCACCAATAGGTGGCAACATGGTCATATTCATTACAGTCAAATTCTCAGATGCTATTACCAGGTCAAGCACTCTCACACCCCTAGTATTTTCAATTACATGCTGTCTCAGATAGTTATCCCTTAATAATTGAATAAAATCCTTTTCCTTCCTCACATGTGTCCTCTCCTCCTTCCAATCAATGTTACCATAGTTGAAATCCCCCATAATAATTACCCTCCTTCCACTCATTTCATCAATTTTCCTATGCATACTATCTCCACCATCTATTCCATCACCTGGTCTATAGCAGCACCCAACTGATATATTTTATTCTGCCAGTCTCAATCTCACACCAAATAGCCTCAGATGAGCTCCTTTCACTATCCTGCGATACAACTTCAATTCTCCTTGGCTGCAGTTCATCAGCTATCATCAATAATACTCCTCCCTCCATTTTATTCTCTCTGTCCCTCCTAAACACACTGTAACCTACACATTCTATCCCACTAACTATATCTTCTTCTGTCAGCCATGTTTCACTAATGCCAATAACCCGTGGCCAGGAAGAGCCAATCAAGGCCAAAAATTCTTCCTTCTTGTTCCTAAAACTCCTGGCATTAGTATACATGAAATGCAGTGATCCCTTAGTCCCATCCCTATATTGATGCGTTATTCTAAATGACCCATTCCCATTTTTTGTCCTTAGTGCTGACTCGGGTACATTATATACGTTCTTACACTCATCTGTCTCACTGATGTCTGCATATCCATCCCCCCCCCCCCTCCTTGGTAGTTCTAGTTTCCCTGGTTTTGCACATCCATTTTCACTTCATTCAGCAACACTCTTTCCAGTCTCCGCACACCAAGTCCATTCAAATGCAGGCCATCCATCTTGTATAAGTCCTTTCTCCCTTCAAACTCATTCCACACGTTCATGAATTCCACACCACACCGTCTGCATAACCTACGCATAATGCCATTTGCGATTATGGCCCTCCTCCTAAACTCCTCTCTGTCATACCGCGGCAACAGACTAACCATTCTAACTCTGTCACTCTTTTCTTTCGCTACCTTTAACAATACTTTCAAGTCCTCTCTCATAAAAAATTTATCACCTTTCAATTCATTCGTACCCGTCACAATTATTAATTCTTTCAACCTCTGTTTTTGCACTCTAATACTCTCACTTACATCCTTAAATTTCGCACCCGGTAAGTACGATTTAGTTACACTGCCATCTATCACCCCTCTTAATAACGAGTCGCCATACAACACTCTTTCCTTCATTTCAGAAACTAAATACTTCGGTATACACTGGAAATGAAGAAGGTAGCATTTGGGAATAAGAAAAATTAATTTTTGGAGTTCTTGAGAGACAACTGTCTTAGGCAGTATATAAAGGAGGATCAAGAATTTTAAATCTGATCATTTCATCAGAATATGTGATTGTGAGTAGGGTTTCACATTTCCCTCCAGTTGGTGATAGTGATCATGAAATGATCACCTTGGTTGTCGCTAGCCATATGATGAGGAAGGAATTACAAGGCTGGTGATTATGAAAAGCTTAGGAGATAGCTTGGAGCTATAGCATGGAATGAGGAGTTTAGCGGAAAAGAAATAAATTCTGCTGGGGAACTGACAAAGAAATACTTAACAACATCAGTGTGTATTCTGAAGGTCAAAAGGCTGAATAAGGTATGTGTCAAATGAATGAATGAAGGGATTTAGCATGAAATCTGGAAGAAGAAGAAGGCACCTTGGAGGAGCACAAGATGAATAATGCTAATAATCAGTTGCATGAAGCACTAAGAGTATAAAGAGTAGGCCAGGAGAGTGACTTACTTGGAAATGACTGCAAAAGTGCACTATGAGCAGAAATTAGGAAATCAGGCCAAGAAAAACCTGAGGGAATTTTTTCAATATGCAGCAAGCAGAAAGAATGATTATGACAAGATAATGGATAAAAATGGTGATTGGTAACTGCTGCAGAGGACATAGTCGAGGTATTCAGTGAGCAGTTCATCAGGGTGTTTCATTCCTCAATATGAAATGAGAAGCTCAAGTAAAGTGAAAAATGAGAAAAGACTTACTGGTGAGCAAGCAAGAGGCATGAGGAGTTCAATACACTGGATGTCAATAAAACAATAGGACTTGATGAGATATTGCCACATATCTTAAGGAATATTCTGGGCAGTTAGCATCTGTCTTGGACTACTTGTTTAACAAAAGTCTTGCAACAGCACAAGTCCCAAAGGAGTGGAAAAAAGGTAAAATGGTTACACTTCACAAAGATGGTGATAAGGCTAAGCCACAGATATTAGGCCTGTCTGTATATATCTGGAGTTGTAGTTAAGGGATTAGTGAAAGTTATGACACAAAAAGTGTGTTGATAGCAAAGGTATTCTCTTTGCTGCTTGTCAGCATAAGTTTGTTAAAGGGAGGTTGTGTTTTACCAATATGCTTGGTACTAGCAAGAAGAACAAGATGACAAATGTATTAGACAAGGGAGATGCATATGCAGTGGTATATTTAGATTTTGCAACAGCTTTTGATAGATTGCCATACCACAAGTTGGTAACTAAACTGGAGCTAAATACCACACACTAGTGGTGTGCCACAGGGATCTGTTTTGGACTATTGTGTTTTTAACTTGTATCTTAATGATATTGGGATGGGTTTAACTGGTGATATATACAATTGTTTGCAAATGATGTAAAACTGGGGAGAGTGAATGAGGAATCAAGCAGATGTTGTGGCCTTCCAGGATGACTTGAATATGTTGTCAGTGGGCTATAGTATGGAACTATCAGTTTAATGTTGCAAAGTGTAAGGTTCTGAAATTTGGTAGGCAACAATGTGATGCAAAGTACATTATATTCTTCCTGAGAAAACTTTGGAGGAAGTTGAGGGAGATGATACCTTGGAATGGTGATGGACAAGGATCTTAAGTTCAAAGGTCTTATTGCACAAGTTGTGAAGTCGTCACATCAGATTATGTCAATAATATGGAGGACCTTATCATGCAGAAATAAAGTGGTTCTGGTTCCATTGTATAAGGCGGGGTTTCCCAAATTATGTTCTGCGGAAAGGGAATAAGTGTTCCATGATGTCAGTGACCAAGCCGTGTATTTTTAAACATGGAGGTAATTCAGGAAAAGGAATATCGCTGTTTATGACTGGTCGTAAACATTGCCTGCAAGCCGATTACAACAATGGGCGGCATATCCTCTGTTCTCAAAACTAAATGAAATAACATCTGTGTTGCAAATGTCAGTGACCAAGCCGCATATTTTTAAACATGGAAATATTCATGAATTATCGTTAATTTTCACACATTGAAATCTTTCAACATTCGAGAAAGGGAATACCGCTGTTTATGACTGGTCATAAAAATTGCCTGCAAGCCGATTACAATAATGGGGGGCATATTCCTTGCTGATTGGTCACATGTCAGTGACCAATCAGCAAGGAAGTATAAAGAAAATTTTTCCACTGAATTTGAAGACCAAGGTAGTCTGTATCCGGTTCTCAAATCTAGTAATACTGAATACTTTTTTCGCAAGTTCGTATTGTAGGGTGAAAGTGCTTGTTTTGAAACCATAGTGCCATGATTTTTTAAAAGTAATAGGCCTACAGATTTAAATTTTAACACATTCGTTGCTACGCTCCTTGGGCATAGTTTATTCCCGCATGCCAAGCGCTTTCGCGTCTTCAAGGTCACTATGAGTAATCTCGTAGCCGGCTTATCAGACAGAATTTTGTTTCATACGCCAACTACGAGTAATCTCGTAGCTGACTTATCAGACAAAATTTAGTTTCATAGGCCAACTACGAGTAATCTCATATCATTTCCACCTATATATTACATGCACTGATGACGGTGTTTATTGCATCTAGTCTAGTTTTAGTTTCTGGTCTCTAAGAACCTTCAATTTCGCCATGGCCAGTAAAAGAAAACTTACTGATATAGAAGTAGAAGCTTATGCTAATATGAGCGATGATGAATTCCATGAAATATTTGGTTCCGATTCCGAAGATGATCCTACAAATGACTCTAGCAGTGACTCAGATGATGAAGAAACTTCTGAAGATGAAGTTAGCATCCAGCCAAATACATCAACATCTACTTATTGGGAAAATTCAGAACAAGAGCCCCCACAATTTGACTTTATTGAAACTGAAGGTTTTAAAATTGACACTGGAAATTTCAGTATCAAAAGATTAGTTAAACTTTTCTTTTCTGAAGATTTTCTGACAATTTTAGTAGAACAAACCAATTTATATGCTTTACAAAATATTGTGCAAAGCCGAGCACAGATCAAAAAAAAGTCAAAGAATTTCAAAGTGGAAAGCAACAGATACACCTGAAATGAATATTATTTCTCGGACTTTTACTTCATATGGGTCCTTGTAATTTACTGTCTATTGAGCATTATTGGAGTAGAAATGAACTTTACAATTTGCCATTTTGGCGCTCTAAAATGAGCCAAAAATCGATTTCAAATTTTATTGCGTCATTTTCATTTCGCAGATAATTCCCAAGCAGCTAATGATAAATTGCACAAATTAAGACCAGTTCTAGATCATTTTAATAGTGTAATGCGAAATAGCTATACACCAGACAGAAACTTATGTATTGATGAGTCAGTAGTGTTGTGGCATGGTAGACTGGTGTTTCTGCAATACAAAAAAAAAACAAAAAACATAAATATGGCGTGAAATTTTATGAACTATGCGAATCGAATGGATTGGTGATAAAAATAAAAATTTATACAGGAAAATCTGAATCCTCTTTAGGATCGTGCATATGATATTGTATTCCACTTGATGGAAGAATATTTAGACAGTGGTTATGCATTGCATATGGACAATTTTTATAATTCTGTAGCTCTGATGGAATTGCTTACCGACAGAAAAACGTACGTGTGTGGAACGCTGAGAAATAATAGGAAAAACAATCCACCAGATGTTATTCAGAAGAAACTAAAGAAAGGGGAATTTGTCTGGCAAAGAAGAGATCCTGTTGTAGTCAGCAAATGGAGGGATAAGAGGGAAGTTCTTTCCATTTCAAATATGCACAAATTTGAAATGGTTAAAGCGCAAAATCGGAATGGTAAATTTCATTTAAAACCAAATATCGTTAGGGATTATAATTTGGGTATGTCAGGCACTGATCTTTCTGATCAAATGCTTTCTTACTATTCCACCTTATAAAAGACAATTAGATGGCCAAAGAAATTGGCAATACGCATTTTTGAGGTATACATTCAAAATGTGCATACATTTTATAACATGATTACTGGAAATGCAATGATTGCGTTAAAATTTAGAGATCAATTTTTCTCAGTTTTTGTTGGAATGGATGAGCTTACAGCATCAGAGAATTTCAGGAGGCATTTTCATTATTTGGAAATTTTACCACCAACAGAAAAAAAGAATCGCCCGACAAAGCCATGCCATATGTGTACACGAAACAAACGATGATGTGAAACACGTTATTATTGTCCTGTTTGCCAGGAAAAACCACCATTGTGCATGGAAAATTGTTTTAAAATATACCATTCTTAATTTGAATAAATTGTTTTTTTTATTTTATTGATTGGTTTTTATTTTTATTGATTTTATTAGTTTTAAATTGATTTACAAATTATGTGTTATACTACGGATTAACTCGCGCTTGGCATAGGAGGTTGGTAATCGACATATGAGTATATTCGTAGTTGGCTTCTGAGGCACACGTATATAATATACTATATTTTAGTTGAAATTATTTCCCTTCTACCAAGCCCCCAGGCATGCGCTCAGTTTTATTCAGAATCCAAGGGTCCAAATTAAGGTAATTATACTAAGGGTTAACTCGTGTTTGGCATAGGAGGTCAGTAAATCGACATACGAGTATACTCGTAGTTGGCTTGTGAAACTCGTATGCGAACTACAAGTATACTCGTAGTTGGCAGCGAACGTATTAATATGAATAAGAGACAAGGGACTTTGTTTAATTTTGGTGTTAAGAAATCTCTTATTGAAGGTGTTTGTGACGCAACAGATAGTGATTCATCCACCTTCAGCCTACACAGCGATTTCTAGGATGTACAAAAGGAGGAGAAAACTACCAGCACACAGGAGAAAAGTCTGCATTCACTCGTAAGTGCTTATAATATTATTATAAATTTTTGGTGATCAGAATGGAATATGTCAATGAAAATCAGCACAAATTAATTTAATGATATTGGCCTGAGGAAACTACAATATGCTACATTGTAGCATATTGTAGCATATTGTAGTTTTGATTACAAGATTTCATTAGTCCAATGATTGATAACTGATTTAAATGTAATTTTATATTTGTCAACATGTCACACCGTATACATAAATGTACTAATACTCTTTATGATTATGCCATAATTAATTATTAATATTGTAATGTATTGATAATTAATTAATTATTAATAATATTTTAAATTAAGGGGATATAAAATCCACATTGTTTCAAAACCGAATAAGAAACTCAAAGATTGGAATCAGAGAGTTTCATGCCGAATATAGTAAACTATAAAGTATCAGCGAACATTAGCGTGAGCTAATGCAAGTGACCCTAGTATGTAGTACGATACCGGACAACTCGTTGCAAAGGTGGGGAAAGTTCAGATCGCTATTCTTAGGTATTTTCCATAATGTAAAAACACATTTCCTAGGAAATGTATGCTGTTATTACATTATGGAGGGAGGTCACTACCCAGACTGGTTTCAGCCTTTTTTGAGGCTTCATCAGTGAGTAGCTAGACCATAATACCTAAGTGTATAGCGAAAAGAACTTAATATACTCTGCTATACGAGTATCCAAAGAGGTGCAACCATTAAGTTACTTAATTATAAAGAGCTAATAAGCTTCATTTCGGCAATATAAACAATATTTTAAATTAAGGCGATATAAAATCCACATTGTTTCAAAACCGAATAAGAAACTCAAAGATTGGAATCAGAGAGTTTCATGCCGAATATAGTAAACTATAAAGTATCAGCGAACATTAGCGTGAGCAAATGCAAGTGACCCTAGTACGTAGTACAATACCGGACAACTCGTTGCAAAGGTGGGGAAAGTTCAGATCGCTATTCTTAGGTATTTTCCATAATGTAAAAACACATTTCCTAGGATATGTATGCTGTTATTACATTATGGAGGGAGGTCACTACCCAGACCGGTTTCAGCTTTTTTTGAGGCTATATCAGTGAGTAGCTAGACCATAATACCTAAGTGTATATACCTAAGTGTATAGCTTGAACTTTCCCCACCTTCAACGAGTTGTCCGGTATTGTACTACGTACTAGGGTCACTTGCGTCACTTGCATTAGCTCATGCTAGTGTTCGCCGATACTTTATAGTTTACTATATTCGGCATGAAACTCTCTGATTCCAATCTTTGAGTTTCTTATTCGGTTTTGAAACAATGTGGATTTTATATCCCCTTAATTTAAAATATTGTTTATATCACCGAAATGAAGCTTATTAGCTCTTTATAATTAAGTAACTTAATGGTTGCACCTCTTTGGATACTCGTATAGCAGAGTATATTAAGTTCTTTTCGCTGTACACTTAGGCATATACACTTAGGTATTATGGTCTAGCTACTCACTGATGAAGCCTCAAAAAAGGCTGAAACCGGTCTGGGTAGTGACCTCCCTCCATAATGTAATAACAGCATACATTTCCTAGGAAATGTGTTTTTACATTATGGAAAATACCTAAGAATAGCGATCTGAACTTTCCCCACCTTTGCAATGAGTCGTCCGGTATTGTACTACGTACTAGGGTCACTTGCATTAGCTCATGCTAGTGTTCGCTGATACTTTATAGTTTACTATATTCGGCATGAAACTCTCTGATTCCAATCTTTGAGTTTCTTATTCGGTTTTGAAACAATGTGGATTTTATATCCCCTTAATTTAAAATATTGTTTATATTGCCGAAATGAAGCTTATTAGCTCTTTATAATTAAGTAATTATTAATACATTACAAAATAATCAAGGTGTTCCATGAAAATTTCAGGATTTGTGAAGTGTTCCGTCATAGGAAAAATCTGGGAAACACTGGTATAAGGCCTTTATCAGGTCTCATATGGATTATTGTACACAGATTTGGTCAACTAGTTTCATGGTGATGAGGACACATTGGAAAGGGTTCAGAGAAGACTGACTAATGTGGTAACTGATCTTTGGGACGTGGGATAAGAAGATAGATTAAGGGAATGCAGTTTGCAAAGTGGAAGAAAGGGAATATGATCAATACATTTAAGTTGGTAAAGGGTTGTTGCCAGGTTAATCTGGAAGAAATTTTTCATAGAATGGGGGGGGTGAACAAGGGGGGAATCCCTAGAAGCTGTATAAGGAGGGTGTGAGCAGAGCAAGTTCTTTGCATGGGGAGTGGTTGGTGAGTAGAATGTATTGCCTGACGTGGTGAATGTGGAGATACATTGAATAAGTTTAAAGCATGGTTTGATGGGCTTTGTGTGTAACAGTGTGTGTGTACCTCTTGCGATGAGTCTTTTGACTCCATGGAGATGTGGTGTTAATAATAATAATCATTTAAGAATGTGTAAGCAGAACTAATCTCAGGTGATGTGTCACTTAAACAGAATGGGATAGGAAAGGTTGGAAACATAGGTTTATGATATGTGATTAACAGGAAAATTACCCAAAGGAAGACTAATATGTAGGTGCATGGATGTAGTTTGAAGTTCTTAGAAGACTGCAATATAAGCTTTTACAGTATTTGAGTACTAACAAACACAGACTAATTGAAGAAAACTATTGATAAGAAGCTAGTAATAATGCAAACTCTTCATATAGCACAATTCGTAGCATCATGTGAACCTACTGGGGATAGCTGTCAGCAATTTAATGATGTAATTATGATTGTTATGACACACAGGCTGTGTGTGTGTGTGTGTGGGAGAGAAAGAAAGAAAGTTAGAAGTTAGAAATGGCCCCAAGAGACAGTTTTTTTGTCAAGAAAGAAAAGCGAAAACTGCTGTAGAAATACATTGGGTAGAAATCAACTCCAGCTTCCTATTAGAACTAGTCACTAATGTCAGAAGTTATTTTTATTAATGAGACCTGGATAATAGAGGATGACATCATTACCGGAATAGAATGTGATGGATTCAATGTATTCAGGAAAGAGTGACAAGATAGGCAAAGCTAGGGAGTGTTACTAATGATTGTAGAGGAGTTAAATCAAACCAGAGTAGAAATCTTCAACACTGGAGGCAGTATGAATAATACAGGAAATGGGAAAGATAAAGTTAGCATCCTAAAATACACAGGATGTTGTTACAGACTCATCTGAAGAGGACAGTGACCTGCATGGACAGATAAATCTTATAGATACAAGAACTGTCACTGTGGGAGATTTCAGTTATGGGAATATAAAATGTAGAGAGAAAAATCATGCAAGATATGGGAAAGGGATTTTATAGAGTTACTGAGTGATAAGTATCTTAAGCATCATACGAGAGAAGATTCATAGTACAAGAACATTAGATCTCCTAATAGTATCGGAGGATCTGTTAATAAGTGAGATGGCTTATGTTTCCAGTTCAGTGTTCATATAGTTTTGACTTGTGAAGTGACAGTGTGTGTGAAAGTTTTGATTAAGAAGAGTTATGTAGAATTACAAGGTAGATCATGATAATAATAAACTGAGAAAGCAGCTGGAAGTAGTGCCTTGTTGTGAGAAAAACTGCCTAGTAAATGAATCAACAATGTATGAGAAAAATTCAAAGGGTGTTTGAAGGAAGCTATTTCTGACTGCATCTTCAGAATTAGGAAAATAAATTGCATGGTAGCAGGAGCTGCATAAAAGGAGAATGTTGTGGATGTGATATCTTGAAAATAGTAATGAGACTCAGGATCAGTATAAACAGTAAGGTGAAAGAGTGATGGTCATGGTGAGGAATGCAAAATTGGATTATGAAAGAAGAGGAAAGTGTCAGCTACAGTAGAAGATGAGTTGGTAAGTGTTCAGTTTAGTAAGGTATAATATACCTTCCAGATAGACTGAGTAAGTCTCTCTCTCTCTCTCTCTCTCACACACACACACACACCAGGTAGAGTGACAGTGAAAGAGCTTGAAGAACAATGTGTGTGAAATTTTGTTGCAAACTTGGTAAAAATTTTACAGAGACATTTCAATTGCTTAACCAAGCATATGGGGAGGACTGTATGAGCCGAACACAGTGCTATGAGTAGTTCAAGCATTTTAAAAAAAGGGTAGAACACCGGTCAGTGAAGATCCGAGGCCTAGACAACCTTCCACATCAACAGACAATGATAACCATGTCGAGAGAGTTTGTGCTGTGATTCGTGAAAATCGTTGTTTAACTGTCTGAGAAGTTGCTGATGAAGTGGACATCAGTATAGGATCTTGCCATCAAATTTTGACTGAAAAACTTCCGATGTGTTGTGTCAGTGCTAAATTCATGCTGTGTTTGTTGACTGATGATCATGTTGAAATCAGCCAGGAATTGCTTGCCAATGCAAATGGTAATAAAAACTTTCTTAAGAACATCATAATAGGAGATGAGACATGGGTTTATGGCTATGATGTTGAAATTTTGCTGCAAACTTGGTAAAAATGATCTTGAAACCAAGATGTAATCATCACAGTGGGTGGGGTAAGGGTCTCCTCGACCAAAAAAAAGCACAGATGAGTAGGTCAAAGATCAAGGTGATGTTGGTTGTGTTTTTTGGTTGAAAAGATATTGTCCATTATGAATTTGTACCACTTGGTCAGATGGTAAACAAAAAGTTGTACCAGGAAGCTTTAGCGTGTTTGAGGGATGTTGTGTGCAGGAAGAGGCTTCAATTGTGGGAAAACCAGACTTGGATGTTGCACCACGACAATGCACTGGCTCACGCATCGCTCCTCATCCGCAGTTATATGGCAAAACATCAGACATCTGCTTTGCCCCATTGACCCTATTCTCCAGACTAAGCCCTAGCAGACTTTCTCCTGTTTCCCAAACTTAAAACTACTTTGAAAGGATGTTGATTCCAAACCATAGAAGAGATTCAGGAAAATGCGATAAGAGAACTGCGTGCATCACAGAAAGTGTGTTCCAGGAAGCATTTCAACAATGGAAGAAACGTTGGAAATGGCATATTGCCAGTAGAGGGAACTACTTTGAAGGGGACAATGCTTAAAATGTTGTAAAATGAGTAATGAAGTCTTTGTAGCCAAAGTTCAGTCATTTTTTGAATATATATAAACACACCTTGTATGTATATAAAAAAACATGAATAACGTATAAACACAGTTTATACGTTATTCATGTGTTATTACCATGTTTACATTGTTGATTCCTCAGTTATGTGTGCTTGTGTATTGATCAATTTTTTAATTTTATGCTGATTTAAAATTTTTCAGTTTTATGACTTGGGTGAAAATTTTGTGTAATATTTCACGTAAGTTTTGCATCTTTATTTTTTCAAAATATGCTTGCTTAAGTTTCAGTTTGTCAAGAAGGCTGATATTATTAATTTAATTTCCTTGTAAGCTGTTCTATGAGTATAAATGAAATATCAAAATTTAAGTTAGTTATAATTCAAACCTTTTACCAAGTTCTGTATCACAATTAAGCTGACAACATTGATCTCTGCCTACTTTTCTTCGCTTCCAGATAGTCTTCTGCAGTGTTAACATGAGACTATAGAATATGCTGCGATCTACTAACAGGTCTATCTTCTCATTAAATATAAATTTTATATACTTCATTTTAATCCTACATCTACACACATGGATTTCATGAAATTTTGAAATGATGGAAATTTTTTCAGACCACTGACTGGATGTAGTTTGAACATGAGTTTTAGCAATTTTTGGTTTCTGGATGTTAATCAAGGTAGGGAGAAGAATATCAAAGAAAGACTTCAAATTATGTATTCTTATTTTCTTAGCTATCTCATAATGAATATATGATTCTTCTCTTATCAAGGGGCCTTACCTCATTCGATTGTAATATCCTATGTCCACTTTTATAATCAAGAGGTAAGGCAATGCAGGAATGAATATATTTACTTTATATATTTTTCTCTGAAAGTGTTCATTTTTGTCTACAGCATTGGGTGTTATATCAAGAGTGAATATACTTTGTGTTGTTTATTAGTACACCCAATTCTACATTTACACAGTAAATTGGTTCCAGAAAAAACCATGTAGAAAAGAATACAGTGCATATGAAAAAATAGATGAATGGTTCCAGATGTGAAAACCCAATACGAACAATAAGTTATTTTCACACAAAACATATGAAAACCATTGGATAAAACGCTATTTAATTTTAATGGAATATTTTTTATTTTAAATGCTTATTTAAAGTATATACATATGTATCCTTAAAGAAAATAGTGTGTCACTAATAAAACAAAAATTCGAAAAGGCCCAAATACACCCGCACATATGGTTATTAGTTAAATTTTATTTACTGTCACTTTCTGAAAATAGCAGCATTCTTTTGTGTAAGACTGGAATTAAATCACTTCTATCACTTGAAACACTTTGGCCGTCCTTTTCATACTGCAATGGTGAAATGTTTTCTTCAATAAAAGGAACTAAATTAGCACTAATTTCCAATAATTCTGAAGGTTGATTTTTTTTTCTTTTTACCACAAACTCTATAATTAATCGTTGCGATTCTGTTTTGACTAGATCTATGTATAATTCTTCTATCACACCATACATGACTGCAGCTCACGTTTAAGCTGTTCAGCTCGTTCAGTATTTGGATCACGTGTAAGAAAATGACTTTGCAATTTACTAGCTATTTGAAGCCCTTTAATTATTCCTGCAGTGAGTGGAATCTCCTCATCATCACTATTTTCTTTTTTGTCGAGATTCTCAAGGACAACTTCTATTATTTCGTCATCACTAACAGCTTCATCAATCACCAATTCTTCAATATCTGCAGAGGAAAAATCATCAAATCCTTCTCTGCAAACTGCACATGCTAATCTGATGATATTGGGATATTCAGTTGTATGCAAAGGTGCAGAGTTGTTTTTTTTTTTTTTTTTTTCAACATTCTGGCCAAGTAGCTTTCCACCATGCATTTAAAGTTGATGGTTTCAATTCTGATAATGCCAACTTAGCAAGTTTGATGCAATCCATAATAGAAATTTTTTCCACATATCAATAACTATCAATAAATTATCCTTATCTATTTTATCCAAAATGTATTGGAATGTTCTTCTTATGTAGTAAGTGTTGAAGTAGCAATCACATCCTAGTCTAGTGGTTGTAGTAAGGATGTTGTGTTAGGTGGCATAAAATAAAATTCCACATTTGGGTGTGTTCTAAAACAGGATGGCCAGGGGCATTGTCTATAATTAATAAAACTTTTTAAAGTGAAGATTTTTTTCTCAAATAGCATCTAACTTCTGAAACAAAACATTGATGGAACCATTCATTAAAAAAAATTTCTTTTTTAACCCAAACTTTTTTGTTTGCCTTCCAGTGCACTGGTAATGTGTTAAAATCAACACCTTTCATTGCCCGTGGTCTTAGAGATCGATTAATGAGTAATGGTTTTAATATACAATCCCCTGAGGCATTGCTGCAAAATAGTAGAGTCACATGATCCTTAACTGCTTTAAAGCTGCCAAACACTTTTTTGTGATTTTGCTATATAAGTTCTACTTGGCATTTTTTCCAAAAAAAGGCCAGTCTCATCTGGGTTCCAAACTTCACCAGGAGTGTAGCCACCATTTTCAATAATTTTAGACAGTTTTGAAAGAAATTCCATAGCTGCCGGCTCATCTGCAGATGCAGCTTCTCCTTTTATTTTTATGTTATGAAGTGCATATCTTTTGAGAAATTTTGTAAGCCAACCTGTGCTTGCAGAAAAATCACCATTGTTGTTTGTTGTTGTTGGCTCCTTTTCCTGAATCTGTTTGTGCAACCCTATGCTTTCTGTTTGATGACATTTCCGACTAAAGGTATTCCTTTTTGTGAGCAATCTTGTATCGACATCTTCGCTTTTATAATGTCTCTCGTATACGATGATGACTTGGCACCTAATTTTGTTCCATAAAGAACAGATTTTCTAATGGCCTCTTAATTTTTCTTAATCATTCTCATGGTAGCTTCGTTCAATCCAAAATATTTCCCTAAGGATGTTGAACCTTCTCCAGCTGCTAAACAATCTAAAATTTGGATCTTAGTTTCTAAAGAAATAGCTTTCCTTTTCTTTTTCTGTCTAACCGAATTATCTGACGTCATGATTAATGGGGTAATATTATGAAAATAGTCAATAATTAATTGTACTAATTTTATATTATGCGTACAAAACTTCAAAATTTAATACATACCTGTATAACTCTATTGCACGAACAAAACTTTCATGAACAAAACACAAGTGTAAATATTTCGAATTGTAAACAAGAAATGATTGTTTAGCAAACAGCTTAACTCCTTCCAAGCAGCTTTATATTAGGCAGGCTTCCCTTAATGGACCAACTTAACTTCGAGGAATCAGCATGGCACCCTTTTGCTTCCAGGAATCAATGGCAAGGAATATAATGGATCATCTGTCAGCTTAACTTTATGGAATCGTAATTACAAAAATTGATTTTTTAGTTGTCATCATAATTGTCTACATTCTGTAGTGTAGAGTAATCCCTGATATTTAAAACATCAAGGTGGTTCCCCAAAATTCAAGTTTAAGTACGTATGTACCTTTCTCGGAAATGATAATTATAATGGAAATACCCTTTTTAACAGAACTGAATTCAAACAGAAATTTTAAAAATAAGTACCATTTAAACTGTGTTAAATCAAAATATACCATGTAAAACTAGAATTATTTTTGTTTTCTAAACCGTGTTATTTCGAAATCATGTAAAAAGAGAATTAGCTGTACATTGGTACTACAAAATTTAATTCTGTCTCTCATTTGAATCCTTTGCTTGTTTAAGCATAATGTCAAGTACACTTGTTCTTAGTAGCTACTGTTTTGTTCTGTTTCTGTAATTGATTTATTTATCTAGGTTAGCTGGATAGGTTCATTGAACTATCCTATGTTAAGATTTGATAAAATTTGGCATCTTTCCTAAAATTTATTGACACAGCGTTAATTAGTATGAAAAGATTGAATTGTTATACAGTATTATATGAAGCCTTATTACTTTCATTGTTATGATAATTACAAGATTAAGTGCAAAGAGGACTGCAGTCACATCCTTAGGTGGTAGATGATTTTTCATCATTCAGTATGAGACCACTACCCTGCTTATTGGTAGTTTGAAGTGGCTTGAAAAAGTATCATGTTTAGTCACTGAAGGAGGGATATTTGTTCTTTTTGCTCACACACGGCATCAAATTGATGCTATGTATCAGAAAAAAGGAATAATTAAAAAACTCCTTTCTCATTATTATTAATAGCACTAAATAGGAGTTGCTAATATCACCACATCATGGCTCCTGCTGTGTGATTAGTCCATGATATAAGAAAATAAAGTATTATTTGCAGGAAAATATTGCTGGACAAAAGGCAATAGTGTTCTTCACCTCAAGAACTTTTGAACTTCCTTAATAATGATTGTTTACTGTTGTATTTACAAAGGATGATATGAAATCTTTCATGGAGGTTACCCAATGTAATGTAAATATAGATTAGGAGGTTCTTCAACAATTCTTGCTCTGCCATTTTGATAAGTTCTTCGATGGTAGGTTCCTTTTTATACAAATTCATTAATTCATTTATATCTTCAGACTTAAGAGCCAACTGATTTGCCATCTCAACCACAATCATTGTTGCCTTTTCCAGAAAAATATTCAAAATCTCAGTATCTTCTCCCTATGGATACATAATGCTATCTCATTATTTCTGTATCCTGCCATTTCATACAGCCATAATAGAAAATTTATACACCTGATATAGCAGGAATCTGCTGAACTTTGCTCCTGCTTACTTATTTTGTTAAGTGGGTATAGTCTGTGTGGACATAGCTAGACTGTAGTGCTCTGCTAAATAATTTTTTGTGTTGTCACTAGCAATAAATGTCAGTGTGTGTGTTCATGTATACACACACACACACACATATTCATCTGGATTGCTGAAATGCTAAATATACATGATGGTAGATGAAGAGAGGGCCCTTGAACTTCCATTTGTTCCCAGGCTCTGAAATCTTTATCTAAGCAGTACAATAATCAGAGTATTGCTGAAGTTGAGTATTAATTTCAGTAGGTTATAAATAAGCACATAAAGCACTTTGTTGTGATGCATGGATTTCTTACTTGCATATTATTATTATGATAAAAATTAGTATAGGTGATGAGAAGAACAGCAAAAGAAAATGGACAGGATATCTCGCCAGAATGAAAGATAACAGATGGACAGTCAGAGTAACAAACTGGTATCCGAGAGATACCAAAAGGAAAACTGGAAGACCAGCCTTAAGGTGGGAAGAACCACTGATTAAGAAAGTCGGAAGAAAATGGAGAACAAAGGCCCAAGACAGGAATAGCTGGACTCTTTACGACCTGCAGTCACGGAGAAATCCTGACTGAAATCACAGGTCCATCAAGGTAATAGGTGATGAGACTAAGAGGAGGTGTAATCTTTTGGGTTGTAAATATTAATCTTTCAAATTTTATTTAAAATTTGAGTTGTTAATTGGTATATGTCACTGACCTGAAGATTTATCATTATACATTTTGTGAAGTTTAACCCAATAATAATAATAATAATACTATACACGTCAGAAGGCCATTGATTTGGTTAAATAACACAGGCCTGCAAAATTCGAGTCATGAAAAGTTGTCTGGAAACTATTAACTGTTTCTGATTTATTTTTGACCACTGATTTCAAATATCTCTTCCATTTTTCTCTATCACATAAGGATTTTTCACCAAATGGATCTCAATGTTACAGTAAAATAGCTTTAAAATGCATTATATTAAGTAAAATAACAGCATTTAAAATTTTCTCTAAACAATTTTGGAATGCAAGTATTGGAAAAAAAATTTTAAATTAAAGTAATTAAAGATTAATCTTTAGTACATATTTTATATTCCATTGTGATGTCTTTTTCTTTTTCCTTCAAAGTTCTTTTTGAACTTTTTCTGTGAAATTCTTTTCCTGGGTCATCTCTGTGCAACATCCAGAAATAGTCTGACATCATGTTGACATTCCACCTGCCCTGATACCTTCTTTCCATCTCCTTGATGTCTTGATAGAATCACTCTCCTTCCTCTTCACTGACAGTTCCTCGATTCTCAGGAAAGTAGTCTAAATGAGAGTTGAGAGTTTTAAGCTCATGGAGCATCCCAAATCCTTGAACTTCTGTAGCATGTCTTCCACAATCATTTTATAGTTGGGGTCCTTGTGATTTCCTAAAAATTTGGTCACCACCTCTTTCAAAACTTTCCATGCTTCTTTTTCAACAGTTGCCATTTTTTCTTCGAACAGTTTATCCTTCATAAGTTTCCTGATGTCTGGACCGATAAAAATACATTCTTTCAATTTTGCTGTAGATAGTCCCGGAAATATTGCACAGATGTGTTTAAAACACTCTCCTTCTTTCAACATAGCCTTGACAAATTGCTTTATCAGTCCCAGCTTTATGTGAAGTGGGAGTAAAAGGATTTTTTCCAGAGCAACCAAAGTTTCATGTAACACATTTTTACTTCCAGGTTCTGATGTGACTCTTTCTGGCCATTCCTTCTTTATCCAATGTTGCTCTAGATCTCGGCTGTCCCACTTGCACAAAAAGCATGGGTATTTGATGTATCCTCTTTGTTAGGTGAATTTTTGACTTCTTGAAGCCATTACAAACACCACTTAAAACACCTCTTGAAGCCATTACAAACACCAGTTAAACGAATTTTAACGAATGACATCAACACTATTACACAACACTATGTAAAAACATTTAAAAACTGCAAATACATTAAATTAAATCTTCACACTAACTTAAAAAATATGCCACCTTTCAGAAATATGATACCCTTAGTTGAACTAAAGTTCAACTAAAGAATCACACAAGAAAATGTGTCTGTGACAACAGGAAAGTCATCCATCTCAGTGAATCAGATTCAAAATAGCCATCTGCACTTTTATTTACATTCCTCCCTCCCTCTCCTATCTTAAGAATAAAAAGTTTCGTGGAAATTTCTTTATTTTCCATAAAAAGGCACTTCAAAAAAGCATTATACAACTAATTAGCTGTAAATAAAGGAGAATGAAAATGAATACTAATGTACTGAATTTAAATCCAAATACTACGAATAAAACTTATAAAATTAGAAATTAGGTAAAATTGGTGGGTGATGAAATTTTTTTACTATTTTTTCTGAACTTAGCACCTAAAAATCTATAAGAATCAATTATTACTTCTCAGACAACTTTTACATCGCAGGCCTGTGTAATCTGTTTACCATTTAATGTTATACTTCTCATTTAGGTAGATGATATACTCTCTTCTTTTATGTGCTTGATTTCATAATAATAAAGTAAAGTTGAATTATCTATTTATAATTTGATGTTGAACTTTGCTTTCAGGTAGAGATGATATACTCTCTTCTTTCTATGCTTGGTTCACATGACAATGAAGATATTACTCGTGGCCTTTTAGCTATGTCAACTAATCAGTCTAGCTGCATTGCAATGAGGCAATCAGGTGTGTTTCAGTTGGAGACATTAGTAGACATATTCAGAGTCTTTTAAAAAAAGGGATGTTGTGGTTTAAATTATGTACATTTAAATTAATTTACACAAATCACTAATTAATTTTTAGTTAAATATAAAGTGTAAACATATAAACATTTTAAAAATCAATTTTTAGTAGCTGAATTGATTTATGTCTGCTATCATATCAGCCAACATTAGTTTTTTCATCCCAATAATAACAAAATATATTAAGCTTTGCCCTTTTATAAGTGAAATACCCTATTGCTATGAGGTGTCTCTTGGTGAAAAACTTGCTGAACAATATCAAAATACTAATTAATGTTATTATAGTAAACATTTCTTCCAATTAAAACCTATAATAAACATGTTTGAAAATCTTCATTCTCCTGAAACAATTAGTTGAAACAAAGATATAATTTATTATCTTCTTCTTCCTTTCCAGTAATAGGCCTAGTGACCTGTTACAGTATCTTCTCATATTTTCAAAGGATATCATCTATTCCTTCTCCCTTGAGGTCGATATCTCTCTCTCTCTCTGGGGAGTCTTCCTTCACTCATTCTTTCTCTATGTTGTCTCCATCTCACTCTATAAAGATTGATGTAGTCTATAACACATATCACCCCAAATTCCTTTAAGATATCACTATTTCTTTTGAAGTCTAGTATATATCCAGCTGTTTTTTGCATGAATTTCATTTATGCAAAATCATTCATGCAAAAAACAGCTGGATATATCAGACTTATCAGTCTTTTTCTATCTGCTTGACTTATGCTCCAGGCTTCTGAACCATATGTTAGATTAGGCTTGCTATTGAGTTATGGGTTCTTATTCTTGTTTTCTTGCTTATTAAATTTGGATTGAATATCTGATCGATAGATTTTGTTATTCCTATAAACCGGTTATTTTGTGTTGCATGTCTTTCTCTCTTTAATAAGATAAGTGGTAGCCTAGAGATCAGTAGCGCACTCAGGGTTTAATCTTGGGGATGGGGGTGGGGAGTTGAGTAGATGATTTGAGAATACACACATTGCATCGCAAACAACCTATGACTGAACATCTGCAATGATTACTAATTCATAAGTAGTATAGAAATAGAAGACACAACACAACATAAATTAAAAAAATGAATTTTATTAATTAGGAAAAGATTTTTGGAAAATTTTCTAGTGTTTTTTTCCTTTTTCTTTGGTGGGGGCAGGGCCTCTTGCCCCCCCCCTCATAATGGGTGCCAAGTTCTATAGTATCATCATTGATGCAATTTTGCTTCTAATTAGGTCTTAGCATTTAAATTTCCATGACTTTGGTTTTGGAAGTGAAGATTTCCATATTGTGCTTCCTTATAGGTGTTTTTGCTATTTCATTTAATGAAAAAGCTGTTCGCTGTAGTGAATCTTCATTATCTTCAATTAGAACTTTATTGTCGGCAAATAAAATTGTATTGATGTTGGTGTAATCATTTATGTGAATGCTAAATCTGTTTGTTTCCCTCTGCTCTCTTATAATATTAGTAATATAGATATTAAAGAGGAGTGGCAATGATTTATTATTAAAACCAAAAATAAATTGTTTAAAAGTACTGTCATATTTCCATTCGAAGTCACAATCCTTTTTTACTGGTTTAAATTTTCTATCTTATCTCTGGTTGTTCAAGATTATTATTATTATTGCATGGGCACTTTCATGGAGTCCTATGACTCACCAAACAAAATATGTTATCATATCCTTCCTTGAAACCATTAACAGACAAAGCACTCACAACTGACTTAGTCCACCCATTCCATTCATTCACCACTTTCTGAGCAAAAAATCAAGTCCTCATGCCCACACTCTTATGAAACCCAGAGATGACCCCTCCAGCCAAGTGCTGAAATATTTCCCCTGCATTGATTCTATAAAATCTGTTAAGAAAGGGGCAGGGGGGAATATGATATAAATGTTTCTGTCATATCCCCCTATAAGGGAGCATATCACTCACTTTAGATCCTCTCCACCACTTCATCTCCCAAGAAACCCAGGTGATGGCCAGACCTGAGCACAGTAATCCAAATGTGGTTATGTCAAGGCTTTATAAAGAGGAATGATAACTCTCTTATCTCTGTTTATTAGTGTGTTCTTCAATAACCAAGTAATCTTGCTTGTGCTACCCTGGCTACTTGAGCAATGTGCCCTCTAAACATCAACTCTTTATCTATTACTACTTCCAAATCCTTCATCAATTTCCTGGAGTACAGTTCTCTCAATGTGGTACACAGCTTGCAATCTTTGTATCCCAAAATGCATAACTACGCTTTTCCACATTAAATTGACATCCATTATGTTTTTTGGTCCATACTGTCAGGCTATTTAAATCATTCTGCAAGCTCTCTACGTCAGCCTGATTAACTATTCACTTACCCAACTTTGCATTATCAGCAAACAACTGAATATGTCCCTTCAAATTATTTCATATATCATTTATATAAAAATTAAACGGTGTTCAAGCACAGAGCCCCTTGGCACACCACTAGCCACCTGCGTTCTCCTGCTTCTGTATATACTACTTTTTGTTACCTGACCATCAGCCACCCTTGTATACATATTATCAGTTTCATATTCATCTCCATTTGTTGCAGTTTGCATAACATTGCAAAAGTATCATCATGTAACCATTCCCTTTATTCAACTCTGCTGTCAACCTTATAAAAAGTTAGTAGATTACTAAGGCATGACCAACCCTTCACAAAGCCATGCTTCACCTCACAGACTATAATATTCTTATCCACCAATTCCTGAATTATCTTTTTGACGAACGTTTCCAGTATTTTTACCACCACCCCTGAGATACCAATTGGTCTATAATTTGCTACCAAAGACGTAGATCCTCTTTTATGCAAAGGAATTATTTTGCCCTCCTACCACTCTCTTATGACTTTGGCAGAATTGAGACTTTAATTAAACAGCCTACTCAGAGGCATTGTCAGTTGGGTGACGGTCAACTGGGCGATGGCCAAGTGGACGATGAAATAATAGATCAAATATGCAATGCTATTCTATTGATCTATTACCCAGTAAATTTAAATAAATTTTGTTTGAGAAACAAGTTAAAAGGTATTATGTTAATGGTATTAACATAAAATTTGAAAAAAACTCACATATAATTAAGTTTATTTTTATTGTGTATAATTACAAAATTGTATAGAAGTTATATTGAATTTCCCATGCAAAAAATGAGTTAATAAATATTTTTGGTCGGGAAAGTCATGTAGTGTGGAGCCAAAGAGTGAATGAATTATTTGCAGATGGCACATTTTTATTTTTTCCCCCTCTTTTGCTCATATTTTTGTTATTTTGTCTAGAAAGGATGGAGGTCCTGTTTTCTGTGTTTTATATTGTTTACTACCTAATAAGACTTGAAACATACACAAAATTATTTATATGATACATGAAATGTGGCCATTACTAGATCTCGAAAATATAAATGTTAATTATGAAATTGCCATTCATCAAGCTTTCATCATCATCATCATCATCAAATTCCTGCCATGTACCCTCAAGGGGTGTACAGGATATGACAGTACTACATGAAAAAATTACATCATTACTAACTTCCTATCTACAATTTTCCTCCAAATCAGTCTGTTACTTGTCAAGACTCCAACATTATCAGATCTTATATTTCTATCGTCTAAGGCACTTTGTAACGTATCAATCCACCTATATCTTGGTCTTCCTCTGGGTCGTTTTTCCTGCCAACCTGGCAGAGAACACTTGTTTTGCTAATCTTTCCTCTCCCATTCTATTTAAGTGACCATACCATCTGAGATTAGCTCTGCTAACGCATTCCTGGATGCTGACAATGTCAAGTTCTTTCCTAATATCCTCATTTTTAATATGATATTGCCATTGATGCCATCTGTTCACGCCTCTAATCTTTCTCAGGACTCTCATATCTGCGGTCTCTAGTCTTTGGTCAAGTGTTTTACTTCTGACCCAGCTCTCAGATCCATAAGTTAAAATTGGTTTGAACACAGTCTTGTATAGCTAATTTAGTGTTCCGACTAATTTCTTTCTTATTCCATATGAATTTATTCAATTGACTTCCCACAATACCAGCTTTGCTGATTCTGTTGTCTATTTCTATATTTAGTTTACCATCTTCAGTAAAAATTGTGCCTAAGTAGCTGAAATGTTTTACTTGTTCCACAGGTTCTCCATTCACAACACAGTTGACATTTTCAATGATTCTGCCTATTTTCATTGTCTTTGTCTTTTTATTGCTGAGCTTCATACCATATCTATTACAACAGCTATTCAATTTAGTCAGAGAATCTTGCAGACTTGTAGGGGATTTATTTAGAAGTATAACATCATCCGCATAAAGCAAAGAGCTGACATTAACATCTCCAATTTTGATATCAGGTTTAATACCACATTCCTTCATAATGTGATCCATATAGATAATGAATAACAGAGGGGATAATGTAGATCCTTGTCTCACACCAGATTTAATATTAAACCATCTTCCTGTACTTCCTTCAATTCTAACTGCTGACTCACAACTCAAATAAAGACTAAGTATTGCTTGATATAATGCCCCATTGACACCATATAACTGCAGCGTATTGAATAGCTTCTCTCTTGGCACCTTGTCATATGCCTTTTCCAATTGGACAAAACTTAAATACAGATCTTTGTTATATTCCCATGCTTTCTCGACTATTTGTCATAAAGTGAAGATCTGATCCTGACAGCCTCTATTTGACCTGAATCCAGCTTGTTCTTCACCAAGCTTTTCTTCCACAATTCTTCTCAACCGTTTCTCAAGTATACTTGCATAGATCTTGCCAGGAACACTCAGTAGGGAAATACCTCTGTAATTCTCACATTCAGTTTTATTTCCCTTTTTATATATGGGTACTATGAGAGCTCTACGCCAATCATCAGGAATTCGTCCCTCTGTCCAGGCTTTCTGAACTATGCAGTGCAGCCACTGTAAGACTCTTATACCACCATACTTCAGCATTTCTGGTCGAATATCATCTACTCCTGCTGCCTTTCCACATTTCAAGCCTTTGATGGCTTTTTCTACTTCAAGTATGGATATGTATTCCTGACTGCATGCCTGGTCAGTGTTTTTTATCACTGTGCTGTCATCACTGCTTGTTTCATTTAGCAGTTTTTCAAAGTAATTACTCCATACTTCAAGGATATCTTTTTCTCCTGTTTTCATTTCACCTTTATCATCTCTAATTCCTTTTACAGCACTCTTTCCTCCATTCCTAAGCTTCTTCAACAACCTCCAGAATATTTTGCCACCTTCTTGATATTTATTTTCTATATTCTTGCCAAAGTCCTCCCATGACTTTTGTTTAGCTAGTTTTACACACTGTTTAGCTTTCTTACATTTGTCTCTGTATTCTGTAAGAGTAAAAGCTGACTTATTTGCCAGGAACTTTTGATATGCTTTCTTCTTTTCCTTCACTGCCTCTTTAACTTCCTGTGTCCACCAGGGAGTTCTGATTTTTTTATCTTTGCACACAACCTCACCACATGCCTCTCTGGCAGAATCAATCAATGTTTCCTTCAGAGTTTGCCACTGAATCTCCAAGGTTTGATTCCTGTTCTCAAACTCTTTCATTTTCTTTTCAATAATATTTCTGTATTTTAGTCTACAGTGTATATCTGAGAGCTGCTCAACTTTTATTCGCTTTAAAACTTTCTTACATGTTATTCTTTTCAATATGAAATTCAATTTTATCCTGCTCAAGACTAAATAGTGATCACTTCCAATTTCAAATCCTCTGTACACTCTGGTGTCCTGCACCAGGGAGAAAACATCACTATCAACAATAACATAGTCAATGAGACTTTTCTTATTCCTAGCCTCTTCTCTCCATGTGAATTTGTGCACATTTTTATGTTGGAACATGGTGTTAGTAATAACCAGTCCATGTCCTGAGCAGAAATCCAACAGATATTTGCCATTATTATTAGCTTTGCTCTTTTCTCCAAATTTTCCCAAAATATTTTTGTATGTCTCACAATCATTTCCTACTCTACTATTTAGATCCCCAACAAGGACCAACTTTTCCTTTTTCATTGTGCCAGTTGCTTTTTCTAAAGCTTCAAAAAATTCCTCCACTTCTACCTTAGTAGAACCTTCTGTGGGACCATTGGCACAAATAAGTCTCATTGTCCAGTTCCCCATTCTCATATTTGCCCACATTACTCTACTTGAGACTGACTGCCATTCAAGAAGATTAGCCTCGTATTTTGTGTTGAATACTATGGCTACTCCTTCTTTTCCTTGATTGTTATTGCCTGAATATAACATTTTGTATTTATTGCTCAGAAAGATCTCACCAGTTTTGGTCTTTTTTGTTTCAGTCACCCCTATTATGTCGATCTGGTACTTATCTAATTCCTCAGCTAGCTCCATTTCTTTGCCATTCAGGCTTCTTACGTTGATAGTACCGATCTTTAACTCTGGTGATGTTGAGTTGGGGTTTGTTTTCAGATTTGTTCCAGTAGCTGACTTTTCGCTGTTCGCCCTGGTTCCCTGGCGAAAACAACGGGGGCCTTGTTTAACCGGGCGACGCCCCAGCCGGCATGAAATTTTGTCATTTTGTACCATCATTTTTTATTTTGGTTTAACCAATAAGAATACAATTTCGTCGGCTAAATCCCAAATTGCGAGCCCATCCTCGTTCGTTCAGTATCAAAGTAGATACCCAACAGGGTGCACCACGAGAAGGTGAGGATTGGACATTAGGTCAGAAGCCCTGGTCGGTTCCCCGCATTCCTTTAAAGGCTATGTGGAGGTCTCCTCTCAGTTATACAGCTTTGACCCTTAATCAAGCTTTACGTATAGTAATTCTGCAAGCTAACATAAATGGTTACTTTTTTTTCATCTCATGCAAAATCTTCGTAAGCATTTAGCTTCATGCAAACTTTTAACCAGATACAATTCTGATGCGCAATTCCCTTTAAATTCTAAAATGATCACTTCACTTTCTTTCGTTCCAGAACAAGATATAATTTACACTATTTCTGAACTCTCTCTATGTTCACTGGGCATCTACAGATGCCGTATGGTCACTCCAATGCTTAATGATGTTCCTCACCAGGCCTTGACATGTAGTCCTGTTGTTTGCTTTTCTGGCAGCCTCAACTCTCTGAAGATCAGTCACTCCATACACATTCCATCCATCCATCTCATTGATGGTCTACCCGTGCCTCTTTTTTTCCAGGAACTTTACCTTCTATTACTGTTCACAGAAGTCCTCCTTCCATCCTTTCTATGTGTCCAAAATATTTTAACTTTCTTCTGTCAATATCCTTAAGGAGCCTTAAAGTTCTACTAATCTTTTCTAACATCATTTGTATGCCTTTCAGTATATGATATCCTCAACAGCCTTCTGTAACACCACATCTCAAAAGTAGATATCCGTTTCTTATCTGACTTCTTAAGGTTCCAAGTCTCGCATCCATAAGTCGCTGTTGGAAAAACAACTGCATCTAAAATCCTCAACTTTGTTCCCATGGAGATAGATCCATCCTTCCAGATTTTAGACAGATCTCTGGCTGTTGTTTTAGCCATTCCTAACCTTTTTCTGACATCTTCTGAACAGCAATTCTTCACATTAATAATGGATCCCAGGTACTCAAACTTGCTGACTTCCTCAATTCTTTCTCCATTAAGATACACTTGTTTCTCAAGAGCTTCTCTGTTTGTTTTTCCTTTGAGAACCATGATCTTTGTCTTGCTAGAATTGTGTTGAAGTCCTCTGTTATTACTGATCTTGTTAACTTTGTCAAGAATTAGTCCTAGTTCTTCCATGTCATTACAAAGGAGTACTTTATCATCAGCGTACCTCAGATTACTGATCAATCTACCTCCTATCCTAATTCCTGTCCTGAGCTCATCCAATGATTCACACATGATGTCCTCTGCATATATACTAAACAAGTGAAAAGAAATTAAACATCCTTGTCTAACTCCTTTTCCAACTTGAAGCCAGTCAGTCAATCCAACACCTGTTCTTACTGTGGCTTCTTGCTCCTTATACAAGTTGGCTATCAACCTGATAATGTGTTGAGGAAAACCCATTCTTTTCATTATTTCCCACAGTTTCACATGGTCAACACAGTCAAAAGCTTTAGAGTAGTCTAAGGAACACATTACCAGAGGGAGTCTGAATTCTTTATATTTTTCTATGATCTCTAGTGCCCCTACCTTTCCTAAAACCTGCTTGTTCCTCGGGCCTCTCTGCCTTAACTTTGGCCTCAATCCTATTTAGCATGATCTTTAATAAAATTTTGCTTGCATGGGATATCAAACTAATAGTTCTATAATTCTTGCATGCCTTCATATCACCTTTCTTGTGTAGTGGTATGAAAACTGACTTCTTCCAGTCTCTAGGCCATGATTATGTCTCCCATATCCTTGTAATCAATCTATGAAACACTCTTATCCCACCATCCCCTGTGGCCTTAACTCTGCTGTGATTTCATCTGCATCTGGGGCCTTATTGCTGTTGAGCTGCTTAACTGCTCTTTCAACTTCATGCCTAAGTGGAGGAGGTTCCAAATCAAAATTTTCTTGGTGGGAAGACCACATTTTCTTTATCCACTCTGCTGTACAGTTCCTCACAGTATTCTTTCCATCTGTTTTTGATTTCCAACTCTTCTGTTAGTAATGATCCATTCCTGTCTTTGATGACATTCAATTTAGGCTTAAACTTGTGCTTTAAGTCACGAACTAAATAAAACATCCTTTTATAATTATGCCTTCTCATCTATAACTCTATTTCTTCAGCATTTATTAGTATTGAACTTTTTGTCCTGCTTGATGGCTCTTCTAATTTCTCTATGTAATCTCTTGTATTCTTCAGTCCCTGTCTCTCTTTGTTTTTCCAACCACCTTCTTTTGATTAGTTCCCATGTTGAATCTGATATCCATGGATCTCTTGGTTTTCTTATTGGGCCCAGATACGTCTTCGCTGTATCCTGTATTATCATCTTGACTCCTTCCCAAAGCATTTCTGGTGAGATTTCCTCATTGGTCTCCAAAAAGTCATCCAGCCAAGTTGATGTTTCTTCTGTGAATCCACTAGGAATTACTCTAACATCCAATCTAGTGGAATATGCCTGACTTGGAAGTTTTTGGAGTCTTAGTCTTACTTTGGCTCTTACCAGTTGATGGTCTGTACCACAATCTGCTCCAGGACAAGTATGCACATCAGAGATGCTTGTCTTCCACTGCTGGAGAACCAGGATGTAATCAATCTGGCGCGTTCACCTATCACTGTTACATGTCCAAGTATAGGTCCGTCGTGGATGTTTCTGGAAGCAGGTATTGGTAATAACTAATCTGTTAGCACGGACAAATTCCAACAGTCTTTCACCATGGGTGTTAAGTTCACCCAGACCAAACATGCCACACTCCGGCCTGACTTTCATACTCTTTCCCAATTTTGCATTTAAGTCTCCTAAGATGTACAGTATGTCTCTCCTTGGTAGGTGGTCCAAAACAGTTTGTAAGTTTTCATAGAATTATTCACTCTCCTCTTCAGGCCTATCCGTGTGGGGTGCATAAACTACCATAATTAATACATTGGTAGGCTGAGCCTTAAGTCTAATAGAGAGTATTCTATCATTAATGGGGTGTTATAACCAAGAAGGCTTCTTGCCTGAGCTGTCTTCAGTATCACAGCTATCCCATGATGTTTTAAGTCACCACCAGATTCTAGTGGTGGTGACTCAAATAATAATAATAAGACTTGAAACATACACAATAATGGAGAGTATCCTATCATTAATGGGGTTATAACCAAGAAGGCTTCTTGTCTGAGCTGTCTTCAGTATCACAGCTACCCCATGATGTTTTGAGTCACCACCAGATTCTAGTGGTGGTGACTCAAATAATAATAAGACTTGAAACATACACAAAATTATTTATATGATACATGAAATGTGGCCATTACTAGATCTCGAAAATATAAATGTTAACTATGAAATTGCCATTCATCAAGCTTTACGTATAGTAATTCTGCAAGCTAACATAAATGGTTACTTTTTTTTTCATCTCGTACAAAATCTTCGTAAGCATTTAGCTTCATGCAAACTTTTAACCAGATACAATTCTGAATGCGCAATTCCCTTTAAATTCTAAAATGATCACTTCACTTGCTTTCGTTCCAGAACAAGATATAATTTACACTATTTCTGAACTTGAGAATAATTTATCCAATGAATTTGAATCAATTTTAGAATCGTTTACAAACACATACACAGGTTGTCTAAGGAATAATAGAACCAGGGCTCCATAATTTTGCGGAAACCTGTCATCAAAAATTGTAATTGAGCATTGGCAGCAGCACAAGTCATTCAAATTTATGGATTTTTATAAATGGAACACAAAAAATTCAAGAAACATATGATGTTGATTATGAAAGAGCAGTAGCAGGTTTTCAACAGCAGCACAAATGTAGATGTTACGATGAAAAATATATTTTAAAAAAAGTTATAAATTAAGATAGGGAAAATATAACAGAATATTTACATGGTATTGCATATAACTAGAATCATCATCATCAAATTCCTGACATGTACCCTCAAAGGGTGTTCAGGATGTGATAGTACTACATGAAAAATTTACATCATTACTAACTTTCTATCTACAATTTTCCTCCAAATCAGTCTGTTACCTGTCAAGACTCCAATATTACCTGATCTTATATTTCTGTCTTCTAAGGCACTTTTTACTGTATCAATCGACTTATACCTTGATCTTCCTCTGGGTCTTTTTCCTGCCAACCCGGCAAAGAACACTTGTTTTGCTAATCTTTCCTCTCCCATTCTGTTTAAGTGACCATACCACCTGAGATTAGCTCTGTTAACACATTCCTGGATGCTGACAATGTCAAGTTCTTTCCTAATATCCTCGTTTTTAATATGATATTGCCATTGATGCCATCTGTTAATGGCTCTAATCTTTCTCAGGACTCTCATATCTGTGGTCTCTAGTCTTTGGTCAAGTGTTTTACCTCTGACCCAGCTCTCAGATCCATAAGTTAAAAGTGGTTTGAACACTGTCTTGTATACAGCTAATTTAGTGTTCCGACTAATTTCTCTCTTATTCCATATGAATTTATTCAATTGACTTCCTACCATACCAGCTTGGTTGATTCTGTTGTCTATTTCCATATTTAATTTACCGTCTTCACTAAAAATCGTGCCTAATAGCTGAAATGTTTTACTTGTTCCACAGGTTCTCTGTTCACAACAGTCGACATTTTCAGTGATTCCCTATTTTCATTGTCTTTGTCTTTTTATTGCTGACCTTCATACCATATCCATCACAACAGTCATTCAATTTAGTCAGGAAATCTTGCAGACTTGCAGCTGATTTTCTTAGAAGTATAACATCATCCGCATAAAGCAAAGAGCTGAGATTAACATCTCCAATTTTGATATCAGGTTTAACCACGTCGCCATCAATATGGATAAAATGCGTCACTCCTCTACACTTTGTATCCATCATATATTTCATTTTTTTGTAATATCAATGGTATTACAATTTTAATATGCACTTCACATCCATGGTAACCTGGACGTATATATACATCTTGGCCAGTTGGGTGGTTAATACCCCTTTCCTTCATAATGTGATCCATATAGATAATGAATAAACAGAGGAGATAATGTACATCCTTGTCTGATACCAGATTTAACATTCTTCCTTCAATTCTAACTGCTGACTTACAACTCAAATAAAGACTAAGTATTGCTTGATCTAATGTCCCATTGACGCCATATAACTGTAGTGTTTTGAATAGCTTCTCTCTTGGCACCTTGTCATATGCCTTTTCCAGAATCTACAAAACTTAAATACAGATCTCTGTTATATTCCCATGATTTCTCAACTATATCGTAAAGTGAAAATTTGATCCTGATAGTCTCTATTTGGCCTGAATCCAGCTTGTTCTTCACCAAGCTTCTCTTCTACAATCTTTCTCAGCTGTTTTTCAAGTATACTTGTATATATTCTACCAAGAACACTCAGTAATGAAATACCTCTGTAATTCTCACATTCAGTTTTATTTCCATTTTTATATATGGGTACTATGAGAGCGCTACTCCAATCATCTGGAATTCGTCCCTCTGTCCAGGCCTTCTGAACTATGCAGCCACTGTAAGACTTTTATACTTCAATTCTTGAGTATTTCTGGTCGAATATCATCTATCCAGCTGCCTTTCCACATTTCAGGCTTTTGATGGCTTTTTCTACTTCAAGTATAGATATATATTCCTAACTGCATGCCTAGTCATTTTTCACCACTGTGCTGTCATCTGCTGTCATGTAACATGTGTAAATATGTTTGTTCATTACAAAATAATATTAATAGATGAATTAAAAAACTGTATTTTTTCTTATATTTTAATATTGTGCAATTATACCATTTCTAAATCATTTTCGTACCACTCTTTTTAACCATCTCTTTGAAAATGAATTCTTCGAAAGTAAGTTTTTCGAATGATCAATTCTTCAAAAAAATAATTTTTTTTTTAATTTATCAAATATTAGAATATCGGAGGCAAATTCATGCAGGTAAGCTTAGGTCATTAGGTCTGAATTATTTTTAGTCTTTTTTTTTCAATTATGTTGAAATAACACATAACTCATAGTTCATAACTTATAACTCATACCTCATAAGTCTTAATCATATTTATATTTATATATATTTTACCAATATTTACAAAAAGAAAAAAAAAAATTCGCCAAATCATATGCCTGCTAGCGCGCAAAAATTTGTTTCTGTCATCCAGATGACAGTCGCCCAATTAACTGTTGCCCACCTGGCTATCACCCAGTTGACTGTCGCCCAGTTGTCATGTACCCTTGTCAGTTCCCTGCACATTCTCTTACAATGCAAGCCAATATCCCATCCAATTCCACAGCTGCATTTGCATTCAGATTCTGCAATACTGTGCCTCCAATTCATCAACCTCTGTTCTCACATCAGTTACTGTCATCTCTGCCATAATAGTATTTTCACCTGGATGATATACACTTGCAAAATGGTTACTCAGTAGCTTAACAATTTTGTCTGCCTCTGTTAGCTCTCTGCCATCTACACTCATTAAAGCTAACCTTCCATAGTCATTCTTCCTCCTACTTGCCACATAATGAAAAAAACCCTGGGATTTCCTTTTGCCTGCTTTGCTAATTTCTTCTCATAATCTGATTTTACCTTCCTTACCATGCTGGTCACCTTTCTTGCCTGATCCTTTTACTGTTCAAGTTAGCTGGTCACCTTTCCCCTTGTATACCCTCTACAACTTTTTTTTTTCAGCTCACCTACTGACCTTGGGTATATAGCATGATATTGATTCCTCCAGATAACCCTTGACTATCCCCCATGCACTGTGAACATCCTTCCCTTGCAGATTTTTATGCTATGGTACTGCTTCAAGCTGTCTCCTAGTGTATCATAATCCTTGTAGTTCCACATATACCCCTTCTTAATTGGAATTTCGACATCTTTTGCTAATTTCCAAGTCAAGACTACATGATCCCTTTCCACAGTTGGAGGTAGTGTAGCCATCTTAGTTATAGACAAGTCTTCTGATCCTGTAACCAGATCCATCACTCTCGTACCCCGATTCCTCCCCCCCATCACATTCTGCTTCAAGTAACTATCTCTCAGTAAGTGTATAAATTCTGTTTCCTTCCTTTTCATGTCTTCCACATCACCCCTGGCATCCCCTAGCCTGTAGCAGCAACCAATTTTATATTTTGTTCTATTAACCTTAATCTCACACCAGATTAATAAATCTAAAGAACTGGCATCTGCCTAACTGATTCCTACTCTTGTTACTGAATTTGTCTGCTCTCATCAGCAATATCCCATCCCCTGTCCTGTCTATTCTATTCTCCCTGAAAATACCAAATCCATCACATTCTATCCTTTAACTACGTTGTCTGCTGTTAGCCAAGTTTCACTAAAGCATATAACTTTTAGTGAGGTTGCACTAACCAATGCCAAAAACTCCTTCCTCTTATTCCTGATGCTTCTAGCATTAGTATATAAGAAACTGTGGCATTCCCTTAGGCCTCAACCACCTTTGCATCCTGAATTGACTACCCATTTGATATTGTTGCCTGAGAAACTAGATTTCACATTTTTTTCTTCATTCACACTCTTATTCACTTCATAGGTACCTTCACACACACACATACACTTTTCTGAATCTGTTCTAATGTCTTTAGCTTTCCTGACTTTGCACTTCCACACTCTCAGTGAACTAATCTCTATTTTGACACCTAACTCCAAATCCATTTAAGTGCAGTCCATCAGCACTGTAGAGATCTTTCTGTCCATGAAACTCATGCTATACAAACTTTCCATCATTCCTTCTGCACAACCTGCATATTGATTCATTAACTATCATCACTCTCCTCAGTTCACCTCTATCGTAGCATGGCTACAGACTCACAAACTTCACCCTCTCGCTCTCATTTTTCACTTCTTCCAATAACTTCTCCCTCATAGAGAACTCTATCCTCTCAGGTCATTGGTTACAGCCAAAATAATCACTTCTTTCACCTTCCCTTTCTACATTCTGACAGCATTATTAATTTTTGCACCAGAGAACAAGATTTTGTAGCTCGTTCATGAAGTACTCCTCTTATCATAGAATTGCCATAAAAATTATCTGCTTGTGCTCTTTATCTCCTTCATTCTTACAATTTTCTATTTGACTTTGGACCTCTTGTTTTTTTTTGTTCTCAGTTCAACTAATCTCTTGCTGTTTCTGCAGCCTAAGGACTACATGCAAGTATGCTGTTTCTTTATTCAGTTCTATATTCTCCTGAAAGATCTGTAACTTAATTAAAATTTTGTTGTTCTAATTTAGCACTATCCTGTATATGTCCTTCAGTATCACATGATTAAGTTCAGATCCAAATATCACAGAAGTTCTTGAAATTAAATGAAACAAGATTTAAACCATAGTTGAAACGTCAATTCAGCTATGGTGTTAACTACACAAATGTGAGATTCTGCTAAAATCATCCAAAAAAAATCAGCTAACGCCTTTTTTGTTCCTGCTTAGGGAGTAGACGAGGCCGTTATAGCCCTATCTAATTTTTGGAGACTGAGTGGGCAGTTCAATCTCCACTGGTAGCCAATCAGAGAAAGCTGACCCAAGACTATCACTAATTAATTGGTATGCAGTGAAGAAGACGGCTAACAAGTGCCACCATCTCGTGGTCCCTAATAATATTTTTAATGTCTGAAAATAGTGTGGGCTAGGCGTCTGATTTTCTTGAGTTTACAGGACGAAAAACCCAAGTTTCCGGGAGAAAAAACCCACTTGCCTGTGCCAGAGATCAACTAACTCTGGAACTGGTCGAGAAAAAGCTTAGAAAATGTTCCTCTAGTCGACGACTAGATTCGAACCCAAGTCTTTCGTCATGTGGTCAAGTGCTGTAGAGTGCAAACGCCACTTCTACTGAGCTACACAGGCTCTTGCTAAAATAATAAGTTGTTATATTCATGCAGGAGTGATCAGGGAGAGGAAGGAGTGGCTATAGCATTTATTTTATTTTAATATAAAATGATATTAAAGCAACTGATATAACCACAAGAAAGAATATAAGTTACCTTCATAACTCTGCTACTAGTATGTTCTTTCTTGTGGTCATATGAGTTGCTTCAATATCATTTTTGTTCTGGGTCCTTGAGGGAGAACTAAATAGCAGAATAGGAAATGAATACCACAATGAAAATGTTTTGGGAAAATTTGCAGTAAAGAGCAAAGCTAATAATAATCATAAATATATACAGGATTTCTTTTCAAAACATGGTCTAATTACTGACATCATGTTCCAGCATTGCAAAATTGACATCTAGAGAAAATATAAAATAAAAAGTCTTGCTGATTTAAAAAAATTGACTGTTATGTAGATTGTGATATTTTATTGCTGATTCAGGATATAAGAATATACAGTGAATTTGAAATAAGAAGTGATCAGTCAGCATTTAGTTTTGAGTAGGATAAGATTGAATATTATAATGAAAAGTAAATAAAAAAGTTCTAAAAGAAATCAGTCAGCCAGCTTTTTGAGATGAACTGTAGACTCAAATGTCCAAATATTATTCAAGAATAAATGAAAGAGTTCAAAGCAAAAATCAGACCTTTGGAGACTCAATGACAAGTTATTGAGAAAATGCTGATTCAGCCCAAGGAGACATGTGGTGAGATTGTTTGCAAGAATAGAAAAATTCAAACTTCATTATTTAAGTTAAGGGATATTACATCCCATATTGTTTCATAGCCGAATCAGAAACTCAAAGAGTTTCATGCCGAATATAGAAACTATATAAAGTTAGGCGAGTCCAAGCGAAAGCAAATACCTGAATAGTCCATATGGTAGTGCAACATGGGGCAACTCATAGTAAGGGTGGAGCAAGCTACGATCACTCATCTTGGTATTTACTCATAATGTGAAACCCAGCTCCTAGGAGCTGTATTACTGTTCTACATTATGAGAGAAGGTCACTACCCAGACTGGTTTCAACCTTTATTGAGATCTCATCAGTGAGTAGGTAGACCTAGATAATACCAAGTTGTAGCGAACAGAACTTACATACCCTACTATAAGAATTGCCAAGAAGGTGTCCTAATAAATTACTAATTATATGAAGAGCCAAAGGCTTCAATTCGGCGACGTGAAATTATTGAAGTTACTTAAATAATTTCACGTTCAAATTATTTAAGTTACATAACTTAAATAATTTCACGCCGTCGAATTGAAGCCTTTGGCTCTTAATCATCATCATCATGCGTATCAAGGATTTATGCCTAGCATGGCGTGTTCCGGCCTTAGAAGTCATTGTTGAATCGTTTAAGAGGACGTCCTGGTTTTCTTTTTCCTAATTGCTTGTACTTTAAGGCTTGTTTTGGTAATCTTTCTGTTTTCATTCTTTGAACGTGTTCCATCCATTTATGTTTATATTTTTTAATTTTTTCTATTACTGGTTCTTGGTTTAATTCTTTCATAATATCTTCGTTTCTTTTGTGATCAAATAGGGTATACTTTGCAGTTTTTCTCATCATCTTCATTTCTACTGTTGTTAATCTTTCTTTGTCTTTTTGTTTCATTGCCCAGATTTCGCTTCCATACATTAAGACTGGTAGGGCTAATGTATTGTATACTTTTAGTCTGGTTTGTTTTTGAACTAGGTTTGGTTTAAATATAGAGTTAATTACACCTGCTATTTTTAAATATTTTGCAATTTTTACGTTTATATCTTTTTCATTTTCATATGTGATCATACATCGTAGGTAGTTAAATGAATTCACCTGTTCTAAGATCTTGTTATCTATTACTATTTTAGTTCTTGCTGGATCTTGTCCTTTAAAGGCCATAGTTTTTGATTTTTCTTGATATTATCATACCATAATCTTTGGATATCTCATTTAGATTTAAAATAGCTTTCTGTAAGTTATCTTCAGAATTTGTAATTATTATTTGGTCGTCGGCAAAGAGGAAAGTGTTTAAAAGTTTAACTGTAGGAGAAAGTTTAATTCCTTGATGTAAATTTTTACTCCATTTTATTATTATTTCATTTAAGTAAATATTAAAAAGAGTTGCTGAGAGGGAACATCCCTGTCGGACCCCTTGGTTAATCTCTCGTATATGATAGCTTGTGATTTAATCTTATTTGTATTTGATTATTTTTATATATACCTGTGATAGCTTTTAGGATATTATTTGGTATTTGTCTTTCTTTTAATATGTTAAATAATATGTTTCTTTTAACTTTGTCAAATGCTTTTTCAAAGTCAATAAATGCAATATGTGTTTCTAAATTATATTCTCTTCTTTTCTCTATTATTAATTTTAGGCAAAAAGCTGGGTCTATACATGATCGTCCTTTTCTAAATCCATTCTGTACTTCTAGAATAAAGTTTTCGGAAGATTTCATTAGTTTGTCATTTAAGATTCTGCTATATATTTTGTAATAACAGGAATTTAGTATACTGATACCTCTATAGTTTTTAGGGTCATCTCTATTACCTTTCTTAAAGATAGGAATCACAATTGCTTTTTTCTATTCTATTGGGGGGGGGGGAATACCAGTTGAGTAAATTTTATTTAAAAATAATAAGAGTCTTTTTTTGAATCTTGTTCCTGCGTATTTATATAGTTCTGAACCTAGCTTATCTTCTCCAGGTGATTTTCCGTTTCTTGTTTCTTTCAGGCTGATTAATAATTCTTCTTCAGTTATTTCCTTTTCATTTTCATTAATTGTTTGCCAGTTGTCTTTTTTAAAATATTTGTCTGTCTACAGTTCTGTGCAGTAATTTAGAAATTCTTTTAATTTCAATTCAGTGTTTAATTTTATGTTTTCTTTGGTATCTGCATTTTAAGTGTTTCAAAATCTTATATACACTGGGTCTTATTTTATATAAATCATGTTCTAAATTAGAAACAAATTTATTCCATGATTCTCTATGTCTTTTTCTGACTTCTCTTTTAGCTATGGCTCTTATTCTTTTATAATCTATTTCATCTTCTAATCTTTTACTGCTTAACCATTTCTGATAGGCTTCTTTTTTCTTTTTAATTATTTCTTTGATTGTATCATCCCAGATCTTCAGTTTTTTCCTTTTATCGAATTTTTTGGTCTTTCCTAAGCTTTCATTTGCTGCTGCATTTAGTATCATTTTTATATTATGCCATTCTATTTCTATTTCTTCATTTTGTTTTATTTTATCTAGATATTGGTTAATTCTTTGTTCTTATAGCCATTGTACATTTGTGTCATTCAATAGTCTAGTTTTATAAACAAATGTTTCAATTTTTCTTTCCGTTCTTGTTACTTGTGGCCATTTAGGTAGTAATCTTAATTTTATTTTAAAGGAAGTGGTCACTGCTTATTTCATATCCTCTGTGAACTCTAACATCTAGTGAAAATTTTGATGTCTTTTCATTTAATATGAAGTAATCTAATATTGATTTCCATCCTCTTGCTGCCCAAGTATATTTATGTATGTCTTTATGTTTATAGAAGGAATTCATTATTTTTAGGTTATTATAAACTACAAAGTCAATCAATTTTTTACCATTTCTGTTTAGAGTGTGTTCTCCATGTATTCCTATATTATTATTAATTTTCGTGTTTCCAATTCTTGCATTTAAGTCTTCTGCTAAAATTATGTAATCATTTTTATTTATTTTATTATATATGTTTTGTAGCTGATTATAAAAATCAATATTATCCTGTTCTCTTCCTTCTTCTGGGGCATATAAACCAATTATTGTTAAATAGCCTCTATCTATTTTTATTCCAGCTTCTATTATTCTTTCATTCCATAATTTATAATGTTTTAACTGTTTTGAAAGGGAGTTGAATCCAAATCATGACTCCTGCTTGTGCTCTTTGGTCTCTGTCGACTCCACTGTATATCACATTAAAATTTTCAGTTCTCATAGTTCCTTTTAATTTCTTTTTTGTTTCAGTGATTGCTGTTATTTTAAAATTTCTTTCATTTAATAACTGGCTAATTCTATTTCTTTTCTATTCTAATTCTATTCTAATTCTATGGCTAATATGCTATTCCTCTTACATTCCAGTTTGCTATGTGTATTATATTTTGTCATTTCCATTTTTGTTTTACCTTTTCCATTCCAGTGTTGTTTCCCATAGATTCAATCCGATTATCTTTTTCTGTCAGCTTACAAGTAGGATTATGTTCTCCATGTCAGGGGACTAGCCTGACGATGGAATAGTTCAGTGGTAGGGCTGTTACCTTAAGGCTTCTGAACTAGCCTTGTTCCAAATTTAAACCCATAGGAGGAATAGGGTATATTGAATGGGAAAGAGTAGATTATAGAAGAATTATAGTAAGGTTTATAGAGAGGGCATAGTTGTAAGGCCAGAAATGAAAAGACCCCATGGTCCTCGATTACTCTAATAGCATAAGGGTCATAAAATAAGAAGAGTTGGCTGATAAGGCCTTATAGGAAAGATTAAAGTAAGTGGATCTTCCTCAAAGTAGAAGAAGGAGAGGATAGATCCAGCTAGGGGTCCATGGGAGTGCCGCTTCCCTTACAATCAAGATGATTGCTCCTTATGGCTCTGTTGGTCCACGAGTCCTTATTCAGTATATTCGGACCACCCCACCATATATATACACACACACACACACACACACACACACACACACACACACACACATGCATGCATGCGCATGTACACACACACACATGCACACACACGCCCATGTACACACACACACATGGTGGGCTCCCCTATCTGCCACCCAGGGGACGCGCTCTCTAGGGGTTACAGGGCCCGCGAGAGTTTGGCTCTTCATATAATTAGTAATTCAAACTTCATGATAAAACTTTTACAGGGTTCTTTAAATTTGTGTTCATACGTTTTAGTATGGTGTAAGGAACAGGTTTCTTTCCAATTAGTTTGGTGTAATGTTAAGAGCATAATCAGAGAGGCCCAACTGATCAAGATGGACTTAAAAACTTAGTCATCTTGGAAAAGAAGAAAGTATATAGAAAGTCACTAGCATGCAAGTCAGCAAGTATCCTGAGAGAATACAGAGAAAAATGTAAGAAAGCTATGTAAAAGATTTCTACCTATTGTGGATTTTAGGCCAAGTGGCTTGTTCCAATTTTCTTGATATTCCAATTCTTTATTTTCTATTTCTATTTTCTATTTATTTTATTTTAATATAAAATGATATTAAAGCAACTGATATAACCACAAGAAAGAATATAAGTTACCTTCATAACTCTGCTTCTAGTATGTTCTTTCTTGTGGTCATATGAGTTGCTTCAATATCATTTTTGTTCTAGGTGTTTATCAGAACTTTACAGCCTCCATCCCTCCCCCCTCGTATCTGTACAGTAATTTTGGTTGACTGCTATTGTCCATTCAGTTTAGATATTCTGTCCATTTTTGTTTTGTTTCCTGATGTAATATTTAACCAGTTTTATATTTGCAGATTATTTGTATTATGGTCCCACATCATATATACATATATATTCAGCTGTTTTTCTGAGAAATTCCAGCTATTTTAATTTGTTTTTCATCTTTTTTTTTTATGGTCTGTTTTCACTTCTGTATAATAAAGTTGGTTTATATAGTCTGATTATGGTGTGTTTTTATGCCAGGGATGGCTTAAATGTATTTATTATCTATTATGCCATTTTGCTTCATGCTTCATGGTGAGATTGACACTTGGGTTTTTCTATTTGAAGAGTGCACTTAAAATAAGAAAATAAATAAATAAAAAGATCACTGGTGTTTATGGATTACTTCTCTTTCATGTACGCTGCAGTCTTTAATAATTTTTAGCTGAGGATCCAATTATGGTTGTGTTCCGCTTTACTAAAAAACATGAAAATATTTGTTATAATCATAAATTATAGCAGATATTCTCCTTTGTGGATCTTTTTAAATTTGAAGGCTTTTATAACATTGAGTTACAAAGAAAAAAAAAACATCCTGCATATCTTCTTATTTTGAGCTATTTTCTGTCCACTGCTGGACAAAGGCCTCCTCCAGTTTTTTCCACCTTTCTCTGCTCTTGGCAATGGTTGACCAGTTTTCCCCAACAAAATTTGACAATTCATCACTCCACCTTTTAGGACATCCTCGGTCTCATTTCCCTTCTTTAGGAATCCAGTTCATTAGTGTGGTGGTCCATCGCTCATCTTCTCTTCTGGATAGATGTCCAGCCCATTTCCATTTTAGTTGCTTGTGATGAAGAATGATGTCAGATGTGGTCTGGCTTCTTATCCAGGTGTTTCGCTTATCTTTTAATGTGATGCCTAGCATCAACCTCTCCATTTTTCTTTGAGTTGTTAATTTTTTGCCAGTGTTTTTGTTAGCAACCAAGTTTCATAACCATATGAGATGACTGGAAGTATATGCTGGTTAAATGCCTTCCTTTTAAAACAGAGTGGGACATCATTGTTTTGAAAAATGCTTTTCAATTTTCACATCCTGCATATATTATCTTGTAAATGGTTTCATGCACGGATAACAGCTAGCTCATTTGTTATTCTGTACTGTTTCTTATTGACAGAGTGGTTTCATGAAAATTCATCGAACGACAATTCATCAGAAAAGCAATTCACTGAATAAACAATTAATTGAACAATAATTTAATGAATGGCAATTCATCAAAAAAGCAGTTTATTGAATAAACAATTCATCGAACGGTAGTTCATTGCACAACAATTTGTCTCAAATGTAATTGATCAAAAAAATAATTCACTGATAATTTTTCTATGAATTATGAAAGAATTCATCAAAAGATGAATTTTCTTGAAAACTATTGTTTTAAAGTATTTGGTAAGAATACCTAATGTCACCAAAGATTTAGACAACATATACATAGGTGGTCATGTCATTGAGATGTCATAATTATTTTATTGTTTTTTACAACGTTATTCTGCAAGCATACCTACTACTTCATTGTGTAGATAGTGATTTATCTCTAGACAAAAAATTTAGTTCTACCTAATTTTTTCACAACAAAAAAATGATCTTAACTATAAAATTTCATTAAATTTCATCCAGCTAGAGTGGAATTATTAATATCAGTTTGAAACTTTTTTACTAAAATTTTCTAATAAAAGTGATCCTGTTGGAACTAAAACCAAACTACACAGACTTCTTGTGCTTTTACAAATTACATCTTTTGTGCATTTTCCACTAAGTCAGAGAGCTATTGCCATATAAAATGTTGAAATATTTTCCCTTTGTAGCCTCGAATATAGTTGAACTGAAAATTGGACCAGTTCGACAAATTTTTGTCAAGTGTTCAAATACCAAATCAGAGTAAAATTCACCCCATATAACTGTTGTGTGTGTGTGTGTAGACTATTACTACTAATAATAATGGAGCCTCCACAGTTCAGTCAGTATAAACGAAGCCCTTTAGGTAGAAAGACCTGGGTTCGAATCCCATGCATGATGCGAAAAATTTTTATCAGTCCTCTTCATTTGAAGATGAATAATTTGGTCCCATATTGAGATGGCAGGGTTTTACTCCTGGAAACTCAAGAACCACAAACCAGTCCCCATGAATGCACATACCTATGGTCATAAAACACTGGATAAAGAAGACAATGGTAAACCATCTTGTTCTCTAATTATTCCCTAGTAAAATAGCATTACTACCCCACCAACCATTCATTTGAGGAGAGAGGAGGATAAGAGGGAATAATAATTATAATAATAATAAACACTTTTTACATAATATTTTCCAGATTGTATAAAAACACTTAAAATACACAAAATGCATATACTGACTGAAAGGAATATCCATCAAAAAAAAAAATTTCCACACATCTACATAACATATATAAAGAGAATATTGTGCCAAGCTTCAATTACATCTCAACTTAATCCATTAAAAACTTCAGTTCTTTTTGATAAATACACTTCACTTCATATGCATTATAATTCATTTTTTGATGAACTGTTCATTCAATGATATGTAGTTTCAGCAAATTGTGATTTTTCGATGAATTGTTGGTTTTTGATGAATTGCCTTTCAATAAATTGTGTTGTCGAATAATTACTTTTTGATGAATTGCCTTTCAATAAATTGTGTTGTCGAATAATTGCTTTTTGATGAATTGCTTTTTGATAAATTGCCTTTCGATGAATTGCTTTTTTGATTAATTTTTTTTCTGATAAATTGCCTTTCAGTAAGTTGTCTTCCAACGAATTGTTTTCAGTGAATTTTCTGGATACCATAACAGCTAGCAGCCTTTTTTTTTTTTTAATTCAAATATTTCAAGATTGGACAACAACAGTGTGAAACATTGCAATGATATAGGAATCTGCGAGGAAGAGAAAGATGAGGAGGAAATATCTGAATTGAATTGAATCCTTTTTTCATGTGATTTCTAGTGATAGTTTTTTTTTCATGTGATAGTTTTAATTGTCATGTGACAATTAAAACTATGACTTGGATGAAAATGATTGAAAAGGTTATTACATACAAATATTTGAAATTGGGACAAAAATTTGAAGATGAGTTCACTTTTCTTTATTCTGTCTGAAAAAATATTGTTTCTAAATTCTGATTGTTTTGAAATAAATAAGAAAATTTCTTTTTTTGCCGTGGACTAGTTCTGAACTGATATAGATGGTGAATTCCATAGAGTATCATTCATTGCACCATACGCACAGTTAATAGGAATATATTGTATAACTTAATTCTAATTTTATTTGTGGTAGTTTAAATTTGCATGACTGCTTTGTATTATAGTTTATTCAAATCATCAGTTTTTAACTTTTATTTTAATAAACTTTAAATAACTGCTTATTTTGAATTATCTCTTTTTTAGTATTGTTTGTAGTTATGTTCATAGAAACATTATTAGACTATGTGTTTCTTCTTCAGGTTGCTTTCCATTGCTTATCCAGCTACTACAAGAAAGAAACAAAGATGTCCCAGCCTCTGTAAAAGATGTGTATACTACAAGACGGGCTGTTAGAGAGGCTCGACAAAGAGCTGGACAAGCACTTCACAATATTGTTTGTGCCCATCCAGATGACAGAAAAGGCAGAAGAGAAGCACGAGTATTGCAGTTGCTAGAACAAATATGGAGTCACTCAGATTATCTGAGAGATATTGAAATCGGCTTGGGTGATAAAAGTATGCTGGTGCAAATGCTTAATGATAAATTTGTATTAAATCTCTTGTTTCTAAATATTTCATTTTATTCATTTAATTTCATTGACTCAAATCAAATTTCTGTTTTACTATTACTATTTCTAAATATAACTAGTTGTCATTTGGTTTTTCCCCATTGGTATTTACTTTTTATCATGAGTGGATATATTAACTACTCATCTATCCTGCATACTGCAAAGTAATGTGTGGAAAGCTTATGTGTTCGTCATACATGTTGATTATTTTTAATGGTATAGATGAGAACACAGACTGATTAGAAAATAACTATTTATTAACTTATTGCTGATAATTTACTGGCATTCTATCCAGCATCTTCAGAGCACAGAAACAGTTTGTCACAGTCTGCGAGACAACCACAATCTGGTATAACAGTGGGACTAATTGGAACAATTGTAACGTGCAACACAAAGACTAAAGTCCTAATTAAATGCCATCTATGTTGAAAAAAAAAAAAAAAACTGAGAAAACAGGTATTAGTTTGGTCTTAAGATAACTGTCTCCAAAATCTTTGGCAAATTTATACAGCCATACTTGTTGAGATTTCGAATATGTTTCAAGGCTTCTGTTGATTCTAGGAACAACCTCTAAAAGCTTCTGTGCAGCCCTTTTGTTTTTTTCTAATTGATCCTGTGTGCAGGGGTATCTAGATATAAATACGCAAAATATCAGCAATAAGTTAATAAATAGTTATTTTCTGATTAGTCTGTGTTCTCATCTATACCATTAAAATTAATCAGTTGGCAAAGTATGTTAATGATGTTTGAAGTACTCTTTCAAATAAGTAAGGAAGTGCTTGTAGGATCATAAAGCACTGCATTTCTTCCTGATTCTGTTTCATTTCATTGTTCAATTGAAACCGCAGTTGAGGTGGATTTACTTCAGTAAAATTCCCACAATATCAAAATCTGTCCATCGAGCATAACTTTTATATGTGTATATGCAAACTGAAGTACAAAGCAAGACCAAAATGCTTGCACCTTCTGTAAAATATATCTAGAAATTGAATTTTGAATTAGATTGGCAGCATTTGACAATTAGTTGAAGGAGCTTATGTGAAGAAGATTTACAAACATCCCACCAGGACTGAAACCTATGATTTTTAGATTGCAGATCAGTCTAAAAATCAACTTTTGCAGATCGGTGGTCAATCAACAGCCGGTAAAAGTTGACAAAAAGAGAAGAATTTAACTGTACTTTCATTTGTGTATTAAAATTAACTTTTTCAAGATTATCGTTTACATATACAATGTTACAAAATAACTGGACCTACAGATAACAGGCATTGTGCTTAACTTAATTTTCATATATTTTGGACGTTTCATCTCAGTGATTCAACTCCATTAATAGAAAAGGAGATTTTACCCAGTCAGTGAAACTAGCATATTAGAAAAATTATATTAAAAAAAAAAAATTCTAATATCTTTTATTCTTATTGGAAGTAGGCAGAGCTCTTTTAACCCTAACTTTTGGAAGAAACAACTGCCACCATCTTTTGCCATTAGTTATAACAGATATTAGAAAAATTGAATGATAGTAATTTTTTTATGAATACTTCATGCACCTTAAGTGATGCTTAATTTTGCATACTGGCAATGATGCTGGAATACTATAGGAATTATGGCCAATTTACAATGCTATGCAGAATTGTGAATAGCTAATTATACATTGTAGAATTAAACATTGCAACTATGTGGGAGTTGCTCTTAGGATGACAGTCTCCCAAGTTGACAGTGTTCTGGTAAGTCAATATGGTAATACACCATGCATGGTGCAAGTGCTATACAACATAAATTGAAACAATAGGAGTGAAAGATCATGCTAACCAGCACAGAGTCCTAGTCAGAATCTTATAGAGCACTTTTGGAATTATAATGTAGGTTGAAACCAACACATGTCTATCATCACTAGAAGAATCCAAATGCCATTTTTGGTTGAAGAATTTGGTAACAAATTTGTCTAATGTTTAGTGGAAATTATCCAGGAGGGTGACATCATCTATCACAGAGGTGGTGTTTTGAGGGTTTGTGAAAATAAGTTTGTTTAGCAGAAGTCATATAATTTTTGCAATATACTGTAGTACAACTTCAATAGGTAATTAAGTTGTGCCTTATACATAAATTGCAATTATAGTACGAAACCTGCTGACAAACAACAGGATGAGTCTTTATATGACTGAAAAGAAGCTATACACATTTTATTGCTAAACTATTAGAAATATCTCCATGCTAAATGGTGTTCACTAAAAATGAAATGTCCAGTTCCACATCTCACTACCGGAGAGAGTATCTGTATTCAGCTGTATTGATAGTAATGGGAATCAGATGGGCTTTTAATAATATCTCAGAAATCCTAGGATGATCACATACAGCAGTGCTTTGAGTATAACATTCTTTATGTTGAGGTGTGATAACCACCTCAGCAGTGGTTATCACACCTCATTGATAAAGTGAGACTCATGACTGGAAACAACTCATTGATAAAGTGAGAGGCTGTTCAAGGATTAATAAAGGTTGCAGTTGGTCAAATGATCATACAGTATAACCACAGACTGCAAGGGAATAAGTACATGGGCTGTTCAATAAGTAATAAGACTAATTTTACTGTGGCGAAACCACTCATCACAATATTAATTTCTGTGGAATAAAGAAATGTTGCTGTATGTATTAACAAAAGAGGTTGATAGATGGCATATACGGGCTGATGTGCCAGAGTGTCACATGACTAAACGCAAGTGCTCATCGGCGCGCTTACGAGGTGTGACCAGTCTTTGGAATGGAAACGTCCTTGGAACAGCGTTATGCGATTAAATTTTGTGTGCATTTGCAAAAATCAGCATTGGACACTTTTAACATGATACGCGAAGCTTTCCACGATGAAGCAATGTCGAGGACAAGTGTTTTTCGCTAGCATAAAACTTTTAAGGAAGGAAAGCAAAATGTGGAAGATCTTGACGGTGAGGGAAGACCTTCAATGTCCATCACAGAGACAATGATCAACATAGCAGCGATTATCATCAAGCACGTCAAAAGGAAGCGTCCATTGCTGAAGAATGGCTTCTTATTGCACCACGATAATGCAAGGCCACATATTGCTGGTTGTGTAGTGGACGTTTTGCAGAAAACAACACAGATATCCTACCACACCCTCCATACAGTCCTGATCTTGCACCGTGCAATTTCTGGCTGTTTCCTCAGCTCAAGAAACCACTAAGAGGCCGCCATTTCGAAAGCAATAAAGCATGTGTAAAAGCTGAGGAGGCGGTTTGAAAGAACTCTCAAAAAACAGACTCTCACATGTGTTTAAGAAGTGGACGCAACATTGGGACAAATGCATCGCGTCTCACAGTAGTTCCTTCGAAAAAGACCATGTAAATGATGACAATTAAAGGTAATCTGTTTTCTGTATAAATATAATCTTATTACTTATTGTATATTATACTTATAAGTAATCTTATTACTTATTGTATATTATACTTATAAGTAATCTTATTACTTATTGAACTGTATACTCAACTATACAAACATTATTCAAACAAACTCTAAAAAACATTAATTGATTCCACTAGGGAAGCATGTGTAAATTTGTCTACTAGGAGAAAAAAAATAACATCATGGCAAACACAAAATGTTCCTGGAAAAGAAGAAAGAATGCTGCAATTTTCCAGCAAATAAGTTAGCAGATGCCTCAAAAAATAAAGAGAAAAATGTAAGAGAGCTAAGTAATGTGAAAGTAGCTAAACAAAAGTCATGGGAAACTTCTCTTCCCATGACTTCATATAGAAATATAGTAAGAATATAGAAAATAAATATCAGAAAGGTGGCAAAACGTTCTGGAGACTGGAAAAAAACTTAGAAATTGAGAAAAAAATACTGTAAAAGGAATTAAAGATGATAAAGATGGCATGAAAAATAAAGATATTGTAATGTCTGGAGTAATTAATTTGAAATTCTTAATGAAACAAGCAATGCCAGAACAGTTATGGAAAATATTTAAGAGTAACAAAAACAGGAGCACATATCAGTACTTGAGGTAGAAAAACTATTGAAAGCCTGCAATGGGAAAGGTAGCTGGAGTAGTGATATCTGACCAGAAATCCTCAAATATGAGGGAAGATCGTTTGATATAAAATCAGATCTAAGAGAAGGGTGCACACTATCTCCACTCTTATTCATCATTTATGTGGATCACATTATAAAAGAAAGTGGTATCACTTTCAGACTAAGATATGGGTGGATTGATTCAGTCAGAAGTGTCCTAGAAGATCAAAATATTAGAAAGGACAATACTGGAGTGCTGAGAAATGGTAGATTTGTTTGAAAGAAAATTGTTAACATGAAATCAGTAGTAATGTAAACTTAATTACGTAGTACTGTCTTAGTATTCTGTACACCCTTTGAGGATACATATCAAGAAATTGATGATGATGAAAATATTTTGGTATTTTAATCCATGATAAAATAATAAAAAAGAATCATAGTATTAATGTATAGATTTGCTTCATTATAAATTTGCCATTCAGCACTTGCTTGACTGTAGTCAACAACGGGCCTAGGAGTGCCAGAAAAATATAACTAAGATAATCATTTCAACAGTTTGCAGAACATATTGCAGGGGAAAGATGTTAGCAGTGCATGGGATATAATCAGTGGGTGTCTGAGGAAGGCAATATCAGAATGTATTCCCATGGTCAGGAAGACAAAAAAAAGTAGGCATTAGATGGATGAGTAGTAGTATCAGGCTTGATCTGCAAAAAAATAAAATGTTATGGAGAATTTACAAGGAGAAAGGCAATCAGTAGTACACCCATGAGCAGTAAAAGGCTTAAGCTTAGGAAGGTTATCAGCATAGTAAGAAAAACTAAATTAGATTTTGAGAAGACCTTACAAGGAGATCAAGGGTAATCCCAAAGAGTTCTGCTATGTGGCAAGTAAAGGGAAGAATGACTTTGGAAGGATAACCTTAGTGGGTGCTGATGGTATTGAGGTGACCAGTTCAGATGTAATTACTGAGTGATCACTTTTCAAAAGTTTATCACCCAAGTGAGGATATCTCTGTACCTGTAGCAATAACTAATGTGAGAATTGAAGTTAATAAATCAGAGGTGCTTAGTATATTGCAGAATTTAAATGCAAACACTGCTGTAGGATTAGAAGGAATTGCAAAGGAATTATCAATGCTTCTCACTTGGTTATTTAACTTAAATAACCAAAGGGAGTGGAAGGAAGGCAAAGTGGTTCCTTTGCATAAAGGTGGCTCTAAGACTGCGGTAGTTAATTACAGACCAATCACCATCTCGGGAGTGATGGTAAAAGTATTGGAAAAGTTGGTTAAAGACAAAATTCAAGAATGGGTGGATCAGGATATGATACTCTATAGGAGTCAACATGGTTTTGTAAAAGGTAGATCCTGCCTTAGCAATCTATTAACTTTTTATAATAGAATGACATCTGAGTTGGACAAAGGAAATGGCTACACAGTGGTACTTCTGGATTTTGCTAAGACATTTGACAGGATACCCCATGGAACACTGTTATGCAAATTGGAGCAGATGGTGATGGATACTAAACTAGTGATATGGATAAGAGAATGGCTCATGGAGAGATACCAGAAAGTAGTGTATGGAGGAGCACAGTCCAGGATGAGGCAGGTAGCCAGTGGTCTGCCTTGGAACTCTGTGTTATTGTTTAATTTGTACATAAATGATATAGGAAATGGCTTGAAGGGAGATATTCAGTTGTTTGCTGACGATGCAAAGTTGGGCAGCACAATAAAAAATCAAGCTGATGTTGAGAGTTTGCTGGATGATTTAAATAAACTGGCAAAATGGGCAACAGGTAATGGATGTCAGTTCAGGTGGAAAAGTGCATTTTGGAATTGAAAGATTGCCAGCTGTGTACCACATTGATGGAACAGTGCTCCAAGGGATTGATGATGCTAGAGACTTGGGGGTTTCGTGGATAGGGAGATGAAGTTCAGAAGGCACATTGCTAAGGTGTCCAAGATTGCACATTGGATTACTTGGTTATTGAAGAACACACTAACATCCAGAGATAAAGAGGTTATTATTCCCCTTTATAAGGCATTGATACTTCCACATTTGGATTACTGTGCTCCAGTCTGGTCACCTGGATTCCTTGGAGATGAGGAGGTTGTGGAGAGGGTTCAGAGGAGAGTGACTAATTTAGTGAGTGATGTAAAAAATGCTCCCTACATTGATAGCTTGAGAGCTTGTGATTGGTTGATAGGCAGAGAAGATGGGATATGATAGAAATATTTAAATTACTAAAAGGTTTTTATAAGATTGATGCAGGGGAGATATTTCAGCTGTGTGATGGTGATGAAAGAACAAGAGGTCATCCCTAGAAATAAAGGAAAAGTGTGGTTAACAAGGGTGTGAGAACTAGATTTTTTGCTTGGAGGGTGGTGAAAGGGTGGAATGCATTGCCTGACTCAGTTGTGAGTTCTTCGTCTGTAAATGAATTCAACAAAAGGTATGATAGATATTGTTTCGGTAGTTTGGGTCTACTGCCTCCATGGAGATACCCATAATAATAATAATAGCTTTGCCCTTTTCTCCAAACTTTTTCAAAATGTTTCTGTTTGCTTGGGACTCATTTCCTACTCTGTTGTTTAGATCTCCAACAAGGACTAGCTTTTCTGTTTTTTTTTTCATGTCAGCTGCCTTTTCTAATGACTTGCAAATTTTCTCCATTTTTTAGGAGAACCTCCTGTGGGACCATAAGCACAAATAAGTTTCATTGTCCATTTTTCCATTTGGAAGTTTGCCCACATTAATTTACATGAAATTTCCTTCCAACGGTGTTGAATGCTATCGTTATCCCTTCCTTTCTTTGATCCTCATTGTCTGAATATAACATTCTATATTTATTTTTTTTATTTTTTAGAATCTTACCTATTTTACTCTTCTTTGTCTCAGTAACACAAATTATATACACATGGTACTTTTCTGTTTTTTCTGCAAGTTCAGTTTCCTTTCCATTGATTCTCCTTATGTTGATGGTTCCTATTTTCAGTTTTTCTGATGTTGTGTTTGTGTATTATCCAGTAGCTGACTTTTCACTATCTACCCTAGTTCCCTGACAAAAATGGACTTGTTTAGTGAGGCAATGCCCCAGCCAATGAAATCTCATCATGTTTATTTCTACTTTAAGCCCACAGAGAGTACAATTTAGTCAGCTAATCCTAGATTGTTAGCCATTCTCTTTTATTTATATCCAGTGGATACCTACTAATGAGCCACATGAATGTGAGGGTTAGATATTAGGTTAGAAGCCCTAGTCAGTTCTCCACATTCCTTAACACTTTGAGTCTTAGACCTACTGGGACTTAAAGAACCCTGTGTCCTGACCATTTTTAGCTCTATTTAAAAAAAGGCTCTGCAGTATTTCTGTGGAATAACCAAATATTATTTTTTGTCTTTTAGTTAGCATATTTGTCAGTTAATTGGAACAAAAATTTTAGTTATACATGTGGTATGGGCTCCAGAAATGAGTTACAAGAAATCAAGGTTTTTGAAAAAATAAAAAGTTAATTTTTTATTAGTTTCTACTTATATTTACTTCTTTAGTGGTCAAAATTCAACAAATTCGGTCAAAATATTGCTTAGATGTTACATAAATAATGAAAATTATAAATCAAATTTATGTGTGTTATTATTATGATGAAAATATCATTTCACATAAGGTGTACATCACTATAATTATCCACTATTGGCCACAAAAGTCGAGTGGTAAATTATTGAATTAGGTCATTCAGTTTTGCTACTTGTCTGGTGTTCTGCTTCAGCTTCTAAAGATGGTGTCCATAAAGAAATGTACGTTAACGGTCCAGAAGACTTCTGTATTAAAGTGTGGCTCTGTTTTAGATTTTTCGCAGTGGATGTGTTGCAAAAACTACTATATGTATGCACCAAAAAATGTGAAAGATCTGTGGGATGTTTGGGTAAACGAGAAGAAGGAAAGTGTATGAAAAGTGTCTGGATAGATTAGAGCGATTAGAAATGGGAATAAACATCAGGACCATAGTAGAAGAGCTTTAGCAGGAGTTAGTGAAAATGAAAAGCGAAATGAAACATCTGGAAGACGATATTAAGCAACTAAAGGAGAGATTGACTGATTATATGGAGAAGGAGAAAGTTAATATTATGAAGAAAGTTGTATATATGGGGACTCGATCATTAGAGGTGTGTGATTATTAATAAAGTGCACAAAACATGCTTTCCTGCTGGAACAATGAAGCAAATAACTGGTGTGTTGCAGAAAAGGAAATATCAGGCATCAAAATTAGTGGGAGTCGTGGGCACAAATGACTTAGTTGGGAGAAAAAGAATGTTGATAGAAACTTGAGGAAGTTGTTTCAGCAGGTAAAGAAGAATAGTGTTATTGGGAAAGTCGTAGGCATGTTTGCCCAGATATGACAACAGTGAATTGAGAAGAAGGGTAGAGATAATGAATAGTAAGATGGCTGAGTTGTGTGAGACAAATGGGGCTCAATTTGTAAATCTGTGGAGTGAATTTGAAGGGAAATTGGAATGGTATAAAGCTGATATATTGCATTTTAATGGGTTTGGTGTTTTAGAAAGGCTATTGTTTTCTGAGAAGGCACAGAATCAAGAAGTTAATGTAGCAAATGATCAGAGTCTACCTGTGAAGCAGGATAGCACAAATCAACAGATTGTATGGCAGGAGGAAGATGGATACAAGATAGAAGATGTGATTGCAGCAGCACAAGATGATGGAATGCATAAAGGTGAGGATGAGAAAGGTAGGAATGGATATCAGAGTCAGGATCAGGGAAACAGGAGTGGTCAAACCAAAGAGAGAGAGAGAGAGAGGTGTGGTATAGCAGCTAGAATAGAGAATGTTTGTGCTGGTAGAATGGCCTCAAACACAGCAGTGATTCTTATGTTTATACACAAATATAAGGAGCATTTGAAACAAGAGAGCTGAGTTTGTTGCATTGATTGAGACGGTATGTCCAAAAATAATTGGAATAAGCAAAACTTGGTTGTCTGAGGAGGATGTAATGTTGTAAATAGAACTGGAAGGATATATAATTTTCCAGAAGGAGGATAGAAATGTGAAAAGAGGAGGGGGGAGTGCTGTTAATGATTGCATAGAAATCGCATCTGCAAAGTTGGTTATGCAGGCACAGATTTTGAATCTGTGTGAAGTTGAAATAAACAGGTTAGTATACTTGATAGGATACCGTTATAGGCCAGGGAATGCAGAGAATGCCAATTGTGAAATGTTTAGGCAAATTAACTGGGCATGTAAATAGAATGTGATCCTGATGGGAGACTTTAATTACAGGAATATAGACTGGCCAATAACAGCATCCTATCAGGTATACTTTGCAAGACAGGTATGTGATAGTGTATGGGAACAAGGAGAGTGAGTTTGTGGAATTTTTGAGAGATAAGCAGCGTGTGAATGAAGCAACTAGAGGCTTTAATGTTTTGGATTTGGTGATAAATTCACAAGATGTGGTTGTTAATGAAGTGTTGACACTGCTGCCGGTTGGTGAGAGTGATCATGAGGTATTTGTTTGGGAAGTGATGAAACAAGAAAAGGTCACTGCCAAAAATGAATACATGTGGAAGTATAAAGCAGGTGATTATAAGAAGCTCTGTAGTCAGTTAGCATCAGTACGTTGGATAGATGAACTGAGCAAAAAAGATGTTGACAATGCATGGAAACTCATAAGGCAGTATCTGACAAAAGTAATGTATGACTGCATACCAAGGGTTAAGCAAGTAAATAAGAGAAGGAGTTAAATGGATGAACAGTGAAATTAAGCAAGTGCTGCTAGAAAAGAAAATGTTATGGAGTAGGTACAATGTGGTGATCGGACCCCATGAAGAGTATAAAATGACCTGGTTATTTAATGAAAGTCTTGCAGTGGACAGGGTTCCTAAACAGTGGAAAGAAGGCAAAATAGTACAACTCCACAAGCATGGTTCTAAGACAGAAGTCTCCAATTATAGGCTAGTCTGTATAACTGCAGTTGTGGTCAAGGTGTTGGAGAGATTGGGTTGATGGACATAGCATTCTTTATGATGGTCAGCATGGATTTGTAAGAGATAGATCCTGTTTTAGTAATTACTTGCATTTTATGATAAGGTGACAAGTGTGTTAGATAAGGGAGAATCATATATGGTGATATTATTAGACTTTGCAAAAAGCATTTGATAGATTACCACATGATAAATTTGTGTACAAGCTGCAGAGGATGGGAATAGATATTGATTAGATGGATCAGAGATTGGCTCTATGAACAATACCAGCAGGTTGTGTATGTTTACCCTTCTCAAAAATGAAGGGTAACCAGTGGTGTGCCCCAGGGTTCTGTTCTTGGGCCCCTGCTGTTTGTAAACGATATATCATGTGGACTGTCTGGGGATCTTCAGTTATTTGCTGATGATGCAAAGTTAGGAAGAATTATAAGTAGCACTACTGATGTTAATTTCCTTCAGGAAGATTTGAATAGACTTGGACAAAAGAGTGGGGTTGTAATTTTAATATCAATAAGTGCAAGGTGTTGCATTTTGGAGTGCAGAAATATAAGGCTGTGTACTATACCAATGATGCTGTACTGCAGGAAGTGGATGAGATTAGAGATTTGGGAGTAATGGTTGACAGTAGACTGAAGTTTAGAGGGGATATTGCTAGCGTTGTAAAGGCTGCACATTGTAGTGCTGCTATGATAAGAAGTACTCTAACGTGTAAAGATAAGGAAGTGGTTGTGTCACTGTATAAGACACTGGTCAGACCACACTTGGACTATTGTGTTCAGATCTGGTCACCTGGTTTTCTGTGTGATGTGGAGACATTGGAGAGGGTTCAGAGGCAAGTAACTAAGACCTGAGACAATATCAGGACTTTGGAATTCTGGCTATGGAGAGAGGTTGAAGAAATGTGGATTGCAGAGTTTGGTGGATATAGGAGGAAGAGAGGTGATATGATAGAGATATGTAAGTTAGTGAGAGGATTTTATCGATTAATCCTGAGAGGATTATAAAATGAATAGATGGTGAGAGGGGAAGAACCAGAGGTCATTCCTGGAAGTTATGTAAAAATGTGGTATGGACGGGGATGTGAGGAGCAGATTTTTTACATGGAGAATTGTCAGTGAATGGAATACATTACCGGAATGTGTTGTTAATGCAAGGAGTGTTAAGGATTTTAAGATTCTATATGATATATATGTTGTTCAGTTGAATGAACCTCTCACGATGAGTCTGCTGACTCCATGGAGGGTGTAATAATAGTAATAATATCAAACCATCTTCTTTGTACATCTGCAGTTTTAGCTTGCCTTACAAGCTATTGTATAATGTCCCATTTACACCTCATAATTGTAGTGCTTTGAACAGATTTTATCTTGCCATCTCTTTATATGCATTTTCCAGATCTACAAAACTTCAGTACACTCATTTCAGGAAATTATGGAGACTATAACCATGCTAGAAATAATTACTTTAATTTCCTGACATTTTGACCTTTATATTAAAAATGTGAGGAAATTAAAGTAATTATTCCTAACATGGTTGTTTCCATAATTTACTGAAATGAATTCTCATCACTGTGTAAACTAAAGGAAAACTTCACACAGATTCTTGTTATGTTCCCAAAACTTCTCAGTCATTTGTCTTAAAGTAAAGATCTGGTCTTGCTGCTTCTGTTTGGCAAGAAACAGGCTTGTTTTTCCCTAAAGTTTCTCTTGAACATTTTTCCTTAGTCTCCTTTTCATGCATACTTGTGTAAATCCTACTTGGATATAATTCTTACATTTCAGTTTTATTTCTCTTTTTTGAATATGGGTACTATGAGTCAATCTAGCCATCTGATCAGGACTTCTGAATTGTTGGATATCATGTGCCTTTTTTTTTGTGTTTCAGATTTCTGATAGTTTTTTTTCTTTTTTTTTCTACAACATTGAGCATTTTGTTGAATTGTGTCTGGACAACTACTTAGATCGGGATGGGAATACAAACTCTTAAGCAGGCAAACAATTATCTAATATTATTGCATAGATTATTGCAATGGTTTGAAAAAATATTTGCATTTTGTATGGTCTCATGTGAGGCCATAAAAATGTTACATTTGGTTATTTACCAAGGCAAATAGTAGTGTAAAGCCTCTGGCAACTTTGATTCTTCTGCTTTAGAATGTTAAAGCAGAAGAATATTAAAATTATAATTATTTTATGCGAATTCAAGGCAGCATTAGAGCAGCACATATGGACATAAACTATATTTTGAAAGTTAATCAGAATTAGGCTTTTGAAATTTTATTTAATCCAGTGCAAAAATTATTGAAAAATCCTTTTCATTCATTTTCATATTGGTGAAACACTTTGTTTAAGTGAATTGCTCTCCATCCACATCTGAATGCTTTATGATTTGTTGTTTCTTATTCAAATAAAATTCGAAAAAAGGATTTAAATTTGGTACAGATAATTGAAGCATTCCATAATATTTCAAACAAAAGAGAGAGAGTTAATCTGATGGGAATAACTCTGGATACTATACATATTTTAAAATATATAGAGTCATACTAAATTGTTGCATTTAAAGATAATACTAAGTAATATACAGTATTTAGATGTCGTGATCCTGATTTTACTTAATATTTTTTGAAGGATTAGCAATTGAACACAGTCCTGTCCCTGCAGTTGCAGCAATAATGAAACTCTCATTTGATGAAGATCACAGGCGGACAATATGTCAGTTAGGTAAGTCTGTCTGACTCTTTTGCACTTAATTGTTCAGAACATCCTGACATTCATGCGAAGTAATGCCACTTTGTTAGACTTTTATAGCATGTTATCATTAAATACTTTTCAGCCAAAAAGAACAGTAATACCTTCTAAATATTTTGGTGTATTTTGAATAAACCATTGTATTGGTAATCTTTGAAGTATTTTTGATACGATGTTTATTTTGAAGGAAAAAACATTTATATATCTGTGTTTTAATGATTTCACTGGTTTACTCTTAGTCATCATATAGCTTCTTTTTTTTTAAAATGGATTTAGTGGTAATTTCTGTTTTATAATCTAGATTTCAGGTATACAGGATGAAAAATAGGTTGCCTTGTGACTGTTATACACTCATACATACATATATATATATATATATATATATATATATATATATATATATATATATATAACATATTTTTACATATACGTAACTATATTTCAGCCATATAGTTTTAGCTGCTGTTGTCATGTTCATGTTATGCTATTTTGTCAAAATGCCGTATTCATCTTTTGTTATATTTAAACAACACAAATGGAATATTTTCTAAATGTAACAAATGCATTTCTAAATAAATATAATAATTGTTTTTATTCTATTTGGGGAAGTGAAACATGGATATTAACACTGCAAGAAAAAGTCACAAAAAAAAAATAGGAACAAAATAGTTCCTAAAAAAATAGGAACAAACAAAACAGAATTGAATATAATATATAAAACCAAACAAGAAATAGTTGGTATCCTAAACAAAAATTATAGACTATAGTACTGCATTAAACTTAAAAAGAGGTTATTTGATTAAAGAATGAAATTGGAACATATGAAAAAAGTATCTATGATTAGTATTAATACTTCTAAATCCTGCATTTTGCTGCATTTGTGTTTCTAATTCAGGAAAAGGGTTGTGGTATTGTATGCATAATTAGCATTTGTCTTTAAAAATCTTACAAATGCAATAACATATAATTATTCATTTTATAGAACTATTCTCCTTGTATAGAGTAAAATAGGAATTTTATGTTCGGGTTCTTCTTCTTCTAAGCCATCAACAGGAATTGTGTCTTTCATACAATTTTTTTTTCAACATATATATGACAAAATTATTATTTTAATTCTGATTGCAATTAAATTATTTATTCCTAAAATTGAAAGACATCTTAATTATTATTGTCCCAGTATATTACAGCCTTTTTGTTTAAATAAATAAATGAATGAATAAAAGTGTGGAACCATCCTAGTAGAATGATCATTTTTATAGTTGTATGGATGAGGATCTATATCCATTATTCTGATTTCATTTCTGAATATTAATTGTCATATATTTATAATGTTTGACTACTAACTGCCATATATTTATTGGAAATTGTATAAATATAATTTATTAATAGTATTTTTATATAAATCTTATTAATTGCCTATATCAGAGTTTGGTTTTATTTTTTGTTTATATGTGCTCTGAGGTTCTTTTCAGATACCAGAGAAAATCTCATAATGTGCATTCTCATGTTATTTTACTTTTGGTAATGCATAATTAAACTATAAAGATTATATTGAAAATTATATTTCATGTTTATTACTTGATATGTTTTATGTAGTTTCTTTTGACAGATATGATAAATTTTGTTGATCTCTCCATGATTGAAAAGAAACAGTTTAATTGAGGGAAAGGATGATTTATGCACTTGAATTTGTCAGAGTAACAAAAGCTTCTTTTTTTCTCCCGTTTAGCATGAAGAGAAACAACTTATTCTATTTGAAAAACTTGCTAATTCTGAAACCATCCTTCATTTCTCTTAATTTTTAATTTATAATATAAGTATTTATAATATATTGAAATTCTATTTAAAATTTATAATATATTTCTCAGTGTTTCAATATACTGTTTTGATGTATTAATATGCAACATCATGTTTAATTTCGTATTTTCTTGCTTATATCCAACTGCAGTATTTGCAAGCTAGTAATTAAACAAACGTGGAAAGGGGGGAGGGGAAGGTTTAAAGGCAGAAATCTCAGAAAATGCAATTTGAAATCTTAAGCCATTCATGACTCAATTAAAAGCAGTGCTCTGGCAGCAAGTTATTGAATGATCAGACCATGTGTTATGTTATACATACACAAAATTATTGTCAAAAATATAGATCACTTGCAGAGATATGGTGTTTAATAATGCTTTTTACTTTTATCATTCTTTGCATGTGATTATTAGTATTACCTGAGATATCCGTGTGTTTGCAGGAAGCCTCTCATCAATTCATCTGAACTCCACAATCCATTAATTCCCTCTTCTTCCATTAAATGTGTTTTTATTTATTAATTGCAAGTGTTTATAGACACATTTGCTCTTTGCAGGAGGAAAATTATTGTTTATTAGAAAAAATGTTTCTAATAAACAATAAATAATTATTGTTTATTAGAAAAAAATCTTCATAAGAGACTGGCTTAACTCACTTTCACTTGGAGGGGGAAAAAACCTTCCTTTATATACATAATTCACCTCATAATGAGATTTGAATCCACATTTAATGACCAAATTACCATTGAGGCACTTAAATCATTTTTTCACCTCTTACAAAGTGTACTGGTATTATTTATGACTGTTGTAATTTTAATTAGATTAGAAACAAAATAATTATACAGAATGGAAGAAGAAAGATTAGCAAAATAAGCATTTTTTGCCAGATTGGCAGGGAAAAGACCAAGATGCAGATGGATTGATAAAAGTCAAACATAATAGTAAAGTATAACACTAAAAAGAGCCTTAAAAGATAGAATTTGAAGGAATATTATTGATTGGAAGCTACTAATGGTGTAACTTTTTCATAATTATCCTATACCCACACTGAGGGTACATATCAGGAATTTGATGATGACGACGACGACAAAATAATTGAAGACAGCACCACTGATATCAGAATTTTTGAGAACCATTAGAAGAATGAATAGATGGTATTGGGTTCAGAAACATTAAAAAGGGACATCTCAGAAAGAAATTAGGTATTAGTGACATTGAAGAATGTGCAAGTAGCACTAATTGGGCTGCTTTATCCTGTAACTGTTCACTGAGATAGTCCCACCCCTTCCTTATACAAACTTAATAATTTATTGCTACGTTGAAACTAATAGCTTTTGCTGTATTGTTCATTGCATGATTTAAGGTGGTGGATTTGTGTACATTTTGATGAAATACTTTAAATTCTGTATTGTTAATTATTGTTGTACATCACTCACTCACTATTACAAAGTAAAAAACTGAAACCTTGTCCCAACTAAAGCCCCAAAGCTTTGATACTGTGTTAAAGGAAAATTCACTATAATTAACCTTTCTCTATAACAAACTATTCTTTTGGCCAGTGAAAGTTTGCTGATCGGAGTCAGCTGTATGCATTTTATAAAGTACAGGCAATCCTCGTATAATATGGATGTTAGGTTCCATAGAAATGCCACGTTATATAAATCATGTTATGCGAGACTCAGATCATATAGAAAAAGTAGGGTTATGTTCTGAAATTGTTTTTTTTTATATATTATATAAATAACAATTACATACCCAACAAAAATATATTTTTATTTAATTCAGGTAATTCATGTAAGTTAAGAAAACATATAAACTATGAAACAAATACATAGCATAAAATTATAAAAATTACAAATTGTACATAAACTTCATTGCACATAATGCATAAATGTTTTAGGCAAAATAAAATAAAGTGCATATTTTAATCTTTCATAGCACGAGGATTTGAGGATCGGTTGATAAACGTTGGTTTTGTCATGTAATCAACTGATGCATTACTACAAAACAGTAGAGTAATTCTGTCTCTGGAAACTTTGAATCCAGGAGCTGATCTTTCATTTTTCGAAATATACATGTGTTTTGGCATTTTTTTTCCAATATAACCCACATCGAACACCTGGTCTGCATTATAAATGTCTATAAACTTTGAGAGAATTTTGTTTAATAAGATTTCCATCCAAAGGAATTTTTTTTTTTTTAGTGCATTCTTCTATCAAAATCATTAGAGATGTCTCAATTTTTTTCCATTAGAATATCGAGCAATGCGCTTTGCACGTACCATTGACCCAGCATAACTCTTTCTCGGATTTTGTGTTCATTTTGCTTGATTGTTCGAATTGTTGATTCATTTAAATTCAAAGTCCTTGCAACAACTTCTGGTTTCTCTCCATTTTTCAACCGATCCATGATTTTAATTTTTTTTTTCTTCGAGAGAAATGAATTTTCTTTTCAATGTTGGTTATTGCAGTTTGTGGCCATTACTATAAAAATCATTTTTTACATGAAAAAGAGCATTACATATTAATTATCTATGTAACTCACCAGAAAATAAAGTGCTCAGCTTGAGATTAACACACTTATGATTTTTAATGCGCTTGCCTGGCAGAAAACAGAAAATTTCAACAATAAACACTTTATATGGTAAACAATTGATGTGCATGCATAAATATAAATTCGAATATACATTCGCTACTTATAACTACATGTGCGATACTGGCAGATACAAATTTAACGAAGATAAAATTTGATTTTTAAGTCGCATGGTGAAAAATATATGAAAAGATAAAGGGTTACTACAATTTTTAGACTGTGTTTTTGTCGAAACCGTGTTGTATAAGTATACCATTTTGAAGAAGGGTTACTACAATTTGTAGACCGCGTTATATCGAAACCGCATTGTATAAGTACCGTGTTATACAAGGGTTACCTGTATATAAAATGCATACAGTAGAAAAAATAAAATGAAACAACTTCAGAATAACCTATTAAAACTATTCATTATTCTTAAAATTAATGAAAACTGTATACCTATCTGCTTTGAGAAAATATTGATGTTAATTTCAATAGTGCACATTATCTTTCATTTTTTATAAGAATTTTAAAAAAAATTACAGAATTCTGATCTCAGACTACTTATTGTTTCTACAAATTAATAAATAAAAAGCTGTTTACTTTTGCATATAATGTCTTTCATTACTTAACAAACGGTTATTAATTGTTTATTTAACTGCTCAAGAACATTGTATCCTTTTTTGCATGACTTTTCCTAAAAATATTACAATTCAGATGATTATAAGGACACTCATAGTAAAATAAATGCGATTTATATTTCCTGTCACAGTAAAATGTGATTTATTTTTTGTAACCAATATTCATTTTGATTGACTGTTTCACTTTTAGTGTTACTGCTTTCTTTAAAAGTAAGCGACAGTGACCTTTGTAGTTTGTGAATAAGTTAGCCAAAAGAATATAACACATACTGTTAAAAATCTCTTCTTTCATCATAAATCTGAAACAAGCAATAATTAGCAAATATGAAATGTGCTTTCCATCAGAATTCATCTCCTCTAAAAAATTAAACAGTTCATAATGACAAATACTAGTTCAAATCTGTAGTCCTGTACTCAGTCAGATGTGTAGTTGCTTGATTTTAATTAAATGAACTACTCAACAAATTTGGTAAATAAATAAAGAAATAAGGTGTAATTTTTAGACATATATTTGGCTCTTATTGTGTAGGTAACAAAAGAATATTCCATTATAAAATATAGTTTTTTTTAATGGTCATCATACTCCCAAAAGGTTAGAAATCTGTCATACTTTAGTACTGTGGGTTCCTGGAGTAGAGTTCGTATTTATGTTTTGGATGATAATAAATCACATCATCATCATCAAATTCCTGATGTGCACCCTCAGTGAGTGTATCAGGATAATTATGATACTACTGCATGAAAAAGTTATGCCATTACTAACTGCCCATCAACAATTTTCCTCGAAATGAATCTGTTATCTGTCAAGATTCCAATATTATCAGATCCTATATTTCTGTCTTTTAAGTCTTTTTTTACTGTATCAATCCACCTATATCTTGGTCTTCCTCTGGGTCTTTTTCCTGCCAACCTGTCAAAGAACATTTGTTTTGCTAATCTTTCCTCTGTCACAAACTGGTAATTTGTGATAGCATACAGTTTCATTATAAAAACCTCTGTAGCAAAAGACATTTATACACATTGACTTAGGTTAATGTTAAGAATATCCACTTTTATTAATGAATAGCAAAATATCATCATTTATGTTTTTCAGTACACTTACATTTACCGTGTTATGAGTAAACAAAAGAGCATAAATATCAGTTTAATTTAGTAGTGATCAGTTTTATTTAATGATTGTATAACTGTCTTCTCTTATCTCTTCTGATGTGAGTTCTGATCAAATCAATCTTAATATAGTTTTTTGAAAAAAGGAAAATTATTGAATTAGATAGGAATAATACTTTTACGTATTATTCTTATGTAAACTTTAACTGTCTTGAATTTCTGGAAAATACAAGGGATTTGATCTAATATTTTTTATATTTCATTATCTTAAAACAGGAAAAATATTTTATAATACTCTTAAGAGGTAATATTATTTATTTATTTTTTTTACATTGCAAGATATTTGTTACATATGTATATCCAAATTAAAAAAAAAAAAAAGACTAAAATGATGAAGATATTTTAATGATATGCTTCGTAAGATGTTATACATAGATTGTAATTATGAGTGTTGATTTGGAATCAGTGTTAAAAATTGATCTACAAGGAACAGAATAATAATATTTCATTCAGATACCAGTTGACTTTGGAGGCTATCAATGAAAAAAAAAAAAAAAATTAGTAAGAATGAGGTGAGTAGCTGTGTCATAATGCACACCTGTATTTCATTATTGCCTAAACTGCTTGTTTGCATTTGTATGCATGATTAGATAAATACTTTTTTTTTTGTCTTGTGAAGTTTATTTTATTTTTTTATTTGTCTTCAAATGGATTTCAGTTTTCAGTAAACTTTTTATAACTTAAAAAATTCAAAGATTCCTATATACATGTATAAGACAAAATAGTTACTCTTTAATGAATAGTAATAATGTATACACTCATAGGCTTTCATTTATCTGTTGTCGGTAGCACAATCATCCTCCAAAAAAAAGAATACCTGGTGTGGAATTTATATAGTCATTCTAGTACTACCAGAATTAATAACAGATATCACATACATATCATATACAGGGCTCGACAAATTTTGCAAAATTCTACCTACTCACCACAAAAAAAAAAGTTTATTCACTAGACTCCTCCCTCCTCTCCTGCTGCCATTTTTTTAGTGATATGTCATAATGGGTCAATAGGAGTTCCATAAAGTGACCCAAACTGGCAAAGTCATAAAAAATATGAATAGGAAAAACAATGACAACAGCATTAATTTAATTTTCTTTTTTTGGAAAATATAACTTGATACGTTATTATTATTACTAAAATATCCTTTATATTAAGTGTAGTTCTTAAATTAAGGAAAAACATTTAGAAATTTTTTATTAAACAAAAAACATTCCATTTTGTACAGTCTGGAGCTACTTGTCAGCTGTCAGAACATCACCACTACCAAATGTATTTTTCAAGCCCTGTTCATATTACATATACAATACCCAGATACACATAGTGTGACTTCTCTTGAAATGCAACTCATTTAAAACGTGTTCCAACTGAATTATATATTTCTTAACAATAGTTAGTTTATGAATTGTGTGTGTGTGTGTAGATATAAGTACCCATTAGCAACTGTTATCACATTTAGATATATTTTCTCTTTACTGTCTCATAGCTGGAATGACAAAAAAACAAACAAAAAAAAAAAACAGAAAATTATTTGTTGATATTATGTTATTGGTGTGAAAATAAAACAAACATATATAATCATATATGTGGAGAGTTTTTGTAGCCCTTTCAGTTTCAGCAATACTCTTTGGTTGGAAACACCTAGGTTCAAATCCCATCTAGGACAGGAAAAATCTTTGCCGGGGGTTTCCCTTCCCAGAAACTCTGGGATTTTATCTCACAAGACAGGCAAAAACTGGCGATGTAAACACATGCAGGTTGACAGCCATAATGTAGTGTGCAAACTGCATAGGTTTACAAGAAGCCATTCTTGGCTATGATAGGCTATTGGGCCTAACATGCAAGAGAAATTGGATAATTATATGTCATGTCCAGTGGGATGAGTTGTGTCCCATTGAAGCTGTAGATAGTGTTTTATTTTCTAGAACTGTTTTAATTGATATTGATACTTATGGCTATTTTGCCTATTTTACATCATTGGCTTTTTTTACTCCAGTTAAATTAAAACATTGATGATGTGTATTTTATAGACATAACTTAAAGGAAAGTAATATGAAATGAATAATTTTTGATGTACCTTTATAGAATCCTCAAGATTAATTTTTTATAGAACAGCATCAGAAATATATCGATACACACACACACACACACACATATATATAACTGAACTTTAAATCACTAAAATGAACTATAAACCATTTAGAACTATTATTTGAATTAATAATTAGAACTTTTTTCAAAAAAGGGAGTCAAAATAGAGAGAAATATATGTGGAAGCTAAAAATGCAGAAATCGAAATATGCAGACTAAAAATCGAAAGATACATAGTGATTTCATGATGGTCTCGTATAGAACAGCATCAGAAATATATCGATACACACACACACATACACACACACACATATATATAACTGAACTTTAAATCACTAAAATGAACTATAAACCATTTAGAACTATTATTTGAATTAATAATTAGAACTTTTTTCAAAAAAGGGAGTCAAAATAGAGAGAAATATATATGGAAGCTAAAAATGCAGAAATCGAAATATGCAGACTAAAAATCGAAAGATACATAGTGATTTCATGATGGTCTCGTATCAAGGATAAGCTATAAAATTTTAAAAAGAGAAGATTAAAAAAAATTATGGGGTAAGAGCCATTTCAACTAAGTGTTGTCTTCAAAGCTCATGAGCAAAAAAAAAAAATATTTTTTTCCTCTACCTTAAAGAACGTGGGGGTGGTTGACCATAATTAAAGAGGAGTGTTCAGAACCCTGTAGCAAAAAAAGTATTTGAAAAAATTCAACCAAATTTGGTGCAAGTACACTCTGGAACATTCCCATTTATGTGTCGTCTCCTATCTAGACGGGACTACCACGATGCGACTCATTGTTAACTACGGTCATAACGACATGTGGTGAGGACCTATCTCTTCCACGTATTGTCATAAGTATTAATGACTCTAATCCATATGTGTTCATGGAGCTGGTTTGCCTGTTCTAAGGGACGAAAAACCCGAGTTTCCGGGTGAAAAAACCCTCTACTTCCGTATGAGACCGGCTAACTCACCTTTAGTCGAAAGAGACTAGATAAAGGTTCCTCACGTCATAGACAGGAATCGAACCCAGGTCTTTCTGACCAAAGGACTTCGTCTATACTGACTGAGCTACGGAGGCTCTCTGAAACATGCAGTTTTGATTTACAGAAAACAGTACAAAATTCTGCCATCAGCAGACAATTGGCACTGGAATCACATGATATTTGCATAAACTCACTGTTTCTACTGACGAGTTGGTAGATATAAGGAAGACCAAAACAGATTCACATCATTCTCATAAGACTGAAGTGCTAAGGATCTTACCTTATCAGAATGTGCATTGCTAGTCAAGCTGTGGAAAATCCTGCATCAAATGTTGAGGTTTTTCCCCCGAGAAGATCTTCCATACTCAAGCTTTGCTTCATTGTGCAGAGAAACTTGACTGCAGTTTGCTCTGATATTCTTAGCTCAAATGGAGGTGGATGAGGCATGGCTGTGGAAGATCTTGTGGAGTGATGAGACACATTTTTAGCTGAATGGTAATGTTAACTCACACAATTGCTACATTTGGGCTGCGAATAATCCTCGTGTTCCATCAGACCCCTTTACTCACTGAAAGTCACACTGTGGTGTTTTTTTACTGCATTGTTTATTATCAGTCCATACTTTCTCAAAGAATTTTGCTGATAGGACCAGTGACTTTTACTGTCTCTGCTGTTAGGTATTGAAAGATGTTGCACAACTTTGTTGTTCCACAACTGCAGCAGCAAAGATGCCTTGACTCTACCATATTCTTGCAGGATGGAGTACCAACTTACATTGGATTGCCAGTACAGTGAATGTTATGAAAATACTTCACAGAACACGGAGTATTAGTTGTGCATTTCTCACAGCATAGCCACTTCATTCACCTGATCTCAACTCTTGTGACTTTTGGTTGTGGGGCCATCTGAAATGCATCATGTATTAAGGACATGTTTCTGATTTTAGCAACCTTGAAAGACAGAATTACGCAGCATGTGAGGCAAATCAATACGGATCTGTTGCATTTTGCTGTCGTCATTCACAGAATGCCGTTCTTAGAACATCTGAAAGGAGGACATATTGAACCACATCTGTAAGTTGTGGTTCAATATGTCACGAAAATTGATTTGTTGTGTCTTTCTAGCCATTACTGTTTAATTAATCCCATAACATGTGCTTATATGCCAAATGTCCCCTGATGGCAGAAATGTGTAATATTTTTTTTATTGTGTAAATCAAAACTCTATGTTCCAGAGTGTACTTACACCAAGTTTGGTTGAATTTCGTCCAATACTTTTGCTTCAGAGCTCTGAACACCTCCTCTTTAATTATAGCCACCATGTACACACACACACACACACACACACACATACATATATAATGGATTTACTCAACTGAAGGATCAAGTAAATCATTAATCCGAGTAAGAGCATTATTAAATTACTAGAAGCTGAGAGATAAAAATAAAAACTACATGAAAAAGAGATGTACAAAAAATTATTGCAAGAGAATAGCTATAAATTAAATAGTCACTGTATTACAGGCATTTGAAGGCATTCCAGATACCACAATATTGTTAGGCATGTACACACACTCATGATCTCTTGAATGCCAAAGTTTGAGAGAGGAAATTCCGTATGTATGCCTATCAATACTGTGGTATCCGGGATGCCTCAAATGTTAGCAATACGTTGGCTATTTAATTTATAGCTATTCTCTTGCAGTGTTCTTTTGTATGTCTCTTTTCATATAATACACCCGATGAAGTTTTCTAAGAAGATAAAACTAGTTGTGTGCTTTAATTATATATATATATATATATATATCCATTCACTACTATCACAATGGAAAGTCTGTGTTCCACCTGTTTTCATTGTTTTGGTCTTTTTCTTGCTGATTTTCATGCCAAATTTGTTACCACTATTATTCAGTTTGTTTAGGAGTATAACATGATCTACATAAAGCAAAGAGCTAAGTTTGATATATATCTGATTATAATATCCTTTCTTTTAAGCTTACACGGTGATCCGAATGCATTTTTGAAAATTATGGAGACAACTACCATGTTTGAATAAAAACTTTAGTTTAATATAACTAAAATCTACATTCGACGTTTCAACCTTTATGTCAAGGTCATCTTCTAGAGCAGACAACTATACACAGAAAACAAGCTACACTACAATCAAACTGGTTTGTTAAAGACATTGACCAACTGCTACAACAATTGTTGGCCTGACCTCTGGTGAAAAAAAAAATAAATAAATAAAAAATATAAAAAAATTATACATCAACACTAGAGTCCTGTTATTGGTGTTATCTATTGGTTGTAGAAATACATTGGGCACAATAAGTATCTATATACATATATTAACATCATGTACATTCCAGCCAGTTGGTATGGAATGGTTTCTAATACTAGCTGTAGATTGGCTAGAGTCCTGACTTATGCTGGATCTTATATATTAGGTAGGCTGAATGTGTGTCATTCAGATCCTTGGAATTTTCATGCCATCTTTGTTGTTGATTTGGGTGGTTTATCAGGATTTCGTAGGTTTCCTTAAATTTCCTTTCGTACCAGGTTTTTGTGCGGTGTAAAGAGCAGGTGCTTTTCCAGTTGATTTGGTGTAAGGTGTTGAGTGCGTGGTCTGAGAGGCCTGCTTCACCATAATGGTTATATTTAATGTGTATAATGTGCATCCAGCTTGTTCCTGCTCTTCAAGTTTCATTTCCATAATTTTTCTAAGCCTTTTATGGAGAATGCTTACATAAATCTTACCAGGAATGCTCAGTAGAGAAATTCATCTCTAATTCTCACATTGTTTTATATCCCTTTTCAAATATGGTACTATGCTTATACACTCCTGAATGCCAAGTTCCTTCCTAATGTTTTCATTTTTAATATGATGTCTGTTCACTCCCCTAGTCGTCTTTCTGAGAGCTTTCATCAGCAGTCTTTAATGAACTGTTTTATTGGTTTGAGCATTTGTATGCAGCTAATTTACACCCTCTGTCCAAAAAGAAACTGAACTTTAGAAAGAAAATAAAAAACAGGCCAATTATAATTATTCAAATCATTTATTTCAATCAATATACTCTCCCACAGCTTCGATACAGCATTTGCCAAGGTCAATTAATTCGTTAAATGAGTTTTTTATATCAGTATTTTGGATACTGTTGAGGGTCATAGTTACTGCCGCTTAAATGTTTTCAGTGGTGTCGTATCGCTTTCCTTTCATCGGCAAATGAAGTCGGGAGAAGAGAAAGAAGTCACAGGGTGCTAAATCAGGTGAATATGGCGAGTAATCCAACACACAGACTTGGTTGCTCAAAAATTATCTCACAATGTTCAAATGATGAGATGGTGCATTATCGTGCAAAAGTAACCAGCTGCCTGCATCATGATATTCATGCCGTACGCGATGAATTCTTGCTATCAATCGCTTCAAAACTTCAAGATAAAATTCACCATGGACCGTTTGGCCAGACGGAACAAATTCTTTTTGGATGATGCCTTCGGAACCATAGAAACAAATCAGCATTGTCTTTACTTTTGACTTCTCCAAGCGACTTTTTTTCGGATCTCCACTCAGCACTCTGGCACATTGTTTCGGGCTCTTACTCAAAACACCACGTTTCATCACCAGTAACGATCGTTTCAAGGAAGTTTGAGTCCTTATGAGCGGTTTTAATAAGGTCCTTGCAGTGTTCAATTCAATACATTTTTTGGTCATTGGTCAACTTGTGGGAAAAAAATCGTGAATTCAATTTATGAAGGCCCAAACTCTCAATCAAAATGTTGTGCACAGTTGATTTTGGAATCCCCAATTCATCTTCAATCAATCTCATGGACGATTTTGGGTTTTCTTTGATGAAATCACGCACTTTTTTGGATGTTAACTTCACTCAGTCCTGTTTTTGGATGGCCTAGCTTTTCATCATCCTCAAGCTTCTCATGACCACTTTGAAATCGCTTAAATCACTCATAAACTTTAACACAAAAGTCAATCGCACTCTCTGTTTGAAACTCATTTTCCGACCGTTCGTTAAAACACACTGTCACTCTTGGCAACTTATAACTCGACTTCTAATGAAACAAATGTCATAAACAGTTGACACAACACTAATGAAGGTTGCCACTTTCGACAACAGAAAGATACAACAGGTGGTGACACTAGTTTCTTCTATTTTCGAAAAGTTCGGTTTCTTTTTGGACAGAGGGTGTAGTGTTAATTTCTCTTTTATCCCTTAATAAACAATTTTGCTGACTTTGACCACACTACCTTTGCTTATCTGTTATCTATTTCCATGTTTAATTTTTCATTTTCACTGAAACTTGTGTCTAAATAGCTGAAATATTTTACTTGTTTTATAGATTCTTCATTCAGAATGCAGCTGATGTTTTTAGTGTTTTCCAGTTTTCATAGTCACTGCCTTTTTATTGCTAATTTCCATACCGTATTTTATTATAGCAGTTATTCAGTTTAGTTAGTGAATCCTGCAGATTGTACTGGATTTATTTAGGAGTATAAGAATGTTATATGAATAAATTGGAGTTGAGTTAACATCTGCAGTTAAGATACCAGGTGTGCTACTTTCCTTCATAATGTGATCCATATAGATGATAAATCACATTTTGAGGTAATGTGCAGCACTTTTTCTCAATTAAATCATATTCCTGTATATCCTTTAGTTTTATCTTGTAACTTACAAATCAAGCATTATAATTATTATTATTATCCTAAGATCCCATAGTGTGTCAAAGACTCATCTAGGAGTTCCTTTTGTCATATAATACATACAGCTCATCATACTATGCCTTAAACACATTCAAATTCTCTGCAGACACCACCCTCTCAATCAAGGCATTCCAATCATTCACAACTATGCATGCAAAAAAACTGTTTCTCACACCCTCCTTATACAGCTTCCAGGGATGACCTTTGATTCTTCCCTGATCTCCAACCGTTTTCTGTAAAACCTCTTCAACTTTGATCCTATAACATCCCCTTGCTAGCTTGTAGACCTTTATCATATCATCCCTCTTCCTCCTGTTCACTAGACTCTATAAATTGCATCTTCTCAACCTATCCTCATATTTGACATTACAAAGATCAAAAACTACCTTAATCAGTCACCACTGGACCCTTTCCAATATCTCTTCTCCTTTTAAAAACCATATGATCAAATCTGTGTGCAGCATTCCGTGTATGTCCTAATCAGAGCCTTTTACAATGAAATCTCCTTACTTCTACAAGTCAGTGTCTCCACATCATTCCCAGAATTCGTTGTTATCCTCACAATTTTTGCAATGTGTCCTCTAAATTTCAGATCCTTATCTACTCTCACCCCAAGATCTCTTATTTCCTCCACCTCCATATATTAATGATATTGGTGAAGATTTGGATAGAGATATTCAGTTGTTTGCAGATAATGCAAAGTTGGGACAAACCATGAAGAGTAGAGAAGATGTTGTGGCCATACAAGAAGACTTGAATAAATTGAGTGATTGGGCATGGGAATGTGAGTTCAATGTTGCAAAATGTAAGGTTTTAAAATTTGGAAAACAAAAATGGGATGCAGAATTTATGCTTAGTGAGGATATATTGTTGGAGGTGGAAGAAATAAGAGATCTGGGGGTGATAGTTGATAAGGATCTGAAATTTCGGGGACACATAGCCAAAATTGTGAAGACAACACAAAGGCTTTTGGGAATGATTTTGAGGACACTGACTTGTTGAAGTAGGGAGATTCTTGTTCCATTGTATAAGGCTTTGATTAGGCCACACATGGACTATTGTGCCCAGATTTGGTCACCTGGTTTTCAGAAGGATGAAGAGATTTTGGAAAGGGTCCAGAGGCGACTGACTAAGGTAGTTTCTAACCTCTGGAATGTCGAGTATGAGGAAAGATTGAAAAGATGCAACTTGCAGAGTCTGGTGGACAGGAGGAAGAGGGGAGATATGATAGAGATTTACAAGCTATTAAGGGGTTGTTATAGGATCAATGCTGGAGAGGTTCTACAGAAAATAGTGGGAGATCAGGGAAGAACCAGAGGTCATCCCTGGAAATATAAAGAGGGTGTGAGTAGGGAAGTGAGAAGCAGGGTTTTTTGCATGCATAGTTGTGAATGATTGGAATACCTTGCCTGAGAGCATGGTGTCTGCAGAGAATTTGGGTGTGTTTAAAGCACGGTATGATGAGCTGTGTGTTTGATAAAAGGACCTCCTAGATGAGTCTTTGACTCCATAGGATCTTGGGTAATAATAATAATATTTCACTAAATATCAAATCAGCATCTTCAGAGTACAAATTACTTGTGTAGAGTTGTACATGGAGTAGATTTCCAGGCTCCCCGCACTGGCTGTCTGGATTTCCACTCCTGTGATCTCAATGATACTGGTTGAGGGTTTTCAATTTCGGTGTGCTCAATGTTGCATTTGATAAAGATACTTGTGCCACCGCCTTTGGTGTTAGGCCTATTTTCAAAGATATGAAATGTAGTTTCTGAACCTTGTATTGTCATCTGGCAGAGATGCATTTTGTTTACCAGGATTAGGTCAGCAGCATGGGGCATTGTGAATTCTTGAAGCTCATGCATTTTGTTTCCTAGGCCATTGGCATTCCAAAAAAATGATATGAATGGAATAATGTCATCTATGATCCCTTTGGTTGGAAAGACCTGGGTTTGATTCCCATCCGTGATGTGAGGAACGTTTATCTGGTGTCTTTTGATGAAAGGTGAGTTAGCTGGTCTCATACGGAGCTGGGGGGGTTTCACCCGGAAACTCATTTTTTTTGCCCCCCAGAACAGGCAAACTGGCCTCATGAACACACACAGATTACAGCAAGGAATACTTATGGTTGTCTCTCCAGCATAGGTCTGATTTGTCAGCTATGCTGGTCCCGAGCCGGGATAATAGGGATGATTGAGATGGTTCCTTACCTCCCTATGAAAGGGGCTCATGCCCATTGTATCATCATACAAAATAAAGTAAATAAAAAACATCATCTGCTAGAATGGTTGCAAACTTGGCAGTTTTATTTCACCCCCCCCCCCCCCCCCGGGTCATTTGTTTGTCGAGGTTCTAGTTTTATTGCTTTTTTTTAGACATATATGGGGCATGTTCCCATGCAGGTTGCGGTAGGTTTTTTTACTACATCTTGGGCCTGGGTTGGTTGGCCAATTGGAGATTGGGTATACTCTGAATCCTTTGTAATTAGTAGTTCTCTGTTTCTTGCATATAGTCTTTGCAAGATTCCCCCACATGACTCAGCAAAATTCCTCCTTACAGCAGTTCTGTAAATGGTCAAATTTTTGACAGTGATGGCATTGATCATTGGATGCCCTTCAGCATAGATTCTAGGCTTGATGAGCAGGTTGCGGACAGTAGTTAGGTCAAAGATCTCGCACTGCTTTTTACTGATTTTGACCAGCACAAGCAGCTTACTTTAGTGGGCTGTAGTCTGCAATTCTGAGGATTAATTACCACTTCTTTGGTTCAGTATTAACACACAGCACCACCTTCAGGTTTTCTCTCTCTCTCAAGGTGAAGGTGTGTGACTCTTTTCATCCATGAATCTGGTGATTACGTGGCAGTCACTGACTGCCTGTTGTTGAACAGATTTTTAAAGCTGAGACTACTGTAGTCCATTGTATACCTTGTCTCGCAATATGACGAGTGGTATTCTGCTCTTCTGTTGATTTCTGTGTTTTCATTAGTTTTCCTGGGAGCTTTTTTCTGCCATGAACTTGTTAAAAACCATATAGGTGTGCTAGCTTCTTCTGAGGCCTGCTGTTGGCCTGGGTTTGGTGTATTGAGAGTTGGATTGGGTACTGTGTTTGGGAAACAGTGTGGCCATTTCTTCTCGAGGACCATCTTAGTCTGCTCATGCATCTTGAGCTCCTGTTCATTGTCCAGGTTCCAAGTTCAGATCTGTCATTCACTCCTGCTTTTGCTGGGAATGGTTAAAGTAAGGAAAGATAGCAGTTAAAATATGCTTAAGATATGCTTACCGAATTCTTAACAATATCCAAAGGCTAGAAAGTTGGTGGAATAGTGAATCATGATCCAAAATAAAAAAATCGATCCAAGAGAGATTCACAATATGATGTGAAGTGAATAATCTGAGATGATGACTTACCTTATCTTGAACCAAGTGTCAGATGACTCAGATACCTAATTAGATCAATCCATACAATCAGATCAGATACCAGATCAGATACCTTTCCACTCTGTGGATCAGATCTCATTCCAGATACCAAGGTTAAAGTAATGCAGAAGTCATATATATATCCCATGTACAAGTAGATCTTTCTAAGCAACAAATGCAAAATGTTATATTCAGACAATTACAATCAGGGAAAAGAGGGAGTAGCTACGGTATTTAATACTAAATATGAGGATAATCTTCTTGAATGGCAGGCAATATCAAGTAGAGTGATGTGGGCAGATATCAGAATGGGGAACTGAACAACAAGACAATGAGACCAAGAAAGAAATTGAGCAATTTTTTGAGGCATTAGAGAGGGCACCTGGCTCCATGGAAAAGGAAGAATTGGTTCTTATTGGAGATTTAAACAGAAGAGTAGTAAATGATTACCAGATATATAGAAATGTTTGGGGAAAATTTGAAAATAATAATGGTAAATGCCTGCTTGATTTCTGTTCAGGACATGGATTAGTTATTACTAACACCATGTTCCAACATAAAAATGTGCATAAATTCACATGGAGAGAAGATGCAAGAAATAAGAAAAGTCCCATTGACTATGTTATAGTTGATAGTGATGTTTTTCCACTTGTTTAGGACACAACAGTATACAGAGGATTTAAAATAGGAAGTGGTCACTATTTAGTTTTGAGCAGTATAAAATTTAATTTCATATTGAAAAGAAGAGTGTGTAAGAAAGTTTTAAAATGAATGAAGGTTGAGTAGCTTTCTGAGTGAACTGTAAACTCGAATACACAAACATCATTGAAAAAAAGATGAAAGAATTTGAAAACAAGAACAAAAACCTTGAAGATTCAATGGCAAATCCTGAAGAAAATGTTGATTGATTGATTGATTCAGCTAGAGAGGCATGTGGTGAGGTTGTCTGTAAGGAAAGAAAAATCAGAATTCCATGGAAGATATCAGGAAGTTAAAGAAGCAGTGAAGGAAAAGAAGAAAGCATATCGAAAGTTCCTGGCAAGTAAGTCAGCTCGTGCTCTTAGAGAATACACAGAAATATATAAGAAAGCAAAGAACTATGTAAAACTAGCTAGAGAAAAGTCATGGTAAGAACGTAGAAAATAAATATGAGGAAGGTGGCAAAATATGTTGAGTATTAAAAAATCTTAGAAATTCAGGAAAAAGTACTGTAAAAGGAATTAGAGATGATAAATGTGACATGAAAACTGAAGATAACAGTATTCTATATATTTGAAGTTGTTCCTTTGAGAGACTACTAAATGAAACAAGTGGTGTCAGTATGATGGTAGAAAACTCCCAACAGGAATGCAGTGGAATACATCTCCATACTTGAAGCAGAAAAAGTCATCAAAAACCTAAAATGTGGAAAGGCAGCTGGAGTAGATGAAATTTCACCAGAAATGCTCAAATATGCAAGTATAAAGTTTTGCAGTGGTTGTATTGCATAATTCGGAGGGTCAAATTCCACAGAATTGGAGCTTAACTCTCATAAAAAAGGGGGGGGGGAATAAAACTGAATGTGAGAATTAGAGAGGTATTTCACTATTCAGTGTTTCTGATAAGATTTATGTAAGTATACTTGAGAAATGACTAAAAAAATTGTGGAAGGGAAGCTTGGTGAAGAACAAGCTGAATTCAGGCCAGATAGAGGTTTTCAGGATAAGATTTTCACTTTAAGACAAATAGTTGAGAAATCTTGGGAACATCACAAGGATTTGTATTTAAGTTTTGTTGACCTGGAAAAGGCATATGACTGGATGCCGACAGTAAAGCTCTTCAAAACGTTCAAAATAGTTGTATGGTGTAAAGGGGACATTATATCAAGCACTACATAGTATTGCTTGATATAATGTCCCCTTTATTTGAGCTGTAAGCAGTTAGAGTCAAAGGAGATACAAGAAAATGGCTTGATGTAAAATCAGATGTTCCACAAGAGTGCACATTATATCCACTGTTGTTTCATTATCTGTGTAGATCACACTGTGGAGGAAAGTGGTATTAAATCTGATATCAGAATTGGTGATGCTGATCTTTGCTCTTTACTTTGTACAGATGGTGTTATACTTCTGAATAAATCCAGTACAAGTCTACAAGATTTCCTAACTAAATTGAATAACTGTTGCAATAAATATGGTATGAAGGTCAGCAATAACAAGACAAAGACAATGAAAATAGGCAAAACACTATTTTCATTGAAAATAGTGTTTTGCCTATTTTCATTGGCAAAACACTAAAAACATCGAGTGTATCCGGAATGGTGAACCTATAGAACAAGCAAAACATTTTAGCTATTTATGCACAATATTGGGGTGCTTAAGGGTCAAAGCTGTATAACTGAGATGAGACCTCCACATAGCCTTTAAAGGAATGCGGAGAACCGACCAGGGCTTCTGACATAATGTCCAATCCTCACCTTCTCGTGGTGCACCCTGTTGGATATCTACTTGGATACTGAACGAATGAGGATGGGCTGGCAATTTGGGATTTAGCCAACGAAATTGTATTCTTATTGGTTAAACCAAAATAAAAAATGATGGTACGACATGACAAAATTTCATGCCGGCTGGGGCGTCGCCCGGTTAAACAAAGCATCCCCGTTGTTTTCGCTAGGGAACCAGGGCGAACAGCGAAAAGTCAGCTACTGGAACAGATCTGAAAACAAACCCCAACTCAACATCACCAGAGTTAAAGATCGGTACTATCAACATAAGAAGCCTAAATGGCAAAGAAATGGAGCTAGCTGAGGAATTAGATAAGTACCAGATCGACATAATAGGGGTGACAGAAACAAAAAAGACAAAAACTAGTGAGATCTTTCTGAGCAATAAATACAAAATGTTATATTCAGGCGATGACAATCAAGGAAAAGAAGGAGTAGCGTATTCAACACAAAATACAAGGCTAATCTTCTTGAATGGCAGTCAGTCTCAAGTAGAGTAATGTGGACAAATATGAGAATGGGGAACTGGACAATGAGACGTATTTGTGCCTATTGTCCCACAGAAGGTTCTACTAAAGTAGAAGTGGAGGAATTTTTTGAGGCTTCAGAAAAAGCAACTGACAAAATGAAAAAGGAAAATTTGGTCCTTGTTGGGGATCTAAATAGCAGAGTAGGAAATGATTGTGAGACATACAAAAATATTTTGGGAAAATTTGGAGAAAAGAGCAAAGCTAATAATAATGGCAAATATCTGTTGGATTTCTGCTCAGGACATGGACTGGTTATTACTAACACCATGTTCCAACATAAAAATGTGCACAAATTCACATGGAGAGAAGAGGCTAGGAATAAGAAAAGTCTCATTGACTATGTTATTGTTGATAGTGATGTTTTCTCCCTGCTGCAGGACACCAGAGTGTACAGAGGATTTGAAATTGGAAGTGATCACTATTTAGTCTTGAGCAGGATAAAATTGAATTTCATATTGAAAAGAATAACATGTAAGAAAGTTTTAAAGCGAATAAAAGTTGAGCAGCTCTCAGATATACACTGTAGACTAAAATACAGAAATATTATTGAAAAGAAAATGAAAGAGTTTGAGAACAGGAATCAAACCTTGGAGATTCAGTGGCAAACTCTAAAGAAAACATTGATTGATTCTGCCAGAGAGGCATGTGGTGAGGTTGTGTGCAAAGATAAAAAAATCAGAACTCCCTGGTAGATACAGGAAGTTAAAGAGGCAGTGAAGGAAAAGAAGAAAGCATATCAAAAGTTCCTGTCAAATAAGTCAGCTTGTGCTCTTAGAGAATACAGAGACAAATGCAAGAATGCTAAACATTGTGTAAAACTAGCTAAACAAAACTTATGGGAAGACTTTGGCGAGAATATAGAAAATAAATATCAAGAAGGTGGCAAAATATTCTGGAGGTTGTTGAAGAAGTTTAGGAATGGAGGAAAGAGTGCTGTAAAAGGAATTAGAGATGATAAAGGTGACATGAAAATGGGAGAAAAAGATATCCTTGAAGTATGGAGTAAATTACTTTGAAAAACTGCTAAATGAAACAAGCAGTGATGACAGCACAGTGGTAAAAAACACTGACCAGGCATGCAGTCAGGAATATACATCCATACTTGAAGTAGAAAAAGCCATCAAAGTCTTGAAATGTGGAATGGCAGCTGGAGTAGATGATATTCGACCAGAAATGGTATAAGAGTCTTACAGTGGCTGCACTGCATAGTTCAGAAAGCCTGGACAGAGGGACGAATTCCCGATGATTGGAGTAGAGCTCTCATAGTACCGATATATAAAAAGGGAAATAAAACAATGTGAGAATTACAGAGGTATTTCCCTACTGAGTGTTCCTGGCAAGATCTATGCAAGTATAGTGGAAAAAAAGCTTGGTGAAGAACAAGCTGGATTCAGGCCAAATAGAGGCTGTCAGGATCAGATCTTCACTTTACGACAAATAGTCAAGAAAGCATGGGAATATAACAGAGATCTGTATTTAAGTTTTGTCGATTTGGAAAAGGCATATGACAAGATGCCACGAGAGAAGCTATTCATACGCTACAGTTATATGGTGTCAATGGGGCATTATATCAAGCAATACTTAGTCTTTATTTGAGTTGTAAATCAGCAGTTAGAATTGAAGGAAGTACAGGAAGATGGTTTAATGTTAAATCTGGTGTGAGACAAGGCTGTACATTATTCCCTCTGTTATTCATTATCTATATTAATCACATGAAGGAAAGTGGTATTAAACATGATGTCAAAATTGGAGATGTTAATGTCAGCTCTTTGCTTTATGCGGATAATGTTATACTTCTAAATAAATCCGCTACAAGTCTGCAAGATTCTCGACTAAATTGAATAGCTGTTGTAATAGATATGGTATGAAGGTCAGCAATAAAAAGACAAAGACAATGAAAATAGGCAGAATCATTGAAAATGTCAACAGTGTTGTGAATGGAGAACCTGTGGAACAAGTGAAACATTTCAGCTACTTTAGGCACGATTTTTACTGAAGATGGTAAATTAAATATAGAAATAGACAACAGAATCAGCAAAGCTGGTATGGTAGGAAGTCAATTGAATAAATTCATATGGAATAAGAGAGAAATTAGTCGCAACACTAAATTAGCTGTATACAAGACAGTGTTCAAACCACTTTTAACTTATGGATCTGAGAGCTGGGTCAGAGGTAAAACACTTGACCAAAGACTAGAGACCACAGATATGAGAGTCCTGAGAAAGATTAGAGCCATTAACAGATGGCATCAATGGCAATATCATATTAAAAACGAGGATATTAGGAAAGAACTTGACATTGTCAGCATCCAGGAATGTGTTAACAGAGCTAATCTCAGGTGGTATGGTCACTTAAACAGAATGGGCGAAGATAGATTAGCAAAACAAGTGTTCTCTGCCAGGTTGGCAGCAAAACGACCCAGAGGAAGACCAAGATATAGGTGGATTGATACGGTACAAAGGGCCTTAGACGATAGAAATATGAGATCTGATAATGTTGGAGTCTTGACAAGTAACAGACTGATTTGGAGGAAAATTGTAGATAGGAAGTTAGTAATGATGTAATTTTTTTCATGTAGTACTATCATATCCTGTACACCCCTTGAGGGTACATGACAGGAATTTGATGATGATGATGAGGCACAATATTTAGTGAAGATGGTAAATTAAATATGGAAATAGACAACAGAATTAGTACAAGTGTTATGGTAAGAAGTCTGCTGAGTAAATTTATATGGAGTAAAAAAGAAGTTACTCAAAACACTAAATTAGCTGTACAAAACAGTGTTCAAAGTTGTTTTTACTTGTGGATCTGAAAACTGGATTAGAAATAAAACACTTGATACAAGACTAGAGACCTGATATGAGAGGTCTGAGAAAGATTAGCGGAGTGAACAGATGGCATCAATGGCAGTATTACATCAAAAATGAGGATATTAGGAAAGAACTTGATGTTTTAAGGATACTTGTGACATAAAGACTGAATAATATATGCATGTAAACACAAGAAAGATATTTAATTAACCAAATATTTCGGTGTGGATTCCACCTTGTGTTTTTTTTTAAAACTGTTCTTGTAGTGCCACTGAAGATGGTCTGCTATTTCAAGACTGAAATATTTGGTTAAATAAATATCTTTCTTGTGTTTACATGCATATATTATTTAGGAAAGAACTTGCCAGAGTTAGCATTCAGGAATGTGTTTGTACTGCTAATCTCAGGTGGTATGGTCACTTAAACAGAATGAGAGAGGAATAATTAGCAGAACAAGTGTTCTTTGCCAGGTTGGCAGGAAAAAGAACCAGAGGAGGACCAAGATGTAGATGGATTGCTACAATAAAAAGTGCTTTAAAAGGCAGAAATATAAGATCTGATAATATTGGAGTCTTGACAGATAACAAATTAATTTGGGGGGAAATTATTGAGTGAAAGTTAGTAATAGTGTAACTTTTTCATGTAATACTATCATAATTATCCTGTACATTCCCCCCCCCCCCCAGAGGGTATATATCAGAAATTTGATTATATAAGTAATTAAAAGGTGTAACACTTTGTTATAAAGTAAATTAAAAATGCAAAGAAATTACATTCTTGTATAATTCATTATCTAAATGTAAGCAAACAAAGTTTGTATGTGTAGTTTCTTCATGACTAAGCTGCTTGTATATAGTGGCTAATGAATCCACATTAATTTCCTTAGTGTCCCATAATACAAAATACATTTTTTGGGAACTTTCCACAAGAGAGCAGAAGGTGCACATATGATTTTTGATGTTGAAAGATAAGTTCTTTTTGAAAGTATTTAGTGATAATTAACACATTCTTTTTGTATTGCTATGTTTATGAGTATTTCTTTGATTAACTGTAAGCTTAGTGTTCCTAATTCTGTAATTTTCAAAGGTTTTGTTTTATTTTATGCTGTATTGTTGAGGAATGGCACAGATGTGCGAACCATTGACAGGCAAATTTTAACGTACATGATTTTGTTTGCTACAGTATATGTGAAATGTATGCGCACTGCTAGAGTGAGAGATTTAAGGAAGGAGAATGAAACTGGAGGATGTGTTTGTTGTAAGTGCTTCATGAACGAATGCCAGAGGTGTGAAGAGAGTAAGAAGAATGAATGATAGCAGTGAGTTGAAAGACAAAATGCATAATAATGCAATTGTCAAAGTTGGTTTATAAGTGGTATGAATATGAATGAAGTATTGGAAAATGAAGAGAATGATCAGATGGTAATGGAAACGATAGCTAACTTATGTGAATTTCTCCACAGAACAAAACTTGAGATTGAGTGGTTAGAGAAATGCATGGTGAATGGTATGACAGAAGTGAAAGAAAGGGAGATGCAACAGGAGAAAAAGCAGAGTATGAGTGAGTGAAAGCATGAGAATAAGGATCGGATTTTGTAAGACGATTCATTGATAAGACGAGTGCTTGAGGAGAGTGTGATGAAATAGTGCTTTCGTGATACAGAGATTAAGGATGTTACTGATACTGTAAGGATGCAAAGCATGAAGGTGAAAGAGATGTTTATTTTGGCTGTTAGAAGTGATTTAGCAGGTGGCAAGTTTGGTATGCGATAAGATATGAAAGTGTTGCTGGTGCATGCGAAAAATAAGAGTGAGAAAGTTGTGATTGATGCCATGTATGTATGATAGAGGCAAGCTGAGACAAAGTGATTATTATGATTATGAGTCTTCTGCACAGTGAGCAGATTGTGCAGAAGGAATGCTGTGGATGCGTGGAGTGAGTTTGATGGAAGGAACAAAGCATTTATACAGAGTCGTTAGCTTGAATTCGAATGGAGTTTGGGTCAGGAATCCTGAAAAAGTGTTGTTCGGTGAGAGTTTGGAAACACAGAGTCAGGGAAACTAGAATGTTTAGGAGGAATATAGGTGAGTGTGGGTCCAGGAGACCTAGAGGTTAGTAAGTGGAGAGTGATCATGCGATGCTAAATGTAGCACCCCAGGTTCTTAACTTTAGTGGGCTAAGCAACACAAAGTGTAAAGGAGATTGTTGGATTGAGGATATTGCAGTTTATGTATACTGATGCCAGAAGTATTCAAAATAAGGGTAAGGAATTTTTGGCTTTGGCTAGCTCAAACTCGGCAAAAAATTTATAGGCATTAGTAAGACTACATTGACCGAGGATGATATAGGAATAGAGTGCAAAAGATATAGTATTTTCAGAGAGGACAGAAGGAACAGGATGGGGGGGGGGGGGATTTGCTAATGATAGCAGATGAATTGAAGTTAAAAAGAATAGAAGGGATGCAGAGGGTAATTCATTTGAGGTTATATATATATATATAATTACAAGACAAATATAATTGGTTGCTGCTATAATCCAGGGGATATAAGGGAGAATGTAGATGACATGCACTGGCAAATTATCACGATAAGTGCAGGTTGAGTAATTATTATTGGGGATTAAACAGTGGAGTTTGTTGCCTTGGTCAATATGTTGGGACCTCAGATTGTAAGTATTAGTGAGACCTGGCTATCAGAATCAGATCTACTGACTGGTATCGAGTGTAAAGAGTACGGTATTTTTTAGGAAGTTTAGAGAGAATAGAAGAGGAGGGGATATGCTGCTAATGATGTTGGATGCCTTGAATCCAGTTAGTGTTGAGACCTATGATTGTAATACTCGTAACAGTATTTCATGTGGCAGTGAGTTTGAAGCTATCTGGTGTGAGGTGGAATTTAACAATATCAAATACATAATGGGATGTTGTTACAGACCTGTTGGATCGGTTGCTAGTGATGAAGAAAGGCATCACCAAATAAAGATGATGGGTGCGAAAAGAGTAATCATAATGGGAGACTTTAATCATCCAAACATTGACTGGGTAGCAGTAAAATCTCATGAGAAGAATGAAATTGAATTTATTTAGCTGTTGTAAGACAACTTTCTCAACCAGCTTTCTCGATGCCAAAGAGTGTTAGTGTCACAGGACATTTCATTAAGAGACATAACTATTCTGTCTCTGGTTGGTGGCAGTGATCACCCGGTACTTACTTGGGAAGTGGCTAAGTTTATGAATTTTCCATTCAAAAAAGGCTACATGCTGAGCTAACAAAACAGGAAGCTTGGCACAATGGTATCGGTAGCTGGATGGGAAGAGTATCTGTGCATGGGAAGCATTTAAAAAATACTTAAATGATGCAATATCAGAATGTGTCCCAAGAGTTCAGAGAATAAATAGGGTAGGAGTCAAATGGATATGTAATCTTATTAAGCAAGAGAATCATAAGAAAAGTATGTGGAAGGAATACCGTGTGCGTAAGGATGATGTCCTTATGAACATTATAAGCAGCAGGCAAGAGGAGTCGCAACTGATGTACGGAAAGCTAAGTCTGAGTATGAAAAGAAACTGGCTCTGCAAGCTAAAGAGAATCCCAAAGAATTCTATCGATATGCTACAAGTAAAAGAATGAATATGAAAGAATAACTCTTAATGCAGATGATGTAAGGGTGACAGATGAGGAAGAGGTTGTTCGACTAATAAGTGCACATTTTGCTAAAAGCTATCAATCTGGTGTATGCAACATTGATTTCACTGTTACCTCTTCACTGAATGAAGAAACTCAGGTCTATGAGGAGGAGGTATTAGAGCTGTTGCACAAATTGAATAAGAATTCACCAATAGGGACTAATGGGATATAAGCATGAGTGCTAAAAGAGTGTTCAGCTGAACTGGCTATTCCTTTGACCAGGCTATATAATTTGAGTCAGAACAGGAAAGATTCTGCAGGAGCAGAAAGAGTATATGGTAATCCCTCTTGCACAAGGGTGGTGCAAAGACTGATATATCCAACTATCAATCAATCAGTAAATTATATATTTAGTTTAATCCTTTATCCAAGTGTAAGCAAACAAAGTTTGCACCTGAAGTATCTTCAGGACTGGGGCAACTCGTGGTAAAGGTGGATAAAGCTCCACATCACTTGTCTTAGTATCCCATAATGCAAAGCACATCTCCTTGTGGGCATATAATGCTATGCATTATGGGAAGGATCACTACCCAGACTGGTTTCGACCTTTATTGAGGTCTCTTCAGTGAGAGCCAGACCCAGAAGCGATACCAAGGTTGAAGCAATGCAGAAATCATATCTACCTATATGAGTTGTCAAAAGGTGTCACACTTTATTATTAAATTACTCTGCATTAGAGAAAGATGTTGGAAGTTTTTTTTTTCCATTTGGTTAGACTATAAATTATATATTTAATTAATCTTTTATCCAAGTGTAAGCAAATAAAGTTTGCACCTTCAGGTATCTTCAGAGCTGGGGCAACTCATGGTAAAGGTGGATAAAGCTCCACAAAAAAAAAAAAAAAAAAAAAAAAAAAAAAAAAAAAAAAAACTTCCAATGACCAATCAGTATTTTAGCAACTTGCTCACATTTTATAATAATGTTACCACTGACTTAGACATGGGGAATAGATACACTATGATACTTTTGGATTTTGCTAAGGCTTTTGTCAGAATATAGCATAGAAGACTGTTGCATAAATTTGAGAATATGGGTTTGGATTATAAAATATTAGCATGGTTATATATGAGAATGGCTGAGTGATAGATATCAAAAAGTGATATATGAGGGATTTAAGGTAACCTGTGGTGTACCACAAGGATCAGTCCTTGGTGCATTGTTATTCAATCTGTACATTTAATTACATTGGAAAGGATTTGACAAGTAACATACAGCTATTTGCTGATGATGCAAAGATAGGTAGGGTAATTAGAATGCTGCTGATATGCAGTACTTGCAGAAAGATTTGAATAGACTGAAATTGTGGGCATGGGAAAATGGATGTCAGTTCGATGTCAGTAAATGTAAAGTCACAAACTTGGGCATGATTAGATATCGTATTATATTGGTGGGATTATGTTAGAAAAAAATGATCAGGCTAGAGATCTTGGATTAGTAGATAAGAAGTTGAAGTTCAGAAGCCACGTAGCAAAGATTGCAAATACAACTCAAAGATAATTCCAATACTGAAACAAACTTTTACATATAAAGATAAGAGTGCCAATTTCCAAGACCTTGATAAGACCTCACATGAACTACTGTGCACAGGTCTGTTCTCCTGATTTCCATTGTGATTCTGATGCAGTGCAGAGGAGGGTGTTAAAAAATTATATCAGGATTGTGGAATACTGGCTATGAAGACAAATTTAGAATTTATAGACTGCAGACACTAGCAAACAAACAAGAGAAAGAGGGGTGATATGATTAAGACTTACAAACTTCTGAAATGGTTATATAGGATTTCAGCTGATGGAATTTTTCATTTTGTGGAGGTTGGAGAAAGAACAAGAGGGCATCCTTAGAAGCTGATAATGAATGCTGCTAAGAAAGGGGGAGGGGGAAGGTGAGGCTAGATTTTTCTCTCATAGAGTGGTGCATAATTGGAATGGATTGCCATTGGATGGTGTGTGTGTGTGTGTGCGCGCGTGCGTGCGTGCGCGTGCAAGCAGTGTGAATGAATTCAAGAACAAGTATCATAGCTGGTGATTTAGTATGTGGCCTCTCTCTCAATTAGTTTCTAACTCCCTGGATGCCTCTCTTAATAATAATAATAATAAACAATTTCCACTGTGGAAACATAGATTCGTAGGAGAAAGGATCACAGGAAATGGAATTTATACAGCTGCTGAGAGATAATCACATGAAGCAGCATGTAAGGGTGACACAAGGTTTAAGAGTGTTGGATTTGATCATAGCATCAAATAACAGTAAACAATCTGGCTAAGCTGCCTCACTTAGGGAAGGTGATTATGTATGTAGTCTTGACCTGGGAGATTGCCAGGCATTCAGAATGTGCTGTTAGGAAGTGGTATGTGTGGAATTATGAAGCGGGTCATTATGAAAAGCTGAGGAGTCAGCATTCAGCATTGCCATGGCATAAGAATTTGGAGAGAGATGATGGTGGTGCATGGGAGGTGGTCAAGGAGTGTCTGAAGAAAGCAATATCAGAATGTATGCCTAGTCAGAAGGATAAATTAGGTAGCAGTTACATGAATGAATAGCTTCTTTAAGCAGGAGTTGCAGGCAAAGAAAAGGTTGTGGAGGGATTGTAAGGAAAAAGGTGATCATGCATGCCTATGAGTGGTGCAAAGCACAGGCAAGATGGGTTACATGTACGATATAAAGAAATTCTAAAGCTAATTATGAGAGAAAGCTAGCTGGCGAAGCTAGCTTTCTCTCATAATTAGCTTTAGATCCTAAAGAGCCCCTGTGGCAAATAAAAGGAGGAATGACTATGGAAGGATGACTTTAAAAAGTGCTGATGGTTGGAAAGTAACAGTAGCAAACCAAACTGCATTTTGCAGGGGCATACCATCTAGGTACAACCCTGCAAAATGTATCAGATTTGATTTAAATCCTATAAATGAAGCATTTAAGAGAGAATATGGAAAGAAATTAAAAAGTTTGAAGAAGACAGGAAGAGAATTGGAACTATTGGAAAAAACAAAATGTACAGTCATAGAAGCAGCAAAGAAGACTAAGTAAAACAAGAAAGAAAGATTGTAAATGGTTGTCAGAAGAAGCTATTAAATAGCAGAGGAAAGAAGAAAAATGAAACTTCAGAGAAACAAAGAAAGGGTTAAACAACTGAGGTCTAACCCAAAAACTGAGTTCAAAAACATTCTAGGAAAAACTTCTAAACAAAAGGTGCAAGGAAATTAATGAAAGCAATTTTATAGAACAAGAGATCTGGTTAGAAAAATAAATAATGTTACAGGGAAGTTTATCCCTAGATTAGAAGTTATTATTATGTAATACCTCCAGGGAATCCAAAGACTCATCGAGGGAGGACACCTACTCTATAACTCTCTGTCTCCACCACGCAATCCACCAACTACAACGAACTGCAACTACCATCATCAGCTACACCAACGCCATCAACCTCCAATCATCACCACTGGTATTATCGAGACAATCACAAACATCCATGCCCATGGCGAGATTCGAACCCGCAGCATTTTGGCTGGAAAGCAGATATGCTGACCACTCGGCCAACCCAGGCCAGTTGTAAAAAGTAATTTGGGAAAATGTCTGATGGAAGAAGAAGCAGTGAAAAAAAGATGGAAAGAGTATGTAGAGGATTTGTAAAAGAAAGATAATAATATTTAAGCAGAATTTGAAAGTAGAGAATTTGTTGAGGAACCCATGATAATGAAAAGTGAAGTGATATCAGCAATGGAACAGCTGCCAAAAGGAAAAGCTGGAGCTGATGTTGTGTAAGTGGAATTATTGAGAGCAGTTAGGAATGAAGACTGAAATTTGTCAACAGATTTGGAAGAAAATATACTGGCCTAGAGATTGGAAAACATCAGTATTCATCCCAATTCCAAAAAAAATCAAATCCCAGAGATTGTGAGAATTAGAGAACCATCGCTTTAATTTCACATGCAATAAAATTTATACTGAAAGTGATCCAACAAAGGTTGGAGCCATATGTGAATAGAGAAATGCCACAAGTACAGGCATGCTTATGGAGAGGTAGAGGAACTAGAGACCAAACAGCAAACATGAGATGGATTATGGAAAGAACAAGAGAATTTCAGAAGGAAGTATTCATCTGTTTTATTTATTATAAGAAAGATTTTGATTGCATGGATCACAACAGACTATGGATTGTAATGAGATCAATGGGAATACCTGAACATCTAATTCTCTTGATATGAGAGCTGTATGACAACCAACAAGCTTCAGTAAAAACAGTCTTTGGAGAAACATGCAGTGTTCGAGTAGGAAAAGGGGTGCAGCATGGTTGTATACTGTCACCCTATCTTTTTAATATTTATAGTGAATATATTATGAGAATGACTGATTTAGACAAAGATCCAGTTGCAGAAAAAAAAAAAAAAAATTAATATATGCAGATGATACAACCCTCATAGCACTAAAGCACTAATCTGAAGCAGTTGATTCTATTGATTAAGATGGAAAGTAATAAAAATGGACTTAATTTAAACAAAAGTGATGGCTTTTGGCAATTTCAATGAATTTATAATAGTGGGAAATAAAATAGAAATCATTATAAAGTTAATTTATGTCCAGAATCAGAAATGATGGTAAGTGTGAACATGAAATTAAAAGAAAGGTAGTCATGGGGGGAAAAGCTGTGCTAAACCTGACAAAAATTATGAAAGATGGAGGTGTGAATAACACCATGAAAGTTAGAATTGTCAAAGCAATGGTATTTCCAGTAGTGATGTAGGGATGTGAAAGCTCGATTATTAAGAAGAATGATAGACAGCAAATTGATTCATTTGAATTATGGGCATGGAGGAGACTATAAAGAAACTCATGGATTGCAAGAATAACCAATAAGAAGGTTTTAGAGAATATAAAGATGGAATGTCTTTATGATTCTGACTCACAACCAGTCATAAAGACTGTTTGTGAGTTTTTGGAGGCGATGATCGCTAAACAGAAGTTGATGTACTTTGGTCACATTATGTGAGCGGATGAATCATTGGAGAAGGCAGTTATGTTGGGGAAGATTGAGGAAATGAGAAGAAGAGAAAGACCACAAAAGAGTTGGATGGACAACATAAAAGAACTTGCCAACTTGAACTTACAATTACTGAAAGAAAGGACAAGAGGCCAAGTGGAATGGGAGAGCCTTTGTTCACAGGATCAGCAAGAGTTGAAAACAATTGGATGGCACATGTCAACAACAACTATCTAGGTGGTATGTTGCGATGCCAAATGTGACATTGAGTGATGGGAGAATAGAGGTTGAAAACCTCAGTGAGAACAAAGCTATGGAATTAGATGGTGCATTAGCCCATGTATTATGAGAATGTGCAAGGGAATTAACAACCCTTCTCACCAAGCTATTTAATTTAAGCTTCGGTACCAGGAAGGTGCCAATGTAATAGAAAGGAGGTAAATAGTCCCGCTGCATAAAGGAGGCACCAAGACAGAAGTAGCAAATGATAAGCTAGTCATCATTTGACTCCAATACTGTGACCAACGTCACAGTATTGGAGAAATTGATGAAAAGCAGAATTCAGTACTGGGTGAATAGAAATATCATATTCTGTAAGGGACAACATGGTTTCTTGAAGGGTAAGTCTTGCCTTAGTAATCTGCTTACTTTTTATAATAAAGGGACAATGGAGTTAGATAAGGGAAATGGCTACTCAGTGATATTGCTAGCCTTTGCAAAGGCCTTTGACAGGATTCCACATAGAACTCTGTTGTATAAATTTGAGCAAATGGGGGTAGATATGAATCTGGTGATTTGGATTTGAAGGTGGCTGATGTACAGATATTAAAGAGTGGTTTATAGAGGTGTTGAGTTCAGGAGAATGCAGGTGAACAGTGGCATACCACAAGGCTCAGTACTTTGTCCTCTGTTATTTAATTTGTACATTAGTGATATAGGAAATGATATGACAGGAAATATTCAGTTGTGTACTGAGGATGCTAAACTGGTAAAAGTTGATGGTAAATGAAGATAATGTAGCAATCTCACAGAAAGACTTAAATCGACTAGCAGTATAAGCAAAGGTAAATGGCTGTTGGTTTAATGTGGCCAGTAACATGATGAGCTTTGAGATCACAAGCTGTGTACTATATTATATTAATAGAAATGAAAACTGCAGGAAACTGATGAGACCAGGGTCTTGTGGACAGGGAGTTGAAGTTTTGAGGGCATATTGCAAAGGTAGCAAAAACAGCATATCAATTATGTGATTGTTGAAGAACACACTAACAAGCAGCGATATAGAGAGAGGTTATTGTTCCCCTATATAACAGTTTAATAAGGCCTCATCTGGACTATTGTGCACTGATCCAGACACCCAGAGTCTATGAGGATGAAGAAGTGGTGGAGCAGATCCAGAGGCGAGTGACAAAGATCATTGTTGGTCTACAGAAAGCTCCCAATGAGGATACATTGACAGTCCCTGGCCTTCAGAAACTGGCCGATAGGCAATAAAGAGGGAGCATGATAGAAGCATATAAGTTGTTAGAGGATTTATAGGATTAACACAACTTTTTTTTCAGTACATGACAGGAAGGGAGAACAAGGAGTCATCCATGGAAATTGTATAAGATCATGGTTTGCAAGGATGTTAGGATTAGATTTTTTTGCATGAAGGGTGGTGAGTCTGTTGAATTTATTGCAAAACGTGGTTGTGAGTTCTTTATCGGTGAATGAGTTTAAGGAGAGGTATGCTAGATATCAATTGAATAATGGAGCCCTCACAATGTGTCTTTTGACTTCATGGAGATCTATATGATAATAATAATAATTTCTTCACATTTTTAATTTAATTTTTAACCAAGTGTAAAAAACTAAGTTTTAACCAAGTGCAGAAACATTTAAAATGGTAACTGAAAAGGAACTAATTCCCTATCAAAGCACTAGGTCTGAAGTAAAAGAAAAGTTACTGAGAAGTCAAGCTAAATGTGGTCTCTTAGAATTGACTATTTGTTAGATCTAAGGCAAATTAATGGGCCATATTTATAGAAATATGTTTCATAATTGATGCTGATTCTTAAAATAGTTGCAAACCCATAGGGATTTCTGTATTGCACAGTTGTCTTCACATTTAGTCTGTGTGAAGGAGTATCCATAGCATGATCTGCCAGTCCAAAGAAACCTTATACACTAAAGCAAAGCCATCCAACCTTAGGTAATTTGAGGGCTACATTAAAAAAAAAAATTATCCAAGTGCCACATCCAATTCATATCTGGTAATTTAGTGAGCAGCAGCAACACAACCTCGATAGCTGAACAAATGAACAACACTAATTGTGCACTAATCGTGTGCTCACGTTCCCCGTGAGCACCCGGAGCATGTGCATTAGAACAAAACAGTGTAAGAACACTTCTTTGACACATCTAATATTTGAAAAACACGTGGGTATATAGTGATGTAAAAACACCAAATAAAATAACCACATCGAGATCATCATTAGTGATAGAATTAAAATATCTAATATGCATTCGGTTCAAATTGTTATTTTATTTTTTTGTTTGTGAAAATCAAAACCTACAGGCGGGCCGCACAAAATTGCACCACGGGCCGTGTTTTGGACAACCCTGCAAGATCATGAGGCTGATTCTTCAGAGAACAGATAATTGTTGCTACCTGGTTTGAAAGTAACATGATTAATATATTTATGAAGAACTTCAGCTATATTTTCAGATGCCCCTGAGATGTAAGGAATGGGAATAGTTTTGTTGTGATCTTGTGTCTTAGGTGTCGAAGGGTTTGGGGGGGGGGGGGGAGGCATGCTGTAGCCTGTCCTTTTTTCTTGGTGATTTGTAGCTTATGTTCAAAAAAAAAAGTCTTGAAGATTGCTCAGTTCTTTTGTGAGATCTGTGTCATTAGAACAAATAGCCTTAGCTCTGAGTATAAGTGTTTTAAGGATGAGCTACTGCTGGGACGGATAGTGGTAACTGCTTATGCAGGTACCAATAAGTGGTCATGTGTGGGTATGTTAATAAATATGTAAGTATCCAGCAAAAACAAAACTGAAACAGTACTTAGAGTAAGCTTAAAGTGACTGGAGTAAATCTCTGAGAAAAGGATCATTAATTGGGTGAACTGTCCACTGTTGGTTCTGGTACACTACTACACATGTGAGAGTAGTATATAAATTATATAAATTAAGTGAATATTACTCCTTGTAAAAGATCTCGAATCTTGGGAAGTTTGAGATCGGCAAAGTTTGTCAAATTACTAGAAGGAATGGCACAATATGGTCATCAATAATTTAATTTTGCATCTCCGAAATGAAGCATTTGGCTCTTTATTTTAGTATTTATTGAGATTAAGTTGTAGCTGCATGGTAAAAGAATACCAGATTTTTTTGAGCCTGAGGAAGTGAAAGACATTATTTATGCTAGGGAAGGCTAGAGTAGCAGATTTTGAGCCTAAGAAGAAAGTAGTCTTATCTAGCACCCTGGCTATTATCCAAGTTAAGATAGGTTTCCCCCCCCCCCCCACAAAAAGTAGAGATTGTTTTAGGCACTCCTTGTAAAAGATCTCGAATCTTGAAAAGTTTGAGATCAGCAAAGTTTGTCAAATTAGTAGAAGGAATGGCACAATATGGTCATCAATAATACTATGGATGGTATTATTGATGGCCATGTTGTTGTGCAAACAAAGTGTTTAGTCTGATTGACATGATTAAGTATATGTTAAACAAATCAGTTACAGAAAAAGTCAGAGAGTGAATGACTGTATTATTTTAAGATAAGGAGATATCTAAAGTAGACTTATTTTAGAAGGCCTTGGATCCAATTAGTCTTGTAGTTATTTATGTAATTTTATTTAAAATGTATATAATTTTTTACTTGGTCTTGAGTCAATAATTTTCTGGATTCTAAAAGGAATAGAGTTAAAAGCCATTGCACCAATCAAAATTGAATTCTTGTGTAATTACTTAATGCTTGGTGTAAAACAATTTCATTACAGAGAAGAAAAATGATAAATAATAAACATTTCCAAGGTCACTACCCAGATCGGTTTCAACCTTTATTGAGGTCTCATTCAGTGGGAGCCAGACCCAGAGGTGATACCAAGGTTGAAATAATGCAGAAGTCATACTGAGTTGCCCAACTGGCTCCCACTGATGAGACCTCAATAAAGGTTGAAACCAGTCTGGGTAGTGACCCCTCCCTTAGTGTGTAGCATTACACATGTCCGCAAGGAATTGTGCTTTGCATTATGGGATACTAAGGCAAGTGATGTGAGGTCATACCACCTTTACCATGAATTTCCCCAGTCCTGAAAATACTTCAGGCATGAACTTTGTTTGCTTACACTTGGATAAAGAATTAAACTAAGTATATAATTTCTTGGTATCTTTAATTTATAGTATAACCAAGTGGAAAAACTTTCAACTGCTCGATGTAATGCTCTTCCACCTTTCCCTCCATTACATGCTATTTTAGGTAATTATTCCTTATGAATTCCATTTCTTTTCACCCATAAAATAAAAGTCATGAAGTGACTTCACATGCAAACTTTGTTTGCTTACACTTGGATAAAGGATGAAGCCAAGAATATAATTTCTTGGCATCTTTAATTTATAGTATAACCAAGTGGAAAAGCTTTCAACATCTTTCCACCCATGTTTCATTTTATTCATTCCCATCTTCCCCATAGCAAATCTTCCTGATTACTTGTGCTGCATTCATTGAACTAATTTGCTAATACACCTTATCTCTATCTTACTTTGCATCTCCTGACATTAACAACTGATGGCCTGTTGGCCTCCGTCTCACACCAGATAGAAACAAATGCTTCTCACCCTGCTTTTGTCTTCCTTCTGAACTTTAAACAACTTCCTCCCATCTTTTTTTTCCTCCCCTCAAAAAACCCTCCCATTCTATCCTCATATTTTATCTGTCTACCTACATAAGGTGTAGCCTATTCTAATCACCCTCATTCTCCAGTATATCACTTCTTGATTTAGTTATATCTGAAACTTTACTATCTTGCTTCTCTGTACTCTCATACACTCAACACTAAGTGCAGCAGTACTCAACACTGCTATCTCCATACCAGAGCCACACTAACAGTTTTGAGACAAAAAAAAAATTGTCTAGGCCCATTGGTGATTTGGTTCCATGGCCTAGACACATTACATACATGTTTAGTACATTCATACAGATGAAATCTTAAAATACTCTTCACAGTAATAAAGAAACAAGCAAACAAAAAAAAAAAAAAGACTTCTCCAGACAAATTAGTTATACATCTCTCAAATGATTATTTTCCTTTTTTTTTTTTTAATTGAAAATCTGCAAATACTGGGAGATTCTTACACAAGTAATCATTCATTCCAAGAATAACGTACTATTCAAGAACTGACACAAAGAGCCAGATCTATTTATTCTAATGATAGAGCTCTTGACAGAAGTTAGTTACTTAGTTACCTTTGCTTCACCTTTACAAATTAATGGCCACAACCCCCATAAAATAAGTAAAATACTACATTCCATTCCTCACCTGGCACATGGAATCATAATCCAACTATTCTTCCCATGTATATTCAAGGTACATCTGAAAAGATAATCCAAGCACTTAACAAATATAATATCCATACCACATTTAAACCTTGCATCCAGCTGGCTACTTTCACCTTCTTCTAAGGACTAACTTCATTAGCACATTCTGGAGTATATAAAATTCCCTCTGCATGTATCTTGGCTTACTATGGACAGATAGGAAGATTGTTAATATCTGCATTAAAGAAGATAAAAATTTCTTTTGTTGTCATCATTACTGTAAGACAAGATGAGTAGACCATGCTTTGGATTTAAATCCTACATCACGTAGGATTAAATGGAAGAAGACTACAATGCAGTATAAAATTTTCATAAGTCTTAGAGACTGATGTAAGAGTCAACATCAACTATGAAGCACTTTACTTATCTCAATAAGTATGGCTAAATAAATTTACCAAAAAATGTGGGAGATGGTAATTTTAAGACTACCTCTGACATAATGCAAATTTCTTTTATCATGTCCTTACAATTTGAATTATTTCTGCAAATACCTGATTTATGAGTGCCTTGTGTATAGGAAGAAATATTTTTGTCTAAACTTTGACATTAGTTTCAAATCCAGTGGAATATTAGCAGTTTAGTAAATTGATTTATTTCAATATTGATGTCAATAACATTTAGCCAGTGTGATTGACTGAGCAGATAAATGGATGTTTGTTTTACTCATTCTGTGTAGAAAGGGCATCTGGGTATCACTTATTCCAGTAGACTTCACTCTTTAAAAAAAAAAAAAACCTACTTTGAAATTCCATGCTTAAATTTCCATAGCTGTTACTGTTGTTCATGTCAAACATGATGGATGTAAATAGGATGTAAATAAAAATTTACTAATAATTTACAGCTGACATTTTGCTAGCTTAAGCTGTTTGATTATCAGAGGCAATTTAACACTACACAACTCAATGAAGACATCAAATAAAATGACATTCCTTTTTACAAATGTTCCAGTAGATAACACATTAGTCCTCCTGTCCAAAATTTATCCACCTGAGCAAACTCTTTAAGCACTGCCTTAAATCAGTGTATTTTAGCTGGAACAATCAGCTCTTTAAACAAATTGAAAGTGTAGCAATGGGGGTCCCTGCTTTCACCACCTATTGTAGACTTATACATGGAATCATTTGAATCTTTGGAACTTAATTCTGCCCCCCCCCCCCCCAAAGTATCATTGAAGTGTATAGATGATGTCTTAGCCATTTAGCCACATTGCCCATAGGCTGTGTCTACAAATGTTCCAGTAGATAACACATTAGTCTTCTTGTCCAAAATTGATAGCGTAGCAATGGGCTCCATGCCTTTGGCATTTAATTCTACCCCCCCCCCCCCCAAAGTATAGTTGAAGTGTATAGTGATGTCATGTCTTAGCCATTTAGTCACATTGGCCACAGGCTCTGTCTAACTTCGTACATTTCTTCAATAATATCCATCTTTAAATCAGTTGCACTCTGAAAGAAGAAAAAGGAGTTCTTGCCTTCTTGGATACTTTAGGTACAAAGCAAGCAGATGGGTCCTTCATATGTTCAGTTTACCGTAAGTCCACATACACACACAGCAAGATACCAACATGCCACTTCATATCACCATCCTGTCCAGAAGTTTGGAATTTTTAAAACCTTAGCCTCCAGGGCAGAGCAAATTTCATCATTTAGACAAACACTGCACCTTGAACAACAGGCTCTACTCACATTATTCCAACAAAATGGATATAACAAAAAAAATTCTGGCCGGACTCCTTAAAAAGAACAACAAACTCACCCCTTAAACCATACTATATATTCACTATATCTTTGCCTTACATCAAAGGCACAACAGTAAACTGAGTGGTTTGTACACAGAATCCGAACTCTTATTTGTAAATTTAGGGACACAAAAACACACGTGTTGAACAGATTATTTTATTAATTACTAATCAGAACTGTTGTTCTGATTCTACCCTGCCTAAGACAAATTAAGGATTGCCTAGACCCTCTCTCCTTGCCAGGTGACTACAGCATCCCCTGCCAGTATAGAACTCAATATTTTGGACAGGCAGGATCAACTACTTTAGTAAGGAAGAAAAGAACACAAAAATTACATCCAGAATGGAGAACCAAAAAAAGCAGACTATCTGAACATGCCATAGAGAAAGACTATTTCATAAGAATGAAGAAATCCAGGCTACTTCACAAATCCCATTTCAAATCACAGAGACTGTTCCTGGAAGCAGCACACGTTCTGCAGAACTCGGTTAACTGGAACAGAATGGATGGCATGATTTTAAACAGATTTTGGCACACTTATCCATGTATCTGCATTAACAACAGGAATCACCATGGAGAGCTCCACTGTTGCCCTCCATGCATGTGACTGTCCTTGTTATCAAGGTCATTTTAGTTTGTCTTCAATGAGTTGTGTAGTGTTAAATTGCCTCTGATAATACTAGCAAAACTTTGGTTGTAAATAATTAGTAAATTATTTATTTACATCCCATTGTCTACATAGTTTTCTGTTCCAGAAATTTCAACTACTTAAATAAAGGAGTAACCATATAACAACAAGATTTCAAATTATCATATTGCTCTTTACATTCATTTGAAATCTTTTATTGATATTTATATATTTATCAATGAATATATTGATATAATAAAAAATATTTTATTAATTAAAATGAAAATATTGACTTTATTAACTTTCATGTATATATTGTTCATCCACTACACCTCAAATCACTGATTCTCCATACCATGCTACATCCTTTCCATCATGCACATTGTTCTTTCATCTGCCTTCTCTTTCAAACCATTCTCTAGTTGTTTTTCATTTCTCTCTCTCTCACTCACTTAGTCTAGCATTAAATTCTACATAACCTATCTCAATTTGCATGTCTTCCATTTTGCTTTTTCTGATACCACAGTCTTTCATATTTCTCTCAATCTCACTCATTCTTAACTGTTTCACTTCATTTTCACCCTCTTTCATATCCTTATTTTAATTCCATTAATAATTATTTATTATTATTTCCTATCATATATTATTATTATTATTACTACTACTATTAATAGTAAGAGAGGAAATTTTTTCTAATTCTGTCTTCAATAAGTTTGTGAGTCTGAGTTAGTCAATTTCTGGGCATGGCAAGCAGTTTTTTATCCCATAAACTCAAGCCAAAAATTGACCATAAGAACATGATTTTGGACAATAATATATTGTGTTTGGATTGGGGGATGAGGAGATGGCAGCACTATAGCCTCTTCCCTGGATACCATTTAAAATTAGTGATAGTCTTTGCTACCAGTATAGATTGACTGCAAAATGGTTTTGCATACTCTCTATGGGAAATAATAGGCACTAGTGGTTTTTTTTTATATTTTTCATCGTTTCATTTTCTTTTATAGTTAATGGCAGAGTCAAAGACTTATGGTGAAAGGTACACACAAAGTTCATCAAACTGTGCTTTAAAATAATTCAGTGTGTCTGTGTTCACCACACTCAGGCCATACATTCCACTCACCATATAAAGAACCTTCTCCTCACTCCTTTGCTCACAAATATTATACGGTATCCAGAGATGACCTCTAGTTCTATCACTTTTCCCATTCTATGAAAAATGTCTTCCCCATTAACCAGGTAACAACCCCTAGAGATATGATTGAGATATATTTGTCCTATCTAGGGGAAACTGGGAGGTGGTGGAGTGGATTCAGAGTCAAGTGATCAAGCTCATGACAGGTCTGTTGAGGATATGAGGATAGATTGAAGGTGTGTGGGTTGCAGAGTTTAGCTGACAGGTGGAGGAAAGGGGATATGATAAAAATTTAAGTTACTAAAGGGATTCTATATGATTGACACAAAAGAAATTTTTCAGTACATGGGGAAAACAATGAGTCACACTTGAAAGTTGTCTAAAAGTGTAATTAGTAAGGATATGTGGACTAGGTTCTTTACTCGGAGAGTGGTAAGTGGGTGGCATGGATTTTCCAGAGGTGGTTTTGAGTGTCGCAACAGTGAATAAGTTTAAAGAGATGTATGGGTAGGTATTGTGTTAATGCAGTGATTCTCAACCTGTGGGATGCACCCCCCTTTGGGGGGGGGGCACAAAGAAAGTTGAAATCAGAGGAAAAACTACTTTATTGAAACGAAACCATTTAATGAAACTATTTATGACACAAAAACAATATAAAAACATAAAATACACTCTGAAAATAAAATAATAAAATGTATAAAATCCACTGTATTGAATAAACTAGTTATGCTTACAGGAACATATCATTATTGCAAAATATACCGAGCAACTAATTAAAACTAAACAATAGCAATGAATCTAAAAATTAACGACTTCCTTGGGACTGTGTTGCAGAGCAAAGCTTTTCATATGATGGTGATACATTGGAAATTGATACTCTTAGTTCTCTTTCTATATTTAACCGAGATCTATATTTTGTTTTTAAGGCAGCCACTGCAGAAAACCCGATTTCACAAAGATAAGATATTAGAAATGGCAAAAGTACATGAAAAGCTCTTGACTTTAGTGCAGAAAATTCATCATCAACACCGGCCCAAAATTCAAACAGCGATTTAAATGCAAATTGTCTTTTGATTTCGCCACTTGATGTGAAGTCTATAAATTATTCCTCTTCAATTGAGAAACCTTCAGCGTTAATTTGAAATGGGTTTCTAACCCACTTGTACATTGTCATTATGTTATTGTTGGTTATAAAATAGTTTCTAAAATTCTTCATCAGGATTGTTAAATGATTTTCAATAGTTACAAATAAAACTTTGATGTGTTGCTCTTTTGCTGTGTAGGAGCATAGGAGGAAAATAACACCGACCATCGACTTCTCACTTTTGGTCACTGTTGCAATGTTACTGCCGTCTTGCCATTTGAAGCCTTATTTATACTCGCAGAAACATTTCCAGAACATTTGAAACTTCCCATGATGAAATCATGAATGTTTCCGAAAGGCCTATGCAATTCAACAGTCTGTGCAGTAATGCCTAGAGCATATTTAAATTTGTATGAATAGTTAAAAAATTTAATTAATTCCTAGTCTTTCTTGTTTTGCTAACTTTTATGAGTTTTGTCAGCATGTCTCTACACAAGAATTGCAAGGGGGGAAGGTGGGGGACCACAAAAATTAATATTAAAAAATGGGACACACATGAAAGAAGGTTGAAAAACACTGTGTTAATGGATAGTGTGAGTCTCCTGCAGTGAGTCTTTTGACTCTATGGAGTACCTGTACTCCTATAAGGCCACATCTTGATTTCTCATTGTTCTCCTAAATTTCAAACTCCATCTGCAAACAGTTTTATATATCCATTTAAACTTGCCCCATTATCATCATTAATGTGTACAAGTTGAACAACAACGACCCCAAAATAGAGCCCATCTGTACACCACTAGTATCACTGTAAACCCATTATCGTTATCCAACTCAGCTGTCACTGAATTATAAAATGTGAGCGAGTTACTGAGGCACAACCTGCCCTTCACAAAACCATGTCCCCCCCCCAACCCCCCATATAGTATCCCATTTCTGCCTATCCATTCTTGTATTTTGTTCTTGACCAACTTCTCCAGTACATTAACAACTCCTGATATGCTGATCGGTTGATAATTTACTTCATCAGTCTTGGAGCTTCTTTTATGTAGTGGAACTATTTTACCCTCTTTCAACCCCTTGGAACTAACCTGTCGTAGTACATAAGCAAATTTGTAAAGCATGGCTTCCCTTGAAAAAGCTCATGCTGAGAATTACAGATACTGCTGTTATTAACCTATTTCTGTATTCCTAGCTCTCATTAATCCTCTCCAGTATCTTAATGATATCTCCAGATATATAGATTGGCCTATAATTTGTAGCCACAGTGATCACCACCTTTGTGAAATGGAACAAGTTTATCTTTTTTCCACTCCCTTTGTTCCTATGCTTTGCAAGAGAAGACTTGTTAAACAGGCATGCCAAGTCTACCACCAACTCTGGAACATTAAGACGTATTAAAATATCAGTGAGCATGACAGCAATTTCTACTATGTTCCATGCCACTATAAACCTAGATCAAAACCCCAGTGAGAATCTATGGGACATGTTAGAATCAGATCCAGGATCAAAGTCCTCTTCCATCAAATCTGGACCAGTTTAAGGACTGCCTGGTGAATGATCTAGATGCAAATGTTGTAGACGTAGATGCAATTCCACAGATGTTGAATTGCATCTACGTGAGCAAACAGGAGGTATATGAGGAATTAATTAAGATTTTCATGCTGAAGAACACCCTGATGAATTGTTCACTGAATATTCTTAACTACACATACTGCCCACTGAAACTTTTATTGAATACTATGTTGGATCTCCTTTAGCCTGAATTAAACCACATGCAGTTTGGCATGGATTCCACATGCTTCCACAGATGTTGATTTGCATCTAGATCATTCACCAGGCAGTCATTAAACTGGTCCAGATTTGGCAGAAGAGGACTTTGATCCTGAATCTGTTTTTCTAACATGTCCCATACATTCTCACTGGGGTTTTGATCTAGGTTTATAGTGGCATGGAACATGGTAGAAGTTGCTGTCATGCTCACTGAACCACTGCTGAGCAATTCTAGCCCAATGGACAATAGCATTATCATCCATGAAACAACTGTCACCTGCTGGATAAAAGGTCAATATTGCAGGATGGACTTCATCAGCAACAATGTTCAGATACTTCTTAGAGGACACCCAACCTTGTGGCAATATCAGGGGACCCATTCCTTTGCAACCAACAGAACATACCCCACATCATGACATCACCTCCAGTTCTACAGTGGTGTTCCTAACACCACTGTAATCTTCAACCTGTCTTATAAGGTTCATTCCATAGACATGCTACCATCTTGTTCACCTGCCTCTATATCCTCTCCACTTCTTCCTCATCACCAAGAAATCCAAGTGATGCTCAACAAAGAGGAATAATAACCTGCCCGTCTCTGCTCATTAAAGTATTCTTCAGTAACCAAGTAATCTGATGGGTTGCTTTAGCCAGTTTTGAGATGTGCCCTCTAAACTTTAACTCCCTGTCCACTAACACTTTCAAATCTCTGTCTTCATCAATTTCCTGGAATACAGTTCCATCAAAGTGGTATACAGCTGGTAATCTTTTCACCCCAAAATGCATAACCTTACACTTTGCCACATTGAATTGGCATCTGTTCTCCTTTGCCCCTAGACTGCCAGCCTATCAAAATCATCCTGCAAAATTTTAACATCACCAGTATTAACTATTGCTCTACCCAATTTTGCATAATCGGCAAACAACTGAACAGTTGTTTGCCGATTATGCAAAATAGTTCCTCTCAGATCCTTTCCTATATCATTAATATACAAATTAAACAGCACCCAAGAACAGAGCCCTGTGGTATGCCACTAGTCATAAGCCGTCTTCTGGACTTCTGAATAAACTACTCTCTGTATAAAATATAAAATTTCTTGGTATCTTTAATGTATATTACACCCAAGGTAAAAAACTTTCTACATACATATATATCTATATATATAGATATAGATATGTATATATATATATATATTATGTAGATAATATTTGACCCAGTGTGAATTTGCTTGTGTACTACTTTGCTGCCAAATTTATGTTGAAGAGTTCTCCATAATTCTTGTTTTACAGGGATTAAGGAGAGCACAATGCACTTTAGGAACATTATACAAGTGCTATATAATAATAAACACCAAAACAGACAATCTTGTGTACTGTAAAATCATGTATAAAAGCATTTTGTAATATTTAAGACTTCACATACAAGAAGTATTTTAAGAATTATCCTATTACATTCTTACTATATACATATGATAATAGTCTATGATAATCAGTTGACTTACTGAACATGTTATCTTAATTTTTTTTTCTTTGTTTTTATTTCAAATTGTAATAATGCATGACATATTGGCTATTTGTCTGGTTACCATTTTGATTAATTTAGTTTCTTTATTTTATAACATAGGTTTTTTTTTTTTTTTTTTTTTTTGTCATTGCAGCTTGATTTATTTTGCCATATGAATTGTTATTTGTTAATAAGCAAGAAAAAATTTCACATTATTTTATGTATTACATATATAGATAAACAGATAGAACAGGAGAGAGAGAGAAACGTTAAACTTATATATCTAAATCCATTTTTAGGTTACTTATTTCTAAATGTTTTCACCTGTTACAAAATGCTGCTCATTAAAAGGAAGAAAAGAAGACCTCATGTCTCCTTTAAAAATTGAGACTAGAAAACAGGACTGAAGGTGCCGAATCTGTTCTGAAACCATTTTTTTGGTGAATACTTTTGGTTTGAGTAAAATTGTTACATTGATCTCTTATTTTTAAGAAGTGTTTGTTTTTAATGTTATACACTTTTCAAGAAATCAGAATATTGGAAATTTATTGAGTTTTACAACATTTGAAAAAGAAAATTTGATTCAAGTTATTAAACCCTTTCAACATTCATACTAGGGCTCTCATCTGAAGTACATATTTACACTACATATGTTTTTAGGTGGTTAGACGAAGTTCATCATCCATTGTGAAACTGCCACCCTGTTTATTGAATGCATGAAATGGCTTTTAAAAGTTCCATGTTTAGTTTGTAGAGTAGCATTTCAGATTATTTAATCCTAAGTCAACCCACAGTAATAATGCATAACAGATTTGCAACCTTTAATATTTTCTTGGTTAATTAAGTGGATATACGAGGATGGTCTGAAAAGTTCTTGGTCTAACAATGAAAAAATGAATTTATAATTTCAAAAAAAAAATTTTTTTTTTGAACGTAATCTCCCTTAAGACTAATACATTTATTCCAGCTATGCTACAGTGCCATTATCCCATTCCCTGTAGTGGTTCTCAGTAAGATCTGCAAAATACCCCTTTACAGCTGCAATCACCTCTTGATTCGAAGAAACACGCTAACCAGCGAGGAAGAATTTTAGTTTTGGGAAGAGATAGAAGTCAGATGGAGCAAAATGTGGGGAATAGGGTAGATGTTCCAACAATTCATAGTGCAGATTCCTTAATTTTCTCATTACCAAAACACCTTTGTGGGCAAGTGCATTGTCCTGATATGTCATTTTCTTCTGCAAACAGGGTCTTTTTTCAGAAATTTTTTCGTCCAGTCTGGTTAAAAAATCGGAATAATATTCCCTAGTTATTGTTTTACCCTTTTCAAGATAATTAATAAACAAAATACCTTTAGCATCCCAAAACACCAATGCCATGACCTTTCCTGCTGATGGAACCGACTTTGTCTTCTTTGGCGCTGAACAACCGACTTCTGTCCACTGTTTTCATTGCTGTTTGGATTTTGGTGTGTAATGGAGAATCCATAGTAATAAATCGATGCACAAAATCAATTTTATTCTTGTTAAAATGCTCCAAGCACTGTTCAGAGATTTTCATGCGAGTGCGTTTTTCATCTGCTGTGAGAAGCTGGTACCCATCTTGCGCAAAGCTCTTTCATTTGCAATTCTTCATGCAAAATATATCCTACACGTTCTTTTGAAATGCCTATAGCCTCATCAATTTCACGCACTTTGACTCACCAGCCATCCAATACTATATCGTGCACTTGATCAATGATTTCTGATGTTGTTACCCTTTTTGGACATCCTTCACGTGGATCTCTTCAAGGCTGGTACAGCCACATTTAAACTCTATAGTCCATTTCTTAATTGTCGAAAATGAAGGAGAACAGTGCCTATAAACTTTTATATACTTCAAATGAATTTCTTTTGCCATTAAATTTTCTTTTACAAAGAATTTTATAACCGCGTACTCAATTTTACACTTTTGTAAAATTTGTAAAATACTCAATACAACACTTTTGCTTCAGACAGCTGTATAAAACAAACTACTTGATAGAATGACTTACAATTTCACATGGATGCTTATGACAGATGTACCAACTTAGAAAAAAAAAATCTTGTCGATAGTGTTGCCATCTATGCTTCTTGTGTAGAGGCTTAAGTGCTGTGAGGACATTATGTTGGAGGTTTAATGGATTTTTTACAACACTCAGAAAGAATTAAATTAGAATTTAATACTCCTATATTTCGTCCTAGTCACTAGGACATCTACGGGGATTACAAAAACAATTAATGTAACATGCGCACAAAAACTTACAATACTAAGCCCAACCACATGGGTGACACTAAAGTCCTATCTAGGTGGAGCGCCCTCTAAGGGCGGTAGTAGGTGGCCTGGAATGTAAGGTGGGACCTCTGGTGATGAGTGTTTCCCAAATCTTCGGAAGCTTAATGCAACCGTATTTGTTAAGATTTGGTTGGTTTCTGAGAGCTGCTGCTGCTTCTAAGAAAAGTCTCTCTTTCTTGAATTTGCTGTGGTGGAGCATGGTGGTTTTCTTCCATGATACTCTGTGGGTGGTGTCCAAAACATGGTCAGCCAAGCCTGAATGGCCATAGTTGTGTTTAACGATGTACGACTTGTGTTCCTCTAGGCGGATGGATGCTGATCTGACTGTCTGTCCAAAGTACGCAAGCTTACAGGAACAGGGTACTTTGTAAACTCCAGGCAGAGAGAGAGGGGGAGCTGATCTTTCGTAGAACGGATAAGGGTAGCAAGTTTGCGGTAGGGCTTATATGCTGTGTGTAGGTTATACTTTTTTAGTATCTTGGCTATTTTTTCCGAAGTGCCTCGGATGTAGGGTATGGTGATGGCATTTTTAAATTCTTGTTGACGAGAGGGACGGGGAATGGGGGAGGAATTGATTATTTTTTTGATACTATGTTCACTGTAGCCATTGGAGAGGAAAGTTCTGTGTATGTGGTTAAGCTCAGCAGTGAGGGCGGTTCCACTGGAACAAAGATTGTGGGCTCTCTTGGTAAGGGTTTTAATGATGCCATATTGTTGTGAGGGGTGGTGGTGGGAGAGTTTGTGAATGTATCTGCCTGTGTGTGTGTGTTTTCTGTATACAGTGAAGGCAAGTGTATCATTGGGCAGGCGCGTGACTAAGGTGTCTAGGAAGGGTAAACAATTGTTCTTTTCCTTTTCCATAGTAAACTGGATTCTTGGATGTAGGCTATTGAGATGACCGAGGAAGGAGTCTAACGTGTCTGGGCCATGAGGCCAAATGGAGAACACATCATCTACATATCTTAGCCAGATAGAAGGTTTGAGTGGGGCTGAGTCTATGGCTCGTTTTTCGAAATCTTCCATATAGAAATTGGTAAGGGGGGGTGAGAGGGGGGAACCCATGGCGGTTCCTTCTATCTGCTTGTAGATTTTGTTATTCCAAGAGAAATACCCAGAGTTGATGGCAAAAGAAAAGAGATCTAAGATGTCAGAGGGGAAAACGTTTTCTAAGAGAGATAAAGTGTCAGTTAAGGGAATATTGGTAAACAAAGAGGAGATATCAAAGCTTACCAATATGTCTGTATTACATTAATTGTTTTTGTAATCCCCGTAGATGTCCTAGTGACTAGGACGAAATATAGGAGTATTAAATTCTAATTTAATTCTTTCTGAGTGTTGTAAAAAATCCATTAAACCTCCAACATAAATAGTTGCCATCTATGGTTGAGGCCGAGAACTTTTCAGACCACCCGCATATATTGTTTCTACCATCTAAAGTTATAAATAAGTTTGAATCACAGTGCAAGTATAGATGTTTGTGAATGTCTTTGGGTGGTGAGACCACCACTTCTCTCATTGAAGGCTTGTAGTTTGGAATAAGAGAGAATTTAGTCAAAATACCAAACTAGCAGTTTACAAGACATTGTTCAAACTATGAGAGTTGGGTTAGAAATAAAGCACGCTTGATCAAAGACTAGAGACCGCAGATATGAGAGTTCTGAGAAATATTAGGGGAGTGAACCGATCATCAATGGCAGAATCGTATTAAAAATGAAGATATTAGAAAGGAACTTGACATTATTAGCATTCACAAACATGTTGGCACAGAACTAATCCAAAATGGTATGGCTACTTAAATAGAATGAGAGAGGAAAGGTTAGCAAAACAGATGTTTGATGTCAAGATGGCAGGAAAGAGACCCAGATAAAGATTTAGGTGGATTGATTCAGTCAGAAGTGCCTTACAAACACAAAATGTTAGATATGACAATACCAAAGTGCTAATTAGTAATTAACTGATTTACGGGAAATTGTTGATAGGAGATGAAGAATAATAATGTAAACTTAATCATGTAGTGCTGTCATAGTAACCTGAACATCCCTTGAGGACACATATCAGGAAATTGATGATGTAGTTTGGGGAAAAATTACCATATGTGGTCTCTAGAATATGGTTTCTATACCTATCATAACTTATAATTCATCTTCATTGGAATGATAGGTTGTACTAATAAATTATGAAAGTGTTTTTTTTTCCTAAATTATATTGGTGTAGATTTGTATAATAGTGCTTTTATGTGATAGCTAGACTAGATATTATCATTGTATTGTGGTTCCGAAAGTGTTCGCTTCTTTTTTTTTCTTGATTAATATGGAAGTGCTCATTAATTACAAAATATAGCAGCAGTGACAGCAAAGAAGTGTATGCAGTGGAAGCAGCGTGGAAGGTGTCAACTTGGAGATCAAGTTTTTCCCTGGACTTTTTGCAGTGGACAAGATGTGACAATTGTTTCATGTATGGATCCAAAAAATATTAAACACTTATGAAGTGTTAGATGGAATGATATTATAGTATGTGAGAATTGCGATGAAAAGTTAGGACTTTCCAAAAATGAGAACTGTGTTACCAGGAATAATCAATAAATAGATGGGAGCGAGTGCTTGTGACATTAATAATAGAAGTGATGTGGAAGAGCTTAGGCAAGAGTTACTGAAAATGAAGAGTCAAATTAAATGTAATGAGGAGAAATTGAATGTTTAAAGAAGAGCATAACTGGTGTAAATAATAAGTAAGTTAATAAGAAGAAACCAATATCTAAGGATGATTTGATTGCTTTATGTGGCAACTCAATCATTAAGGGTGTTGTAAAAGATGAAGTGCACAAGACATGTTTTACAGGTGGTACAATAAAACAAATCAGATGCTTGGCATAGAAGGAAGGAATGGGTGTCAGAATTAGTGTAGTAGAGGATCCAGATGACTTGAATAGTAAGACAAAGAATGTGGAAAGGGATTTAAAGAAGTTGTTGCAGGAAGTGAGGAATAATAGTGTCATTGGGAAAGTGGTTAATTTGTTGCCCCAGATCTGACAGTAGTGAACTGAGAAGGAGAGCAATGATACCGAATGACAAAATGGCTGGATTGTTTCAGGCGGAGAATGTTCAATTTGTTAATGTATGGAATGAATTTGAAAGGAAGTTAGAATGAGTTGGTGGAATTCAGTTGAATGGGTTTGATGTTGGTCACTTGGAGTGATTATTGTTAATAAGAGTACACAGGATCCATACAAAATAAGTACCACTAACAGTCAGAGAGAGGTTGAGAAGCAGGTTGTGGAAGGATGGGAAGAGGATGGATACAAAGTTGAGGAAGTGAATATAGCAGATCAAAGTGATGCAGTGCAAAATGGTGAGGATCATAAGAATATAAATGAAATTCAGAGTCAGGATCAGGGAAATGGGGATGGTCAGAACAAAGAGAGAAGTGCAATATAGTTAATAATTATGGCAGATTGATACTGGTGGAGAGCTATGGTAGCAAAGTAGCCATAGCAAATGATTTAGTGGAATTATTTAACGAACACTTCATCATTGTATATCATAGTGGTGCGAATGATGCTGTGCAACATGTAGAAGGGAGGCAAGAATTAGGAGAATTAAATGTGAAAGAATTGGAGGTGTATGTTTCTCGGATTATATGTTAATAAGGCTGCGTGAATGGATGACATATTGCCACATATTTTTAAAAAAATGTACAAAAGAGTTAGCCATGCCTTTGTCCTGGTTGTGGATAAGGATGGAGCTGTGTCTCAGAAAAGGAAGGTTGACCAGTGGCATGCCTCAGGGTTCTGTTCTTAGGCCCATCCTGTTTAACTTTTGTTAAACAGTAGGTTTTTTCATGTGGATCGATTGGGGATCTTCAAATGCTTGCTGATGATGCAAAGTTAGGTGAAATTATCAGGAGTAGCACTAATGTTAATTCTTTACAGGAAGATTTGAATAGACTTTTGAGTTGGGCTTCAGTTTTAATGTTAATAAATGCAAGGTGTTACACTTTGAAATACAGAGATGTGAGGCTGCATACTATATTGGTGGAACTGTACTTCGAAAAGTGGATGAGATTCAGGATCTTGGAGTGATGGTGGACAGTGGACTAAAGTTCTGAGGGCACATTGCACGTATTGCAAAGACTGCACATCGTATTGCTGCTATGATAAAAAGTACAGTGGCATGTACTGATAAGAAGGTGGTGCTTCTATATGGTCAGACCACATATGGACTGTTGTGCTCAGATTTGGTCACCTAGTTTTCATTGTGATGTGGAAACACTACAGAGAGTTCAAAGATGAATAACCAAAGTGATATCAGAACTCTGGAATGTTGGTTATGAAGAGCATTTGAGAGAATGTGGATTACAGAGGTTGGTGGATAGGAGGAAAATAGGAGATATGATAGAGGCCTTCAAGTTAGTTAAGGGATTCTATCAAAATCCCTTAACTAACTTAATACAGAAGAAGAAATTATAAAAAGAGTGGATGTTAGGATGGAAAAGAATAAGAGGTCATCCATGGAAGTTGTATGAAGATGTGGTGAAGAAGGGTGTGAGGAGTAGATTTTTTTTTTTTTGTGGAGAGTTGTTAGTGAGTGGAATGCATTGTCTGAGTGCAGGTAATGTAAATAACTTCAATGCTCATTATGATAGACATGTTACTGGTTGAGTGGGCTTCCCACAATGAGGCTGTTGACTCCATGGAGATTACCAAATAATAACAACACTTTAGATCACACATTAGTATAATAGGTTTATAGTCTTTCAGTAGGAGGATTCCAGATTCATATAAAAATGGGAGGGGTGGGGAGAAGAAAGGTTACAAAAACATCAAGGTTTTTGTAACCTTGGTGTGTTCTCCCCCCCCCCCCCCGGTTCCGGACTGGTAGGCCGCCGGTTTTCCTTGAATTCTGATAACTCGAATTTCGAAGACTCGACACTCAGGGTAGCCCCTGAGTTTCAAAACATTTCAAATGACTTGACAAAAAACGTGACACAAAAAACGTTACATAAAAAGACTTATCATTTTATATATATAGGGTAGATTAATCTAATACTCATTTCGATATATTTCGACTTTTTTTGGGGGGGGAGGGGTAAATATTAAAATAAAAAAACTTAAGTGGAAATGATGACAAAGTTTGGGAAAGTTCATTCTATGGATTTCTAACACTTTTTTTTTTTTTTAAACTAATCCTCTGGAATATAGCAAACATTCTGCTTTAATAGCCTTAGAGCTGTAGGGTTTTTCACACCACGAAACAAGTCAGTTGGCTAGTAAAACATTCATACAATTATAGGGCATCATATATAGTCTGTCATGGCCATAATTCCAAACACAGCGTTTCCCCCATTTATTGATAAGGGAATTTTAGTAGTTGGTGCTAGTAAGTTTATTCTTTCATGCCATATGGCACAGGGAAATATTTAATTGTAGTTAAAGATGTGGAAACAAAGGATAAACTATTACAGGGTTTTACTTTTGAAGGTAGCACAGCAATTCCTGTAATAGTGAAAAGCCAGGTTAAAACAGTAAAAATCGAAAGATTTCCAATGGAATATATAGAGAACGGTAATGAAATTCTTATACATACATTCTCAAAATGGAGTAAAATTAGTAACATGTAAAAGCATTTATCAGGTGAAGATCCAAACTGGTTTTTTGGTGATGTCACCTTCACAGTGGATATGTGGATATGAAGATGCCTGTACCAAATTTTGTCAACATTGGTATAACCCAAGTTATGGTAAACTATCCCAAAGTACAGAGGCAGTGCCTGCAGTGTGGTTCATACCGTCACTTGGATGGCAACTACCCTGCCCCAAATCTAAATGTTTCAACTGCATATATATATATATATATATACACACACACACACACACACACACACATATATATATATATATATATATATACACACATATATATATATATACACACATATATATATATATATACACACATATATATATATAACAGAGATTACTCTAAATCTATCACCATTCCATATATCCGGGGCATGTCTGAAAAACTCACAAAAATCCTAAAAAAAATATGACCTGACTACCTGTTACAAACCACATAAGAAATTGGCATCCCTTATCTGCTCCACCAAAGACCAGCCACTTTCTCTAGACCTACCTGGAGTATACCCGGTCCCTAGCAGTTGTAAACTGTCCTACTACGGCCGAACAAGCAGGTTATCCGAACACAAAGACTACATCCGATTTCACCAATACAGCCACTCAGGACTTGGCGGACCATGCACTAGATACCCACCCAGAATACTCTAGAAGAAAGCCATTTTACTACACCGCAGCAAATATAAATATCAAAGATTGTTCCTGAATCAGCCTCAGCTCTAAAAAAACTTCCCAAATCTCAACAAGTTTGGGTGCATGAGACTGCTCCAAATTTGGGAAGCTTGCATCCTAAGAACAGCAGCCCAACAGCCAAGACAACCCAATTTAGCCCACTGCAGACACCTTTAGGACTCTAGGACCAATGCCAGTTGCTTCTTCAGCCTCATTTGCTCGTTGTTAGTGCCTGCATGCACATATCACAGTTTTATGTTATGATGGCAATGTAACATTGCCGAAATATTGGAAGGTATCGATTAAAGTTTTTTAATTAATATTTTAGTATACGTTGTCATTTCCTGAAAAATTTAAAGTCAATTTCCTGATATGTACCTTCAAGGGGTGTTCAGGTTACTATGACAGCACTATATGATTAAGCTTGCATTATTATTAATCTCCTATCAGCAATTTTCCTCCAAATTAATCTATTACTTGTGAGCACTCCAATATTGTCATATCTGACGTTTTGTGCTTCTAAGGCCACTTTTGACCGAATCAGTCCACCTAGACCTTGGTCTTCCTCTGGGGTGCTTTCCTGCCATCAATCCATTTTGCTAATCTTTCTTCAACCATTTTGTTTAAGTGGCCATGCCACCTTAAATTAGTTCTGCTTACACATTCTTGAATGCTAATAATGTCAAGTTTCTTTCTAATATCTTCATTTTTAATATGATTCTGCCATTGATACTATAAATTCATTCCTTTAATTTTTCTCAGAACCCTCATATCTGTGGTCTCTAGTCTTTGATCAAGTGCTTTATGTCTAACCCAATTCTCAGATCCATAACTTAAACTGGTTTAAACACTGTCTTGTATACTGCTAGTGTGGTGTTTTGGCTAATTTCTTTCTTATTCCATATAAATTTATTCATCTGGCTACCCACCATACCAGCTTTGCTTATTCTGTTGTCTACCTGCCATCTCACTAAAAACAGTGCCTAAATAGCTAATAGTTTACTTGTTCTATAGGATCTCCATTCGGAATGCAGCTGAAGGCTTCTATGCTCCTGCCTATTTTCTTAGTTTTAGTCTTTTTATTGATACTTTTCATGCTTGTGAACCTCATTAAAAAAAAAAAAAAAACTTTGATGTGGAGCCTCGTCTATGGCTGAAAATAACAAATTTTACTGAATTTCAGTAAACAGAAACAATTTGTTATCTCATTAAACTTTTATATTATTGAAAATTTAAATTTCATAAATTTTGTTGCTACTGTATGTATATTTGATTCATATAACTAAAAATATATTCAATAATTTTAAAAGAAAGTTTCATGTTAATAATTGATTATAATGCAAATATTAAAATATAAATTCTTTTATAATTATTCATGGTTGAATGAAATATGACTCTCAAATTGCTTTTACTTCAGCGGGGGGGAACTACATGTTACTAAAACTTTAAAAGGGGGTATGCAGACACTGAAAGTTTGAGAAGCACTTCCTTAGTTCAAGTTAATGGTGGTGTTAATAATTGGTGGATTTTTATATAGATGATATTCATTGATATTATCTTAATATTAATCCTACCATAGAGATGATCTCTGTTTCTAACAATTATTTTTTTATTTCTGAGTGTACCTATATATTATTATATTCACAAGGGTTCACTCCAATTGGTGCAATGACCTTAACTCTTTCTTTCAGAATCCAAATAATCACTGACTCAAGACCAAAATACAAAATAAACACATTTAATATAACAAAAACAATATATATGCACTTCAAACAAATATTACATAACTACAAATTAATTGGATCCAAGGCCTTTTTAAAATAAACTTGCACTTAAGACTAAACACTTTGTTTTCAAAATGACAAAATGTTCATAGCCAGTTTCTCTCTTTGTCAAGGCCCTTTTCCAAAGATATATTGACTCTATTCTTCATTTTCACAGGTTCCTTTTTCATCACTTATGTAGCACACATTAATTCTTCCTGACTTAATTCTGTCTCTTTTCCAGTAGAAATAATAGTTAGATCCGGCGTCCTTAATACAGATGAAACTTCCTAATCAGAGTTTTCTCGAACATTCGTTTAGAACGTAAATAGCAATTTATTCTTTTATTCACTAATGCTTATTTACAGTCTTAACTCTTCCATTTAAAAAAAAAACTTGCAGTTCTACGATTTCCTTTTCGGAATCTCCTATAAATCTTTCAGTTAGCGTTTTCTCCAATATTCCGTTTAAAATGCATATAGCAATATTTTCTTTTATTTATCCACATACTTATTCCACATTAAAACTTAATAGTTCCAAGATTCCTTTTTAGGAATATACTATTAATTTTCTTCCGACTGTCACATAAAAAACTTAAGTTCCTCCGAACCTAAATATCTGCCGGCCTGTGTTCTAAATTCCTTCCAAATGCTCTCTTGTTTACAGCCGTTACTCAGATACCGAACGCTTTCCTTGTCAGCTGTCAATCACACATCCAGCTTCTCGGCGAGCATCCAAGCAAGAAGTTAGGTATAAATAATGGCTGACACATTGTCTCCATTAGTGACGAGAGAATGTCTTCATATAAACACAACTTTTGATAATTTTAAATTACAATAAAATTCTTTTAAGTAATACAAATATCAAATCTGGTAAGTACATCAATTTTTTTACTTCTTTACATATCACTTTTGACAAAACAATTTCAATAATGGGCACATCACAAGTGCCGACAATGCGTGTTATGAAACTAAAACTAATAAACATTTTAACATAAACAATTCATAAAAATATTCAGAATTTTAATTACGATTATTTTTACAGTGTTAAACTGTTTTGTGTTTTTGAAGGATGCCTAGTGATTATTCTCTCCATGTGTTTGCTGTAATAACAAAGATATTTCTCTATTTTCTGGTACACAGCAATAGTCAAAATAATAGCATCTTCTTTGTTAGCTTTTAGTTCAAACAAAAATATTGCACTTATAATCTCCCCAATAACTCATTTCTGTAATCAGTTTCCCTGATTTTTTTTTTTTTTTTTTTTTTTTTTTTTTTTTTTTTTTTTTTGAGTGGGGAAGTTTGCTCTCAAATCTCAACTAATTTGTACACACAAATTATAAGCAGGATTGCATTGTAGTGCCTTGTAAAATAGAGTTGATTGATGAGAATATCATTATTTTCCATAATGGGGATTGTATATGGAATTATTAACCTTTTCACTTCAAAGCAGAGCATGTTGTACATTTCTTCTTATTATTTTTGGGCATCTCCAAAATCTTAGGACTTGTTATGAGAAATCCATCAAGAGAGGGGTACACACTATCTCCACTCATACTTATCATATATATAGATCTCATTTTGACATAAAGTGGCATTAACCTGATATTAGAATAGGAGATATGAAACTTAGCTCTTTGCTTTATGCAGATGAAGTTGTATTTCTAAACACATCCAGTGCAATGATTCACTAACTAAATTGAATAACCCAGTAACAAATTTGGCATGAAAATCGGCAATTAAAAAAAAAAGAAGAAAAACAACTATGAAAATAGGTTGAAACAGAAAAACTTCACTTGCATTCTCAGTTGAGAACCTATAGAGCAAGTAAAAACTTTGCAGGAAGCAAAATTTGTGAACCAACACCAATGTGTGATTTTTTTAAGATAAAAAAAAAAATCTACTTAGTTTTAAAATATTTTAAATTTGTTTTCATTATTTCACGGCCCACCCCCTCAACAAAACTTATGGCCCGCAGTTAGGGAAGTGCTGCCTTAGAAGACTGAAATGTTAGATTATGATGATATTGGAGTGGTGACAAGTAATAGCTAATTAGGAGAAAAATTTGTTGATAGGAGATTAGTAATAATGTAAGCTTATTTGTGCAGAAGTATCGTAGTCTGTAAATCCCTTTTGGGTGCATGTCAGGAAATTAATCATGTTATTTGGAATCACTTTACATAGGCTCACCTCTTCTAAGGTATACAGAAGTGCTTCATTCTGTTGTGCCAAGCAACCAAAGTTGATTTTAATTATGGATGTACCAAATATTTATTTTGCTTCAGTATTTTGATGATTTAGCATGTTTTTCAAATATTTAGCTTCAGCCAAATCAGTAGAAAGATTGTGACAAATCAGCACTTTCTTTGGAGTGTTTATTTTAGTTTATATTATGCGGTCTTAAAAGTTGATTATATTATAAACTATTAAAATGGAAAAAATTACCTGGCTGTGAATAATAATAATAAAAAAAATCAATATTTGATGAAAGTTTTATGATTTATGTGAAGATGTAAAATATGCAAACAACAAAATATCTAGTTGATACAGAAAATTGAAGTACACATCTATGATTAATCATGTAAATTCAAGCATAGCAATGAATTTGTACAACAAAATGAAACTGAAATATTAAACCTCAATGCAAGTGCAAGTAAGCCGTCAAAGTCTAAAGTAAATCCACCTAAACAGCAAACATTATTTGGCATTAAAGAATAATCATAAAAAAAGAAGGAAAAAAAGGATACAGATATTTGTATAAAGGATTAAACCAAGAATATAATTTCTTGACATCTTTAATTTATAGTATAACCAAATGGAAAATCTTCCAACAATAGGCAAAATCTTTGAGTTATGCTGTGATTGAAATTGATTACATTGGATTACAGGCCATACTCAATTGTTAAAAAAAAAAAATTTCCAGGGCTAATGAATAAACTTATTCCACAGTACAATTTCTCAGAGAAAATTTCTATTGGCACCAGCTACCAGCATATTCATCGAAAGAATTTTTTCAGAAGGGGAATATTTATGAAGAAACCAGATGTAGGCTTCTCCCAAAAACTCCGAAAATTTCTTTTCCTATATCGTAATTTATCACAAATCCATTTTAATTAATAAATCCATAATTAGTCCCTAAATTTACTATTTAAAATAAAAGTTCCATTTGGAGTTTCGAGGACATGTTGCTGAGATTGTTGAAGTAGCTCATGGGATTACTTGGTTATTGAGGAACACACTGACAAGTAGAGATAAGGAAGTTGTTATTCCACTTTATAAGGCCTTGATATGTCCACATCTGGATTACTGTGCTCAGGTCTGGTCTCCTGGGTTTCTTAGGGATGAGGAAGCAGTAGAAAAGATTTAGAGTCGAGTGACCAAAATGGTGAGTGGTCTGTGGGACCCTATGAGGATAGATTCAGGATGTGTGGATCAGAGGTTGATTGATAGGAATAAAAGAAGGAGATATGATAGAGACATTGAACTTAAAATGTTTTATAGGATTGATGCAGGGGAAATGTTTTAGCACTTTGCTTGAGGGACCAGAACAGGGGGGGGGGGGTCTTCCCTGGAAACTGCAGGTGTGGTTAGTAGGGGGTGTGAGGACTAGATTTTTTGCTGGGAGAGTTGTGAATGAGTGGAATAGGTTGCTGGAGTCAGTTGTAAGTGCTTTGTCTGTTAATGGGTTCAAGGAGAGGTATGATAGATTGTATGGATAGTTTAGGTCTTTCATGATGAGTCTTCAGACACTCCATGGAGGTGCCAATACACTAATAACAATATTTTATTTTGTTATGTGAGGAAATAAGTGAAATATTTGATCTGATTTTATGCTGTTTTTTTTTTATAAATATTCCCTATAAAATTTAATAATACTTTTATTATAGTGAAATAGAATTTCATAGCTCCAACCATATTTTATAGTTACATATAGAAACAAATCTAAAGTTTTATTATATTGAAATAGATAATTTTATGGATCCAATCATATTTTATAGTCACATGTAGAAAGAAATTTAAAAGCTTTAAAATTTACCAGAGAGCTTATGTGAACATAGCCTTCACCATCGCAGTTGCCTTGGTGTGCACTGTTTAAAGGAAATGAGCTTTTCACAAGTTCTTGTTCTTTATTGCATTGATTAGGTTTCACAGGCCTGATAGGTGTTATGAATTTGTTCTCCATACAGAAATCTTAAAAGATCATCAACCCTATGTTAAATACACCACAGCAATTTCATGTCAGAAAAAAAAAAGTTACATTCATCATAAGTAAACAATTAAGGAGACTAAATATTCAAGTATTGAGCAAATACTTTAATTCAGAATGTGTGAGATAAATTCATGGAGGATGTTATAGATTCATTTGTAATTTATAATGAAATATCAAAAAGCTTAAAAGTTTTGAAAATATACCAAACAGCTGATGAGAAATTTATGTTTTCATAAGCTCTGGTAAATTTTTCTCATTTTGTTATAAAATATGGATGGATCCATAATTTCTTTCTTTCAGTATCTTACTAATGCCAAATTGAAGAATTTTGGCTCTGCTTTTAATGTTTGATAGATTTATAAATTTATGGAAAGCAAGAAATTTATTTTTGCATTTTGAAAGAGCCTGAAAGTCTTCATTTCAGCGATGTATATAATCCTTAATAAACAGAAATGAGGGTTATTAAAGAAATCTCATAACCAAATATATATATATATATATATATATATATATATATATATATATATATATATGCAGGTGGTCTGAAAAGTTCTCGACCTTGACCATAGATGGCAACACAATCGGCAAGAGAGTTTTTTTTTTTTTTTTCTAAGTTGGTACATCTGTCATAAGCAGCCATGTGAAATTGCAAGTCATTCTATCAAGTAGTTTGTTTTATACAGCTGTCTGAAGCAAAAGTGTTGTCTGTATCCCTTGAAATGGATAAAATTGAATATCGTGCGGTTGTAAAATTCTTTGTTAAAGAAGGCTTAATGCCAAAAGAAATTCATTCGAAGTCCATTCAAGTTTATGGGCACCCTTCTCCTTCGTTTTTGACAATTAAGAAATGGGCTGCCGAGTTTAAATGTGGCCATACCAGCTTTGAAGATGATGATGCTTGGAGCATTTTAACAAGAATAAAACTGATTTTGTGCATTGATTTATTACCATTGATGAAACGTGGATTCACCATTACACACCAGAATCCAAACAGCAGTCAAAACAGTGGACAGAAGCCAGTTGTTCACCGCCAAAGAAGACAAAGTCGGTTCCATTCAGGAAAGATCATGGCATCGGTGTTTTGGGATGCTAAAGCCATTTTGTTTATTAATTATCTTAAAAAGGGTAAAACAATAATTGGGAAATATTATTCCAATCTTTTAACCAGACTAGACAAAAAAAATTTGGAGAAAAGACCCTGTTTGGAAAAGGAAAAAATAATTTTTCATCAGGACAATGCATCAGCCCACAAAGGTGTTTTGGCAATGGGAAAATTAAGGGATCTACACTATGAATTATTGAAACATCCACCCTATTCCCCAGATTTGGCTCCCTCTGACTTGTATCGCTTCCCAAAACTAAAACTCTTTCTCGCTGGTCAGCATTTTTCTTAAAATCAAGAGGTGATTGCAGGTATAGAGAGTATTTTGCAGATCTTACTGAGAACCACTACAGTGATGGAATAATGGCGCTGGAACATTGCTGGAATAAATGTATTAGTCTTAAGGGAGATTATGTTTAAAAATAAAAATTATTTTGAAATTATAAATTCGTTTTTTCCTTGTTAGGCCGAGAACTTTTCAGGCCACCCTCGTATATATATATATATATATATATATATATAGGCCGAAATGATAATTAATCTTACACATTAACCATGGCTCACTTACGAAAAATACTACTCTTGACACACAATTGCTTTGGTATTGAATAGGAGTTTTTGTCTCGTATGGGAACCAAATTTTGAAGCAGCTCTCATGCTAGTGACACTTCAATTAAAATCCTTAATAAAAGGTGAATATATGGGTGCCTAGGCAACACTTTTGTCTTTTAAGTAGTGCAAGTTAAGGCAACTTTGATACATTGGTTTATATTCTCATAAGCTGTCTTGTCGTTTTTTGAAAACTTTCCAAGTTTTTATATATGTTTGGTTATGAAATAAGAATGGTACTTTTTCTTTTTTTTATTTTTTACATCATTAGGCAAAGTATTATTGCTTACATCTTTCAATCTTTCTTCATTCTGCATGATTTGGCCAAAGCATGCAGAATTAAATTTTATAATCAAAAGTTTTGAACAAAAATATATCCACATTAAAAATTTTTATCAGTTTTTAATGAGTATATTTTTTTTTAACATTTGTTTACAAAATTTAATTCAATATACTTTGGCCGAATATTTGGTATCCAGTTATTTGACCAAATCATGGTTTGCCAAATGCCTACTTTTAATAATTAATTATGAAAAAATATGAGTGCATTATTTATATAATAAAATTAGATTATTAAAACAGAACAAAACAAAGAACTGGGTTTAGTGGTCTTCAATGTTATATACAAGCAATTATACAGATGTGCATACTAAGGACCAGTAGCTTCTTCAGGGTGATAAATGAAGAAATTGTTATAAATGAAAGAAAATTCAGATAAATAATTAGAATAGTCACAATAAACACAATGCCTCAATGATGCATGCACACATGTATCAGAGATCTGATTAATGACTTCAGTACATCATTTAAGATGAATCCCTGGTTTCTGTGAGGGAGCCATGTGAGTGAATGATGGCAGTGGATTCTTTGATATGAAAGGAAGTTGAAATTTAGATTATTATTCAGTACATCATTTAAGATGAATCCCTGGTTTCTGTGAGGGAGCCATGTGAGTGAATGATGGCAGTGGATTCTTTGATATGAAAGGAAGTTGAAATTTAGATTATTATTATTTATATGGGCACTCCATGGAGTCAAAAGACTCGTCGTGGGAGGTCTACTTTATCCATTAACACAATACCTACCATAGATCTCCTTAAACCTGTTCACTGTTGGGATGCTCACAACCACCTCTGGAAATCCATTCTACTCATTCACCACTCTCCAAGTAAAGAACCTAGTCCACACACCTTGACTAATCATGCTCTTAGACAACCTCCAAACACCCTTTGTTTTGTCCCTACTCCTCATGTATTGAAATTTTTCTTCTGTGTCAATCTTATAGAATACCTTTAGTAACTTATAAGTTTCTATCATATCTTCTCTCCTTTGCCTCTCTGCTAAATTTTACATCCCATACACCCTCAGTCTATCCTCATAGAGAACATTTGACAGACCTGTCACCAGCTTGGTCACTTGTCTTTGAATCCTCTCCACCACCTTCCAATCCCTAAGAAACACAAATGACCAAATCTGTGCAAAGTAGTCAACATGTGCCGAATCATAGCCTTATAAAGAGGGATGATAATAACATCCCTATCTTTACTTGTCATGTGTTCTTCAGCATCCAATCTAGTATCCATTCAGCATGAATAAAGATTTGAATATTTCAAATCTCTACCCCCAGATCCCTATCATCATCAATTTCCTCTAAAGTAGTACCATCAATATGTGATATGAAGTGTGTAATCTTTTCATCTCAACGTGCATTATCTTACATTTTGTAACATTGAATTGACAACTGTTATCTTTTGCTCACACTCCCAATTTATTTTAATCATCCTTAAGATATCTGTATCAACTATTGCCTTACCTAGTTTTGCATTATCAGTGGATACATCCCCCTTTCAAATCTTCTGCTATATCATTAATGTACAAATTAAAGAGTAATGGTCTTAGTACAGAGCCCTGGGACATTCCATTAGTCATCCTCATTTGCCTTAATTCCACTCTATACACCACCACCATCTGATGTCTGTCTATCAGCCCCCCCCCCCCCCATCCATGCCACCAGCCTCATATCCATTCCAATTTTCTACAACTTATGTAATAGTTTTCCATGTGGTATTCTGTCAAATGCCGTTGCAAAGTCCAACAGTATCATGGTGTAGCCATTTCCTTTATGCAGTTCTGCTGCCACCTTATTATAAAATGTGAATAAATTACTAAGGCATGACCTATCTTTTTCAAAGCCATGCTGCCCCTATAGAGTATCATATTTCTATTCACCCATTCCTGAATATTACTTTTATCCAACTTTTCCAGTACTTTAAAGCACCACTCCAGAGGCACTAATTGGTTTGTAATTTGCTACTTCTGTCTTGGAGCTACCTTTATGTAATTGAATTATCTTACCCTCTTTCCACTTCCTTAGAACATTGCCAGAGCTGAGACTTAGATTAAACAACTTTGTCAGAGGCACTGCCAGTTCACGGGCACATTCTCATGGCACACAAGCTGACATGCTGTCCAGTCCCACTGCTGTACTCACATTAATGTTTTTCAGTATATATACCAAGTTACCTCCAGTTCATCTATCTCAATGCTCACAGCAGTCTCTGTTACCTCAGTAACTGCAAAGTTGCCACCTGGATGATATACCCTTGCAAAGTGATCACTGCCATTAGCACTGAGTGAAGCTCTCTTTCCATAATCATTCTTTCTCTTACTTGCTACATAGCAAAAAAAAAAAAAACTTTTGGATTTACTTTGGCCTGCCTAGCTAATTCTCTCAATCTGATTTAGCCTTCCTTACAATACTATAGTCACCCTTCTTGCTTATGCTTTATACTGCTCATTGGTATGCTGCCTTGTTGTTTATATTCCTTCCACAATGCTTTCTTTCTTTTGCAACTCCTGCTTTATATTGTTAGTCATCTACTTAATCCATACTTGGTTTAGCCTTCTAACCCTGGATATGCACTCTGATACTGCCTCTCTCAAACAATCCTTGAGCACTTCCCATGCACTAATGACATTCATTCCATGTAGTTTCTTATGCCATGGCACTGTTCCAAGTTGCCTCTGAATTTTGTCAGTTTTGTAGTTCAGCATCAGCCCTTTCTTGACTGAAATTTCCACATCTTGAGGCAACCTCTCGGGACAAAAGTGCATGGTCACTTTCTCTGATTGGAGGTTGAGTTGCTACCGCAGTTATAGTTAGATCTTCTGATGCTGTTACCAGATCCAACACTCTCAACCCCCCCCCCCCAAGTCCCTTCCATCACATGCTGTTTCAGATAACTATCCCTTAGTAACTGTATAAATACCATTTCCATTTTGCCATGTGCTCTTTCCTTCTTCCAATCTCTGTCACCCTAGTTGAAGTCTCCCATGATAATTGCTCAGCCTGTACTCGTGCTAATCTGCTGATGCATGTCGTCCACATCTTCTGGATCCCCAGGTCTATAGCAGTAATCAACGATATATTTTGTCCTTGGCCTCTATCTCACAGCAGACGTCCTCAAATGAACCATTTCCATCAAATCTGCAATCTTTCTTCATTTCTATTTTTGTTGGTTGAAGTTCTTCAGCTATCATTAATAATACCCTCCTCCTGCCCAGGTCCTGGTCTCACCAATGCCAATAATTTTTGACCAAGTTGAGCTGACCAATGCTAAAACTCCTCTCCTTTATTTTTAATACTTCAGACATTCGTGTACATGCATATCCTTGGGCTAACAGTTACTCTTACATAATGTTATTACCTACTCATTCAGATTCGAAACCTGAGAAACTGCATCCAGCTCTACATTCATTCCTGTACTCATACTTACTTATCCCAGGGGTGGCTATTTTGACACTGTCATTCCTGCCATGAGAAACAAAGGGAGCTACATCTGGTATTTATTGATCTGGAGAAAGCATACGATAGAGTGCCAAGGCAAGAAGTCTTGAGGTGTCTGAGGGAGAAGAAGGTGCCGGAGAAATGTCAGGTTGGTGCAGGAAATGTACAGAAATATGAAGACAAGTGTTCAGACCTGTTTGGGACAGACAGAAAGTTTTCAAGTAACAGTTGGCTTGCATCAAGGGTCAGCATTAAGTCCGTTTCTGTTTAATATTGTGATGGAGGTGGTAACAGAGAAGGTGAGAGAAGATGCACCTTGGACAATGCTGTGTGTAGATTCAAGAGAAGAAGCGGAAACTAAACTGGAAAGATGGAGAAAAGTACTGGAAGAGAGAGGTATGAGACTGAGCAGAAGTAAGACAGAGTATATGTGTTGCGCAGTGGGCG